>NC_052961.1:9257384-9607384 GCF_013358895.1 Oreochromis aureus
ATATTTTGGCTATAATAGTTATGCCAATAATCATCCCGAAGTCACTAGGTCAGTCTAATCAACCCTTGGGGATAATATGCCTGTGCTCACAAGAAGCTAAAGGCAGTTTACTCCACACAGATAATGTGCCGGGGCTTTCACATCATTTTGAGATAAGATAAGTTACCTTCATGTATTAAGTTAATAACTAGGAGGAACAGAACAAGGTCTATCTGATGTAAGCTTGGCCCCTGACGACACAAACTTTTTCTAAAACTTAGTTTGACTTCTTTCAGCTTCAGCCAAGTTGTTAGTGCATCTCATTTTTAGTATTCCATTTTTTTCCTTTGTCCTCCATCCTCTGCTTGACCTGGAAATCAATCTAGACCACCATCATTGAGGACATCCAAGTTTTCTTAATCCTATTCAGAGGAATAAGTAAAGGATGCAAGCAAGGGCACTGAGAAGACATTGGCGAAATTAAATACAAAGCAACTGTTTTTCTCCGAGAGTGAATCATAAACATGACTTGAATAAAAAATGTACTATTTTGTATCTAATGCGTTGTATGTTGAACCTTAATCTTAAAAGAAATATAAGCATCATATTATTGATTACTTTAAGTCCTATTTTGTTATTTTACAGTGTTCCCAAGCAGCTTCCAATAGATTACCACACTTGGTCTAAGTTGGTTTGTTGTCAAGTAGTATATACAGAGGAAAACTGGATTTGCAAGTAGAAACAATATAAAACTTAGACCAGTTCATCAAATACTTTCTCAATTTCAATGACTTAGATTTCCTTCAGGGGCCAATTTAAGGCCTGCTTCATTTAGAAAGCGATATTGCACAGCATTATTCATATACAGTAATTATATTGGAGCACTATAACATGACAGTAATTTGGGGAGGAGTGATGGTGATGTGTCCCAGTCATATCATTCTCAACAAACATATTCCCAGTTGGTCTAGTTAGAAGCTGGAAAACTGCCTTGAAGTAGTTACCTCATTGCAAATAACAGTAATAAGGTGGTGGAGATAAATAACTGTAGTGGCACAAAGGGTTCTAACTGTAAACAAAGCCATATATTACAGTAATGTTTCTATGTGGGATTGCCCCACAAGCAGTGAGAATGCCCAAGTTGAGGTTATTAAAGGGTGAATATTGATCCTCCACCATGGCCGGTAATCGATGAAAAATTATTTGCAGCATTTGGTTTACGTACTGGGCATTATGTGTAGTTTTTAATCTTTTGCAGATTGTGGGTTATATGTTTAGTATTACATTCAATCATTTCTCCTTGAGCTCTCTGTTTAAATAAATTATTGCATCACGACTGCTGAAACGTGGGGAATCTTTGCATAAATCTTACTCATTTCATCTATTTTTTATATGAGTTAATTGGTTGTTATGGATGTTTTTTTTTTTTTTTTTTTTTTTTTTTAGGGATTGCGTTATAAAAGTATGAGAGTAATCCTCTCTGTACTCTTAAGAGTCCTGTGATTACTTTCCTGAATTCATGTTTTCAAAGAGTTTTACAGTCACTATGACTTTAGTATTTACTACTATTACTTTTGTGTGTAATGTGTCTTGGGAAACTGTGGGGTCATAGGAAGTGCAACAAACATAACTACCTCTACAGTGTCCGACTACAGCAGCTTAACTGTTTTGTTGCCTATACGAACTGTTGATATGCCAAAACTGCAACTATCAAACGCAAACACATATATCTGTATATCTCTTCTTCTTTAATGACACTCCTGGATTAAATTTAATTAAATTTAAATGGAAATTATCACCCATTTATCAATTATCACCAATTATCACTGGAGTCTAAAACATAAGCAAAGCTCTTCGTGTGCTTGCTATGTAGGTGTAGGTAACAACACAGCAGCATGTTGATGGTTCCCCAACAGGAACATAAAATCCTTTTTTTTTTAAATCCATGTTTAAACTGAAATAGACCCAGAAACAGTTTTGAGGTGCAGTTAGGAGGTCAGGGGTCAGTTCAGGTAAGACTCACGTAATGTGTGTGGGTAAGCAATAGTGTGTGCATGTAAAGGAAGACATGTACATCTGTGTTGGTGTGTTTTAAGAACATAGATAGGACTACAAAGGGATGCAGAAGGTACAGGGATTCAATGGTACTCCAAAAGTCAGAAATGTGATGTCCACCTCACATTTACCAGCAACTGCTTCCTGAAGCTCCACACAGAAAGGTTATTAATGACACACACGTATAAAAGCACTGCTTGTATAAATATGAATATATGAAGTTAATGATTGTTAAAATAAAACAGAACATTTTAATCGATTTCTTGTTTGCTCCCAAATCTACAACATGACCATATACAGAAAAGCTCGACATGGTATGCAAAAGAAAAAATAAATAAATACACTAACAAAAAGTTTCGTAATTGTCAGTTTCATAATTTCAACATTCTCCAAAACAAAATTTTCTTTGATTGACTCATATTAAATTGATTAGGGTCAGATTTAGTGTGAACCCATCCTTCAAGTCAAACGAGCTTGAAATATTTGAAGGGAACATTTTGGGAAAGCACCACGAGGTAGAGGCTTTCTTTGGAGAAGGGGGTTTTGGTTTGTAACCAAATGTCATAACACAGAAACCAACCAAGCCGTGGCGATTAAAGTCAACGAGAGCTACCCTGAAATTCTGCAACAGCCAAACTGGAAATTTTCATCCTGGAGCAGCTGCGATTTTGGATCCAGATACCTGTGACATTGGTAAATGGAAGGGCTTTTTCCTCGACAGGAAAAACTAGAAAAGAACAAAAAATAGAACAATAGAATAGATGAATGACATTGAGGTCAATCCATCAATCGATGCCCACATGGATATAAAACAGAAAACATTATATTCAAATATATTTGGACACCTTGTCATTGGATTAGATTGGAATTATTTTAATGTTCTATGTTTGATCAGTTTTCATGATCTCTGGAATTAAAAATTTACAATTAACGCTATTCTAAATTGATTCAGGAATATATGTATTTGGTTAATTAGCAACCATGGTTATTGTCTATTTGGTACAATTTTAGCAAGTACTTGGAAAGAGAGCTTTTCATCTACTGTATATCTGGCATTTTGAACAGGTATGTTCTAAATATTATTTATTATTTATTAAATATTTAATCCTAAATGATGTGGGGTAATTAGCTAACTGATATATACACACAAATCATACAGGAAGTGTGGCAGTGTGCTTAAATTGAAATCAGACCTAGTTTTATTCTTGAGATCATTCTCCTTCAGGTATACATGGAGGCCAACAGCTAGTCTTCTCCAACATCATTGCTCTAGTTCAATAACCAAATCTGCATGAGCGAATCTGTATCAACAAAGCATCTTAATTACTAAAGGTGCATCATGATTCAGATCAGCTAAACTGAACAAGCGACACATTGCAAGTAAAATATTTACAGCGTGGCCATGTTTGCCAGTTCAACACTTCAGGTCCAACACTTGATGTTTCCAGAGACT
This sequence comes from Oreochromis aureus, assembly GCF_013358895.1. NCBI lineage: Eukaryota > Metazoa > Chordata > Actinopteri > Cichliformes > Cichlidae > Oreochromis > Oreochromis aureus. Next base: position 9,260,872 of record NC_052961.1, read on the forward strand.
GTAAAAAGACCGGAGGTGACAACAAACCCAACAATGACCTGAGTAGTAAAAGGTTAGAGAGGGATGCTGCTGTTTCTGCCAGCTCTGAATAGATCACACCTCGCTCTTAGCCATCTGACCTTTGAAATACTCAGGGAAGTTTCAGTCATGCGATGAGGATGCCTACATCTATTTTATGATCTACCAAAATATTTCTACTGGGTGTCCTGTTGAAGCTCTCATCAAGGTGTGCCTCTAATTTGAATGCTGAACAGGAAACATCTGCCTGGAGTCAGGAAGATTCATCTCGCTGTCATTTTCTATCTTGCACAGCATCCAGTCCTCCCTTCATCCTCTCAAAGTGGGAGGGAGGTGGAGAAAAAAAATTAAAACACAACAAATATTAATGAGGTGTTACACTGAGAAATAACGATGTGTGCACTCCCTGATAGCATCTGTACTTCCTTAATGGCTTGCGCAATTATGTGGGCTTCCATTAATATCAAGGCTGGAACTGTCACCACTAAGGGCTTCACTTCAATCACTGCTGTGCCTCTACTGCTTGCCTCTGTAAGTACACAGGAAAGAAATATATGTGAAATATAGCTGCTGTGTCTGGCTATTAAGTCGTTTAAATAGCTGCTGGGGGACACGGCCAACAGTGGTACCAACAGATATTCATAATAAAAAAAATGAATTAAATATACTGTAATGTTCTGAAACATCTTGGGGCCCATCTTTTATTGGATCTGGTGAGTTCTGCACAGCAAAAAACAAGACATACAAAATTCAAGCAGTAATGAGGACCTATGGGAGCATGCAGCTTTAGGTTTTAGATACTATAAGTTCATTTATTACCTAAAGCTCTTTTTGAAATAAAAAAATAAAGGGAAGAGAAAAAGATGTAGATATCTTTTATCTTTTATGACAACTAAGTGGCATCGCTGTAAAGGTAAACAGTTTATAAAAACAAACTTAAAGCACTAGAGGCCACATGTGACAGTGATCACACAGTGATCGGGACTTTTTTCTGTACATGTTAATTCAAACAACATGATGGTGGCTTGTGCAGTTACATATAATCAGGCTAATAATACTGTTTCCTTTTACTCAGGGTTTCTAGATTTTATACTGTTGTCATATTGACATAGTAAGACGGGGGTTGTTTTTGTTTTTTCCAGTTTTCACTGCCTTAAGGCATTCTAAAGCTACACTGTTTTTTTTTATCATCTGTGTTAAGCACATTGAGTTTACATATAACAAAATGTGCCATATAAATAAAATTGCAATTGCTGTTGGGTTACTGACTCAAGCATCCTTTACATGGAGCATCTTGCTTAAACGTTTTCAAATAAACAAGATCCTTATAAGTTAATTTCCATAAACACAAACAAACAGACAAATAAATAAGCAGTATTTGCTAAAAGGAGGATAAATCAAATAAATGGGCTGGAAGAGTCTGTTGACATATTCATGTGTAGCCCCCAGAAGTAGCTGTTGTACTATCAAGCAGGTTTGGGGCTTTTACTCAGCTGGCACCGACAAAAAAGCCAACCCTTCATCATTCAGGGAGTCAAATACTGCCGTTCTGTTAAAGCTCCTTTAGATGCTGAACGCTGCCCTTTGGCATCTGTGCCACTCCTCTTTGAAAGAGCCCCAACATCCACATAGGGAGGCCGGGTGTTTCAATTACTGTTAGGTTTTGCTTCCCTTTGCTTGGTTAACCCCATGAGGGCCAAGTCATCAATGGTATTTTTTTTTTTTTGTCTTTTTTAGAATTTATTCTTCCAAGTACTGTTAAGGAGTAGACAAAAAGTAAAATTGATGGATTTCAAAAGTCATGTTTTGTTTTTCTCTTTGGCTATATCACTGGGGTCATCACAGATTATGACAGAGAGCTGCTTGGTTAGGTTTGCTAAAAGATAATGCTTTTAGTTAGAATACTTAAAAAAGAGGCTTCTGGCACAATTTCACCTACTTCCAAGGTCCATGCAGATGAAGATGAGATCTGAAGAAATCAAAGGTCCAGCAACACCTGTAGTATGAAAAAGAACTTCATTGCATGACAGATCTATTTCTGCTTGTGGCCTTCATCATTATATTTGTAACAAGTTTTTTTTTTTTTTTTTTTTTTTTTAAATAGGATAGATTTAGAGTAGAAAAGTTACAAAACAACCAATCATATATATTCACATACACATCTGCCAGTGAGGCACCAACAATGGGCAGGGCTGATCATGTTATATAGAGTCACTCATTGTCTCTGGTAAAAAGTGTCCACCTGCTTTGGGCAGGAGCTGAAACAGCCATAAGTTCAGGAAGTGCAACTGAGGTAAGCTGTGTAAGTTGTCCCCCACCCAATGTCATACACATCTACTTAAGATTTACTTCCAAAGTAATATAAACGATTTGAATAAATGAGTTCAGTTCAATTCAATTCAATTCAATTCACTTATTTATAGAGCGCCAAATCACAACAACAGTTGCCTTAAGGCGCTGTATATTGTAAGGCCAAGATCCACAATAATACAAAGAAAACAGAAAAAACTCCAATGAGCAAGCGCACTGGTGACAGTGAGAAGGAAAAACTCCCTTTTAACGGGAAGAAGCCTCCAGCAGAACCAGGCTCAGGGAGGGGTGGTGTGATGGCAAGCCACACAGAGTAAGCGCCACACCTCACCATTAGTTGCTTCACTTTAGTTTGCTTTGCAGTCACTACTTTAAATATATTCTACTTATTGTCCAATATTGTTTCTTTATTAAATTTATCTATTTTTTCATTACACCTTCCAATGTTTATATGGCGTGCACACATATTAACACTGCAAGGTCAAAGTTCTGTTTTATGTTATATTAATACATCTTTCTTTGTTTGAGTTACCTGGAGTTGGCTTCTCCTTCCTGGGTGGGGAAAGTTGTGGCAATAGGCTTGGAGAGCTGTACTGCTGACAGCCTCATTGGATGAAACTACATGCTTCATTGCCTGGGGGGTGTTTCAAGTTTGTTTAATTGTTTTGTATTAGTTGGTTATATGGCAGCCATTTTGTTTTCCCCCTTGTGTGACATTTGGTTTAGCTAAGCCAGTATTTAAGTTCCCTCGTCATTTCAGCAGGTCAGTTTGTCTTATGTTTGTTTGAAGTTTGGTTAATTGTTATCTTGAATTTAGTTTTTTGAGTTGAACTCTTTTATTGGTCTGCCTGTTCAAGTTTTTTGGCTTTGTTAAGTATCTTTTTATATTTTGGGGTCACCTGAGCAGGAGAATTGAATCTGTGAAAATAATGAGAGCTATTTTTCATTAAAACTAATTTTTAGGTGATAATTGAAAAACTGTTTTCCCACAGATATGTCAGATCAGATATGACTGATCACACTGGGATGGAGGTTTTTTTATTTTTTTTTTTTACTGTTGCTGCAATGTACAATTGGTGATGATTAATTCAATTATTACAATCAAATTACTATTATCTCCAAATAGCAAGAAAATCTTTGATAAAAGAAGTGTACGTGTAAACTGCAGTCAAACCGAGGACTGCTACTCCACACACGCACAATATCTTTATGAGTAGCTAGACAGAACCACATCCTTCACTATGATCTTAATTAACTTCTAGTCTCCAGTGAGGACACTAGCTGAATAAATCACAAGGACAATAGACAGGATTAATTCATTTATTTACTAAGCAAGTGCAGCTCATCAAATTCTAATATTGGTACATTTCCTTCATGCAAATAGCTTTTATCCAGTGAATACTTCACTTTCCCAGACAACAGCACGATCCCCCCAGGGCATTGTGGTTATTTAAAAAGACCAATGGTGAGTTTTTGAGAATGTATTAAAATCTTTACTTAGGAAACAATTCTGTTAAACCAAAGTCACACAGTGATTTTTTTTATGTAAAGGTATGGAATTATCACCCATTTTTCCATTCATCCATCCATCAAAGTGTAAGGTTCCTTTAAAGGGATAGACTGAAAAATATCAATTTTGTACTTTTGCATAAATATACTTGCAATATGCAAGAGGGGAACAATAGAGGGGTCTTCTCATTGTCTGAGTTATTAGATCCTAATAGTGCACTAGCAGAGCAGATATGGGGTTAAAAGGTGTCATTTCAATAGCTTTTTTTCTTTGTTTTTGATTTTTCATTAAAGTGCTTCCCAAGTGAGTTTGTCATCCATCATGTAGAACTGATAGTTTATGTCCTGCTTGCAAGCTCAAGGGCCACTCTAACAAAGAGGCTGCAAAGCAGAACAAGACCAGACCAGCTGCAGTCCAAGACGAAGCAGTTGGATTCTATCCACGGGACAGAGACTCTCTAAAGAGACAGCTGAATGACATCAAAAACCAGCCTGGAAACAGGAAAATGTGACTTGGGACAGAAAATAACTGTTTAACATTGAGCAACCTTTCAATATAAATACATACAGCACCTTTAATTTGATGACAAACACAAGTCTTTTCTCAACAAGTCAGCTTTATCTGCAGTGGGTCACATTTTACTTTTTACAACTTGCTATTTTTATTTCTCTACAACAAAGTAAAAAGAAAAATGTCTAAAAATAAAATACCCGCGGTGGTTCCACAGCATTTTCTAACCTTCCAAAGCATAGTACAGTATATAACACTTTGTTGTAATCAGACAACCAGTTAAAATGCTTATCTTGGACAACCACAAAGTTTTATGTGAACAAATAAGTCATGATATATGAATATGGTAATAAGCCAATCCAAGGATTTGCTGTGGCTATGATTACATACCCCAGGGGTGTAAACCAAATAAAGAGTTTAAAAAAAATGTCAGCCTCCTCAGTAATTTAATACTCCCCCAGTCTGTTCTACTCTCTCTGTAAGCTTCAGCAGAAGTAGAGTCACTGCTGCTCTGTGTGCAGAAAACATCAGAGAAATGTGTTATTTTCCTCTACATAGGAAATAGACATGGGCATGATGGAAATTGCCTCCTTCACAGACCCCTGTGAAGAGCATTTTCATATTTTCATGCCTTCATCATTTCCTTTGAAAACCGTGAAGGGAGGGGGGTATGGATCCTGCATGGCACACAGCGTTTGATGCGCTCACCACTGCGTGTTAAAATGGATCAATAGAACAAGACAAGAAAGCTGTTGGCAGAGCTGTGCTGCTCCCCAGAGTGAGATGACAGTTGGGTAGGCCAATGGGACAGGAGGTGGGTGGAGGTTAACAGCAAGAAAGATTCTGTGGTGGTCCCCTTTATCTCCTCCCTCTCTGTGGTTTTTTTTTTCTGTTTTCTTTGATTTTTGTTGACCAAAATTGACTTGGGGACATTTGCTCATTGATAGCGCTTTTTATTTCCACTTTGCTGTAACATAAGATAATAGGAGTTGCCTTGCAGCTATGGATTAGCTTTGATTATGTGACACAATTTATCACCGCACAGAGCTGTCTCAGGGCCAACCTATAGGGTCCAGACTGTGTAAAGAGATGGAGATGTCCTGTATGGAATACTAATACTATCAGCACTATTGTCACATCCATGAAAAATTTAAACTTGCATCTTTAAAAGATAAACTCATGGGTGGAGTGATTAGTGAAATGTTAGGGAGGTGATAAAATCTTTCCAGATTTTTTTTTAAAAGAATGAACCCAGTTAATTGAACTCAGACAACAAAAAGCAAATAAGACAGGTGACAAGAAAACTTTTGTGGTATCACCAAAACAAGTCAACTGAACTCTTGTGTGAGCCTACAGACAGGGGGAGGGATGTATGGAAAAAGGACAGAGAGTCTAGAAAGTCTCTGAGGGTGTGAGTGTGATTTAGAGATGGTGTGCACTGTTTACATGGCCTGCCTAGAGGGATGCGCTTCTGTTGGCAGGAGAACATTGTTAGCATGGGAGGCACGTCGCTCTGACCCCACTTTCCTCTCTGTGTCTCACTCTCCCTCTTTCTACAGCTGCTCAGGGGCATATGATGGTCTGGGAAAGATTAATGCATCTTCAACAGCATGCCGTGAAATCAAATTAGTGTACTCTGATCCACAGACATGGAGGTCTTAGGCCAGGGCTGCAGCAGGGACAATTCCTCAATAACCTACAGCTTTTTCACCCCACCCCCATGAAAGTTACATGTTGATTATTCAAACAGCTTACATGCATTTGTTTTGACTTTGTGCTTTTCGATGTCAAAAGAATTCAATGTGCTATTCATTTACAGACTTGTCCACATAATTATAACCTGTTAGATTATGTTTTTTCTTAAGCACTTTGATTTCTAACTCTGTAGTGGGTCATTAAATTATATCAGTAGACAAATGCGGAAAACCAAGCCACTCATCAAACTGTCACTTTGCATTATCTGAGGCATTTATGCCCACTTATTATTGCAAGTTTCCATCAAATTCAGTCAAGGATGAACACCTGATCAGAAAATACAGTATTATTGCTACTTTAGTGTTCTGTTTGTGTACACTCTCTTATGTCTCACTAGTGTATGATCACATAATCAGCCAAAGACTGATGGAGTCATTCACAGAGCTTAAAGCAGCGGTCCCCAACCTTTTTTGCGCCACGGACCGGTTTATGCCCGACAATATTTTCACGGACCAGCAATAAGGTGTCGCGGATAAATACAACAAAATAAAACTAGTGCCGGTACCGAAAAAAAGAAGATTTATTCATAACACACGTGAAAAGACCCAGGAAAACCAAGTTAACGATAAAAACGATAACAAAATAACGCTGAACACCGATAAAAACCCTGAAAACCACACATTTCACATCTGAGCCTCAACTCTCGCGGCCCGGGACCAAACGACTCACGGACCGGTACCGGTCCGAGGCCCGGGGGTTGGGGACCGCTGGCTTAAAGAATAATAGTCCCAATGTGTTTCTATTGGTGTAATGTATAAGCTGAATGTGGAGAGTGTGGAACAGTAGGAAAGTCTGCCCTTGAATATGGAAATTTACAATTATCCCATGTGAGCTGCTAAAGCAAGCTATGTCACGTTGTTCACCTTTAACCTGTAAACTCTGCAAAGAATAGTTTGCATTTGCTTACACTGGCTCATCTGTATTGGTCGTTGCCATTCTGTGTAGCTCCTGCTTACAACTGTATCCAACGTTATTAGCCTTGTGATTAGTATTGCATGACCTGTACTCTCCCACTGAGAAACAGGTGAAACGATGCCATTATTTAGCAAATTACATTTATTCTTGGGGTGCCCAGAAAATGAAATAATATCTGCAGCTCTCTGAAGAGGAAGAAATGTAAGAGAGTTGAAAAAACAAGGTCGAGTTCTACAGTGAATCATCATACAACGTGAACTTTTGACCTGCAGAACGGGATTGGATTATGCCTAATTGATTTTACAGCTCAAAGGATAATCAAGACAAGCTAAGCGATAATGACTATTGACATCCTTATAAAGTTAACAACAAGTCAATACAGAGGTGCTTTTTGTTTAAACAATGAGGGCCAGGTAGTGTATGACTCATTCGGATCTAACTGACTGATTGAGTGTCAACTCTTTTAGAGCAAACATAGCAATGGAAACATGGAAAACTTTCACAATGGAAAACTTTCTGACTTCAGTTTTTGGTACATTTTAAAATTCTATAAAATGCTCTAAAATGTTTAAGAATAAAATGTTAACAGCAAATGTAAATGCCAAAAGTAAGCCACTGACTGCAACTTGAAAGAACATTCCAATAAAATCCTAAATGTTTTTTTTCCCCATGGCATTTCAGTATGCTTCCAAGCACCAGCAGCTGGGAAACTACAGCTTGTTAAAGGAAAGAGGGAAAAAAATGAAGGAATGAAAAGGATTAGGTCAGTTTAGTGTATTTATACAGCACATTTGAACACAACTGACACTGTGTATATGTTGCACAACATGCCTTGTCCTGCTCAGGAAACGAGGTTGATTTAACACAGTCCTCTAAGCCATGTGCAGTACATGTAGTATACGTAGTATAAGAGATACTTTGAGGTTCAATCAGTGACTATAGCTGATTAACTTAAAACTTGTGGGCTGTGTGTTTTTCATAGAGGTATGTCATAAACTTTAAGTAAAAAGCAAATTAAATAAAAGCAAAATAAACTGGTGTTAATGAAGTACCTTTTGACTCTTTGTGTTTTATTTATATAGATCAATGTTAAAGCACTTCCTAAGAATCCTTTGAAGCCATACAAAAAGTGACAATTTTTTGGAGCATTTCAAGTTGCTATACATGAATACAACTATCATATCCCAAATTTTAATAACATGTACGCATTAGGTCCATAGTAACTATATAAATTGCTATTAATATAATAGCAATTAGTGGAAGGAAATTGTGACCTTGGACAACTTAAATGTATGTAAGTACAACTCCTCAATTTTCATATGCCAAAAAAATATATATATATATTGCTGGTTGCAATTCTATTTAAAAATAGTTACACAAATGGGATCGTGGGTGCTCCTTTGGGCTTAGAAAGGTTGTATTTAAGTGTTTGGTTATTATTGAACATATTTGTTGCATGTGTAATTCTAATTGTTCTTTGTTTCTTTGTTGATTATTATCCACTAGAGTTTTAAACTGTTTCTGTTTTTCTTTTTTTGTTGTTGTTTTGTTTTCTGTGTCATTTAGACATTGTGTCAGTGACATTTTAACCTTGGTCCTGCTGTCCCTTGTAGAGTTTCCTGGTAGCAGCTGGTGTGTTCACTGGGAGTAGTCAGGTTTGTGGTGGCACCAGGTGAGGTACCTGAATTGTTTGCAGTGGATTTTGGAGTGTGATCACAGAATTAGTGAATAGTAACTGAATAGTGCACCACACTGTGCTGCGACCTATGTCTGTCTCACAATTTCTTAACTGAAAGATTTAGTTAAACAACATATCTATTTTTAATTAATTGATATTTTTTGCATAGTTAATAAAGCTGCTTGTAACAGTGCTTAAACTGGAGATTGCTGACTTTAGTGTTTGTCTTATTTTAAATAAGGGGTCATTTCTTGGCAGGCCCTAGTTGGTTAACTGATCAGCAGCAAACACGCATACCTGTTATAGTCCTTCAGTCCTCCTGGTACCCCTCCCAGCTCTTCTCGCTCTCCAACTTGGCTCTCTCTCTCCTCTGTGTGTGTGTGTGTGTGTGTGTGTGTGTGTGTGTGTGTGTGTGTGTGTGTGTGTGTGTGTGTGTGTGTGTGTGTGTGCCTCTTACCATTCTCTCTTCTGTCCAGGAGCCTGCCCTGTTTTCCTCGAGGGGGATTTGTGCGTGCAAGTTGGAGACAGAAGTCTATTTCGCTATCGAGTGGAATCTATCGGACCATCGGTTTGAATATTGTACATAGAGTCTGTGGATGTTTTCCCTTTTTTGAAAGACACTGCAAATAGTTTTTTTCCCATCACTGTTAATAAACTCACTGAACTGCATTCTAAGTCTCCATTTAAGTCCTGCCTGCCCTCAGGGTATGACAGAACCTCTGTTTTGGTAGATAGTTTTGGTAGTTTGCTGGTTTGAAGTAGTCAGGTGTGTGTAAACACAATTCCAAGCAGGATAGATGCCAGCAATAATCTTAAATATGCAATTGTTCCTCGCCATCAATCTGGTAAAGGTTAAAAGTCTAATTCCAAACAAGCTGACATCCATCATTCTACAGTGAGAAAGATTATTCACAAATGAAAACAATCAAGACAGTTACCAGTCTTTTCCAGGAGTAAATAGACTGTGTAATGTTCAGAGGAACTGCAAAAAACAAGTATGGCTTGTTTAGGACTGCCAGGAGAAAGTCTTTCTCTCAGGACATCTCAGTACGGCTTGGGTTTTCAATGTTACATGCAAACAAGCCACAAGACCTCTGGATCAATGTCCAGTGAACAGAAGAGATCAAAGTGGAGATGCTTGTGTCATGTGAAGCTGTGGCCAGCAGAGGTGGATCCAAATGCAGAACATAAACACAAAAGATGAACTTAAGGCTTTATTACTGGAAAAATTGTCCACAAACATAGGCTTAGAAAACAACCTACATTTAGAAAAAATGGAAACTAGAAACAAAACACTGGGAACTGAAAACTCAAACATCAGGAAACTAGAAACGCAGGGAGACTTACACACATAAGAAGGCACAACGCAACAAAGAGCAAAGGAAAACACAGGGTTTAAATATACAGAGGAGTAATGAGGGAATGGGAAACAGGGGGGAGACACAGCTGGGATTAATCAGACATAACGAGACAAGGAGAAGCAAAACTAGACACGCTGACGTAGGACATCGGACTGTCCAAATAAAACAGGAAATGAGACAAACACACAACACAACACAAGGAACACAAGATAGGCACAGAGACAAAACCTAAAGGCTAGAAAATCCCTGAGGTGCAAAAGAATAACTAAAAAATATGAAATACAAAAGCCAAAACCGTGACAAAGAATCAAAACAAAGAATAAACAAAACCTAACCACGGAGTCACCTGTCTCCGGACCTTGACAGTTTGTCTATAATTCACAGCACCAAATTTGATGAAAAACAATTACAGCATATCAGCAAACACCTCATACCAACTGTCAGTTGTGGTGGTGGGGATAATTTGTCAAATATGAGGCTCTGTCTGACAGCTCAAGATGGGCTAAAACTGAGTCATGAAAGAGGACAATGATCCCGAACACAGCAGCAAATGTAGAAGAGAATGGCTGAAAAAGAAAAGAAGCAATGTATTCCAATGGCCCAGTCAACGTCCCGAACTCAAGCTGATTGAAATCCTGTGGCAACACCTCAAGGAGGCTGTGCATGTGTCTGTCCACCAGCAGCATTTTGAACCAGTTGCAATCATTAAATTACTGTTGTGCTCAGTTCTATTGCAATAATCCACTAAGATTAAGAAAAACATTATATCAAAAACATGCTTGATCACTGAAATCACTATTCCCTATAAAGTTAAGATTTGTAACCTCCTATTTAAACTTAATTTTTAACACATTTTGTGAAGGGGTACTACTGTCCCTATGCAGAAACAACAGGGTTACTTGGCCACTTTTGACAATTACAAAGTGGATACAAATTGTTATATTACATGCACCTGCACATGCTGTTGAAGATGGTGGTAATCAGTCTTAGCCAAGGCGGTTGCGATAGGACACACAGCAGGCCTAACAAAGACAGATTAGAACCTGCAGGGCACATCGTTATAACCAGTGGATCTTTTCACACAGTCCTGCTTAAAGCTCTGAAATGTGAGTGCACATGGATCACTGCTGACAGTACAGAGATACCACACATATAGCACAGTGGACACACACGAGGTAATGTATATTTCTAAAAATCAAATGTGGAAGTGGATAAAGCCGACAACAGCGTGTGCATTATGTGAGCTCTTCTGGTATTCACACTATATGAAAACAAAATAATGGCCTACGGACACTTTATTAAATATGTTACACATCCACCTGATATATTTTTGACAACAGTCAAACAGTGAGACTGAATACATTACAGAATTGAATAAAGGCTTATTCACAAAACATTACGTCAATACCTCCTTCAATACCCTTCATCTGAGGTGAGCTCCAGTTTAAGATTCAGGTCATGAGCACTTGAACCAGCCTTTGGACAAGTCCACACATCCCTTGCATGAGCTTCTCTTTACCTTATTGACTGAGGATGAGTCTGTCACTGGATCCGGATTAAAGTCTTAAGACTATCTATAAAAGGGGGCCGGGCAATGAGGGGGACTTGTCAAAGATTTGTTTGCTGTCAGGGCCTTGTTAGAGCCAGGAAAAGGTACAGCTGCAGAATAGCAAAAGCTTCCATTTCTGTTTGTGCTCCAAAGTCACTTCAAGATCAAACCACTCTCTTGCCACAGTAATAATGAAAATCAGGCTCTTAATTAATCATTAGCATCCTGTCATCATAATAATAAGTCAAAAAGCTAGTGCCACCAGGGGCTTTCTATCAAATCTTTAAAACCAATAAGTTCCAATTTAGGCGCCCCATGCCAGATGTTCCATGTGCCAGTCTTACGCAATTCCCAATTCCCAACACTGAGGTCTGAGAACATTTGAAAATTAAAACCAAATAAGATGGCTATGTTGTCTGGTGAACAGAGTGTTACTGCATAAACTTCCTGTGTATATGCATCCTACTGATAAGACACACTCACTGTTTGTCTGCTATTTAAACTCAGATAGGCCTAAAACTTGTGTGGGTGCAATTCGCTAAGGGGTATGTGTGGTAGCTAGCATAAATGTCTAGTGAAAAATCAAGGATGCCCAGAAGTCATGAAATCTATTTGCTATCCATTTCCCTCTTTATATAACGCCTAATCTCTTTTAAAAGCAATTAGAAATTACATCTACTCTGTTTGCCTTGATAAGAGATCAAACGTTACCTGCATCTCTGTGCAAACAAAATGCTAATGAAAGGCCACCCAGCTGGTTGCATACTGGGCAAGTACACCTCTGGAACTCACATGCAGATTACCTGCCCGTCGACCTGTTCCTAATTATTATTCATGTTTACAAACTTTCATCTCTTGGGATGGGCTGCAGAATCAGCTGCATACGAGATGAGCAAACAGAGGCTGCAGCAGCACACGGGAGTGGACATGAATTTATTCATGGCGAAAAGAGTCCATCCGTGCAAGGGCCCCTGCATCTCCTCTCTACCTCCCCAGAGAGCAGACATTTATGAAGACATTCCCTCAAAATCATAATAACAGCATTACCATTCCAAGCAGCCACTACCTACGTCATGACTGCATTTGTTGCTCTGCCAAGCCTGCAACACAACAGCCCAAACTTACCAACCTACCACTACCCCCGTTTCCTGCATCGGTGAGGGAGAGTTCAGTGTCTCCATTTCCCTTGGGATGTGTGGTAAGACGCTTAGCAGCACATTTTACACCCACTCTTCACCCAGAGTGCCTCCATCCACCACCCGCGATGAGGGGAATAGCCACCTGACGTGCAGCTATGGCACAGCAATCTTGTGGGAGAAAAAGGTTGAATCGTTAAAACACACACACACACAATCCGCAGTCCCAGTGGACCTCTCACTCTCTCAGACACACATTGGGCACACATGGAAAGGTGTAAAAACAAATAATGGATGGATTTACACTAACAGGGAGAAATACGTGGAATTGGAACCAAGTTTTGTGGGGCTTTTTATGTTTTTTATATCAAAAGATAAATTTCATGTAATGCATAAAATTTCCACTTTTCACATACTAAACTATTTGTGTTTGTGGCTTCCAATCTGACTCACATGTCAGCAGTTAAAGATGCGTACGTGGGTTTTTTTGGTTTTGTTTTTTGCTACATTTCAGGTGTCTTTGAATTCAGCTCAGTTTAATAAGCACATAGACAATGTCAGTGGCTTCATAACTGATGGCAGCTGTATGTGCTGTCAGCGTTGTGTCAGTTAGTTCTATCAAAACATAAGCTCGGTCCACAATTACTGCCTGCTGTCAATGCTTGATGAAGCATTAAGACAAGAGAACAAGTTGTCAGCCTGAAGCTTACACAGCTCAGATATTGTCTACATGACATGAAATACATGACGCCTGCCTTTGCCTCCTCCATAAATTGCCATACAGACCACACATTCTGATATAAAAAAAAAACAATAAAAGAAAAGAACATTTTGTTTGACAAATTAATTAACAATTGTGTTGTTCTATGTTAAATATATGCTGCTTCTGTACTATGTGATCCAGTCAAACTCTGAGGGCTTGACTCATCGCTGTGTTATCCTACAAAGACTGAAAAAGTCTTACACACCAAGGGCAAATGATTTTTGTTTGTACCAGCTATTAGCTAAATGGGTGATTAATGTACTAATGAATCATTAGAAGAGATCATTCTGGGTTAGTGTATGCCATCTCATGAAGTAATTGAGCTAAATTAAGCCAATCACCGTAGGGCTTGCCTTTTCTTGTTCCCCGTGTCTGACCACTGTCTGTCTGACTTCCAGCCAGCAGCTGAAGCTGTCCAGTAAGGCACCACCACAGGGTCAGGAAGAGCGGATGAAAACCCCAAGAGATAAGTGGGAAATGAAGGGAGCAATGAGAGTCTCCAAAATAATCCTATGCTCCCAAAACAAATTGGCTTTCGTCTCCAGTCTAAGTGCTGCAAGAAAGTACCGCTGGGAAAAGAATCAATTCCACCTGACCTTCTAACTTAATCACCAATCTCTCCACTGGTACTCTGTTGAGACCTCCAGGACTGTGAGATGTTACTGAGGGCAAGGCCTCTGGTGGGCCAAATGTCACTGGAGAAAGCTCCAGTAAGCATTTTTGATTCATTTAAACGCATGATGTTTACTGTTTTCCAGTCAGAATTTTATCCACTACTCATATTAAGGTCTCGAATGTCATCCACATGTACACATGGACAGTGGAAAACTCTTAGGCTTGCTGTTGTTGCATTCCACATGGTTGACCACAATATATTGCTGGATGCACTGGAAACATGAGCGAGACTTTCTGGAACCCAGCTGGACTATGCTGAACTCTAAGTGATCGATAAGAAAATTATGTGGATTTACATTGTCTTTGAATTAAGCTCTTTGTCAAGGATATGTTGCTATTAAGATATTTTAATTTGTTGAAAGGTGTTATTGAACAAAACATATCTTGATTATTTCCCAAAGAAAATCATAATAACCTTAAAGGCAGTATATTTACCATTAATATCTCTTCATGTTAATAAACTGTGAAGGTGTAAAAGCATAAATTTTAATGGCAATTATTCATATAAACATATAGTGCTTACCTGGCAAAAAGTGCTGACTATTTACATTTAAATTTTTAATTATGAGAAGATTTACTAATAAATGCTAATGAAATGAAATGAAGTGATTTATAAGATACGACATTAAATGTTCTTTTAAAATTTACACATAAGCCTATTTTATATTTCTATATCTTACTATGATACACAAAATATCTGTTTGTTTTCAAACAGCCCCTCTGTGATCAGGAGCTGAATAACCAAACTGATACACTGTTACATCTTAACTCCTGAAGTGCTTACCCACCACCTACCAACCAAATAAAGTGACCCATTTGTCATATTTATACACCTATAACACTAAATATAAACACTGTATCATTTCAATTTAATTATAACAACATCTAATTTTTATCCTCAAAACTTCTATTTTATATGATATCTTACAACATATCATATATGTGTTGCCTAGCAACCATGTTACAATAGACTAAAATTACAGACCAAGCAATATTTCAGCATAAGCATGTACTGGTTAAATTAAGCTTCTGCAGATTCTTCAACAAAATATATTCTTTGATGCCAATGCAGATGAAACATCGTCTTGGCTAAATTTCAGTGTTCTGTTAATCGTTTTAAAAACAATTCCGTAAAAAATTATATGTTATGCCTCAAGGAAATGTTACGCTTGAGAGCAATATTGCCTGGATTGACATGTCTGATCTGGAGACTGACAGGGACAACACAAGCTATGAGAGTCACTAATGGGTGAATATGTGTCACACACAGTTTGTTTTCATTCACTTTCGATAAAATAACTTGTTTTAATTTTAATCAGGAGTTTTCAGTGGAGAAGGCAATTCATACACCTCAGACAGTGTTGCTGTCCATTAACTTTTTTAATCCGTTTTGAATCCACTGTAATTGCTTTTCTTTCTCATAATTGTACTAAGAAACCTTACAGGTATTCAAATATACATTAAGAGAGCAAATGTGTTTATTACTTAGTTTTTTTTGTTGTAAAGCAATATGTATGTAATTTTCCTAAATGTATTACTTTTGAAATTCCCAAAAGCTAACATGGGCTGTAAGCTTATGTATCAACTTTATGCCTAAAACCCCTTTGCTAACTACTAGACTACTACTGTATATAAGTTCATTTATATAAGTTATTAAAATCATCTACTCTAACTTTTATCTAGTATATATAGTGTGATCTATAGCAGAGAATAGTCCGTCTGCTCCACTCAACTTTTCATAGCTGTAAGGCCGTGGTTCTAGGCTAAGTGGGAAAGACCCTAACACAGTTCTCTAGGCTTTAGTTAACCTCTAATGCAAATACACAGTCTGTGATCTCTGCAGTCTGTGATCTCTTCCTTCATATCTTCCTGGATACATTCCCAGCCTCTCTGCCAGTTTCATTTTCCCACACTGCTCCCTTCACATCACCATATTTGAACTGAAAATGCAGTTTTAATTGTAATTACATTCATAAATGCTTTAACCCCTCTTGGACTGGGCTAGCCGCTAATCTTCTATACTTACATCTCCAATCAAACAGTTATATATTTGTTTTATCAAAAACATTTTTGTACCCATTTTTGTACCCTGTTTAAATTTTTAGTTTGCATATCTGCATGTTTACTGTACAATTACTGTTTACTATTCAAATGTCTAATACAGTTGTTAATTTAGATGGCATAAGGGCATAGTGTGGAGGTAAACACAGACGACACGAGAGCTCTCGATTGTCACTCATCGTTTATTCTCATCACCACAGAACTGAACTCTTTTCCCTCCAAAACATAACAACAACACTTCCTGAGGACTGGGTGTGAGTGGAGCCCTCCAGTGGTCCACCACACATGCCCCCCCAGAACACCCAGTAGGGTCATCCCCTAGTCCAGAACCCTTGCCTTAATCAAACGTCCAGAACGGCTGAACCGGGGAGGTGGAGAGCTGGCTGAGGGGAAACGTGCCTGAGGACCAGGCTGGCATGGGCGGCCAGGAGAAGCTGAAGATAGCTCGGGCCCTGCCAGGTGGGGGGTGCTCCCAGAGGAAGAAGCAGGGTTGTCCAGTCCAGTGGAAGGCGGGCGGCCACAGCGGGGGGCCTGAGCCGGCACCAACTGATCATCCTGCAGCACATGTGCCGGCTTAAGTCTGTCAATAGAAACAGTCTCCTGACGACCCCAAAGTCCAAAAGGAAATGCTTCCGGCCCGGTTGAATAACCCTTTTTTTTTTTTTTTTTTTTTTTTTTTTTTTAATTTCTTTTAAACCTGTCCCGTTTGGTTCTTTTGCCATCAGAATTATTGTCTAAAGGCGAAGAAAGATGCCCAACGGATTTATTTTACTAAATGGACCATCCCAGCCTTGCCGTAATGGTCCATTTGATTCACCTTTTATTGTTTATTTTATTTTGACTTGCTGAATACGGGACAGACTTGACTGGTGGAAAGAAAGGGAGAAAGAAAGAGGGAAAGAAAAACAGCTGAGAAGAGGGACGGGGAGAAGGGCAAAACCAAAACCAAC
This sequence comes from Oreochromis aureus, assembly GCF_013358895.1. Taxonomy (NCBI): domain Eukaryota; kingdom Metazoa; phylum Chordata; class Actinopteri; order Cichliformes; family Cichlidae; genus Oreochromis; species Oreochromis aureus. Next base: position 9,278,063 of record NC_052961.1, read on the forward strand.
AGAATAAGCAGACAAAAATACATATATCGATCACCTGGATCACCTGTTGAGAAAGAAAAAAGAAAGCAAGCAGAAGAAAACGAGAGTAATAAACAACATCACAATGATATATGGGAATATGACAGTAAATACTAAATATTAAACATTATTGTGCAGCACGTAGGATCGACAGCGCACAGTGTGCTTTGAGGTAGGAGCCAAAAAGGGTGTAGTTTGTGTGTGTGATCACCCGTGTGTGCACCTGTGAGCATGAACGCGCTTGTTTTTAAAAAGGTTCCTTCATGTAATGATCTGCTAGAGGGTGTGGGGGCCACTGCCCCGTCCTCCAGGGCATGAAGCAGGTATGGAGGAGATCAAAACTCCAGACATCCAGAGGCCCCCAGAACACAAGAGACCAAGGAAGACCAACAGAGGGCAGCCGCCCACTATCCCAGAAAGAGCTGAGGAGAGTCCCAGATGAGGGGTCACTCAGCAGCCGCGGAGCAGAAGCCGGGGGTTGCAGTGACGTGCCCGTGAGCTCCGCCGGCAGCCAGCTGTGCCTGAGTGACCGAGCCCGGGCTGAGAGGCCGAGGCACCCCATCCCAGTGGCCCGAGCGAGCCCCAGGCTCCAGGCCCCGATAAGCAGCCGCCAAGGAGTGAGCGGTGGGTACCTGGGCGCCCACCCCGGACACAAAGAACCACCAACGCACCGATGTCTGAGGGCGTCTGCCACCGGCAGGGGAAGTGGTGGGGAGATGGGCCTCAAACCTTGGAGGGCCTGAGATGTCCCCAGAGAGGTGGCGTCTGATACCCAACCTGACATAAAGACACAGACAAACAGGCAAACACAGATACAAACATCTATTCCCACCCTCATGCTCTCATATACAATTACTCAACACTCACCCAACGTGGAGACGGACATAAAGAGACGCTGTACACACAATCACACTCCCCAGCGTACTCTAAGCCCCGGGTCTAGGTACCCTTGCCCCTGGAGGGGAAACTGCGCCCAGACCCAGGTGATGTTACCCTTTCCCTGCGGTGGGGAGAAGCAGACTGCCCCGACTCCGCAGCAGCAGGAGGCCCCACATTCCAGACCCCAGTCGGACGGCCAACTCCTCCTCCTAGCCCCCTGCTCCAGCAGGCCGCAGAGAGAACGGGGTGTAGGAAGACTCCAAACCTCCCTCCACCCGCTCTTATGTAGTGTTGATGTATGTGTGTTCTAAGGTGCATTTAAAACCCAGGAGGGTTGAATAACCCTAAAGGGGCCGTCATACAGTGGACGCAGCGGAGGCCTATGAGCGTCATGCCTGACGAAAACAAACTGCGAAGAGTCCAACGACCTCGGAACAAAGGTGTCAGGCAGACAATGGTGCACTGGGCCAGGAAGAGAAAACGAGTCTCTTGGGGGACGGAGAGACAGCACAGAGGGAGCGAAGCACGGGGGTGGGCTCTCGCGCAAGAATTCCCCGGGGACCCGGAGGGGCTGACCGAGGACAAGTTCAGCCGGGGAAACCCCGAGGTCTTCTTTAACCGCGCAGCGCAACCCCAGTAAAACCCATGGGAGGCGGTCAACCCAGTTGCCATCCGTGAGAGAAGCACGGAACGCGGCCTTAAGCGACCGGTGGAAACGCTCGCACATCCCGTTGGCCTGCGGGTGGTACGCAGTGGTTCGGTGGACCTTGACACCCAGGCCGTCAGCCATGGCAGACCAAAGCTCGGAAACAAACTGGGGGCCCCTGTCTGAGGTGATGTCGGCGGGGGGACCGAAACGCGAAACCCACGTTGACAAAAATGCCCTGGCCACTGCTGCAGCTGTAGTGGACGCCAGAGGCACTGCCTCAGGCCAACGGGTTGTGCGGTCCACCACAGTCAAAAGGTGCGTGAAACCTTGTGACTGCGGCAGGGGACCAACCAGATCCACATGTACATGATCAAAACGCCTCCCTGGAACGCGGAAGGATTCGAGGGGCGCCTGTGTGTGCCTATGGATCTTAGCGTTGGCATGAGATGCACGCTGCTGCCCATTCTTTCACCGACGACGAAGGCCCGGCCAAACGAACCTAGAGCTGACCAGCTTGACCGAGGCCGGACGCCTGGATGAGAGAGGGCGTGTACGGAGTCGAAAACGCGACAACGCCACGAAAGTGGAACTACAGGGCGTGGTCGGCCGGTGGAAACGTCACAAAGCAGGCTAGGCCCGCCGTTCCACACGGGTCTGTCCTCCAGCACAAGGCCCGTTTGCTCAGACCGAAGGGCAAGGACGTCCGGGTCCACCCGTTGATCAGCGGCCATAGCGTCAAAGTCTATGCCAACATAAACGGGAGAAACCAGCGCGGGATAGACAGTCGGCCACGCAGTTGGACTTACCAGCCACGTGCTGAATGTCAGTTGTGAACTCGGAAATGGCTGCCAGCTGGCGCTGCTGGCGCCTGCTCCACGGGTCAGAGACCCTTGGACATCGCGAATGTCAAGGGTTTATGATCAACGTACGCGGTGAAACTCCGACCCTCGAGAAAAAAACGAAAATGCCGGGTCGCAAGGTGCAGGGCCAGCAACTCCCTGTCAAAAACGCTATATTTGCGCTCACTGTCCCTAAGCGTGCGACTGAAAAAGGCAGCGGTTGCCAGACACCGGAGACCCGCTGCTCCAAAACTGCGCCCACCGCCACGTCCGACGATCGGTGGTCAACGCGATCTCCGCCGATGGAAACGGGTGGGCAAGCAGGGCGGCGTTGCCAGCGCGCCTTGGCATCAGAAAACGCCTGGATGCGTTCAGGGAGCCAATCAATCGGGTCCTTAGCAGTTTTACCCTTCAAGGCAGCATAGAGAGGCTGCAGCAGGTGCGCGGCTCTGGGAGAAAGCGGTTGTAGAAATTGATCATCCCCAAGAACTCCTGCAGTGCTTTAACGGACGCTGGACGCGGAAAGCCGAACGGCCCGGACCTTGTCCGCAACGGAACCACACCGTCAGCGGAAATGCGGTGGCCCAAGAAATCCAGAACCGGCAAGCCGAACTGGCACTTGGAGGGTTGACGATCAGGCCGTGTGCCGCCAAGCGCTGGAAAACCTGACGCAAATGTGACGCGCGTGCTGACTCTCAGAACAGCTGGCCACCAATATATCGTCAAGGTACACGAAGACGAAAGGCAGCCCGCGCAAGACAGAGTCCATCAACCGCTGAAAAGTCTGGGCGGCGCCTTTCAGGCCGAACGGCATGCGCAAAAATTCAAACGGGCCGAAAGGGGTAATAACGGCAGTCTTCGGGACGTCTTCAGCGCGCACGGGAACCTGGTGATACCCTCGCACTAAGTCAATTTTAGAAAAAATCAAGGTGCCGGCGAGGTGGGCGGAAAAATCCTGTATGTGGGGAATGGGGTAACGGTCATTCTCCGTGACATTATTCAAACGGCGAAAATCCCCACACGGCCGCCACCGACCGTCGGACTTGGGCACCATGTGTAGCGGAGAGGCCCAGGCACTATTCGAACGCTGCACAATGCCGAGGCGCTCCATGGCGGCAAACTCTTCCCGAGCGACGGAGAGTTTCGCGGGGTCGAGGCGCGCGTGCGGCGAACACCGGGGGACCGACCGTCAGAATATAATGTTCAACCCCGTGCTTCGTTGCCGTGTTTGAGAAATTAGGAACAGTCAGTGAAGGGAACTCAGAGAGCAAACGCTGAAAAACATTCCCAGAAGTCACCAAATTAGCCCGATTCAGGGGCTCGATGGCGCGAGTGAAACAGGGTACTGAAGAAAAGACTGGGCGTCGATTAAGCGTCTGTTAGCGACATCGACCAGCAGTCCGTGAGCACAAAGAAAATCAGCGCCCAAAATAGGAACAGAGCTAGCGGCAACAACAAAGGTCCATTGGAAATCCCGACCATGAAAACAAACAGTCACGAACCTTTCCCCGAACGTTGCGATGGGAGAGCCATTAGCCGCAATGAGCTGCGGTCCGCAGCCCGCTGCTAAACTGTCGGCGCCGGACGGGGGAAGGAGGCTCTTCTGTGAGCCGGAGTCGACCAGGAAACGTCTCCCGGAGCGCGAGTCTTCTATGAAGAGCAGCTTTTCCTTGTCGCCAGCGGTCGCGGCCGCTACAGCATGCTGTCGGGTCCCGTGTCCCAGGGTAGGAAAAACACAAGGCAGCAAACAGCGGCGCGCTCTGGGGCCAAAACGCTGATGGTAGAAACAGAGGTCCCGTCCGCGGTGTGGCTGCGCCGCGACCTTTGCCGCCAGCGAAGGAGCGGACACGTCGGGGCAGGTCAGCGGGGAAGTAGGAGGCGAGGCTGGAACTAGGTCGTGATCGTGGAAAGCACGGGTAGCCAAGAGAATACGATCCGCGTCCTCCGCCAGGGAGCGATAATCCTTCGTGCCCAGAAGTGGAGAGTTGGCGAGGCCGGCTCTCACGGCCGCCGGCAGCTGTCGGAGGAAGATGTGGGCGAACAGGAATCCCCCGTCGTCCGGACCGAGAAAGGACAGCATGCGCTCCATCAGTTCGAGAGCCGTACCGCCACCCAGGCCTGAGAGGGAGAGGAGCTTCTCGGCTCGCTCTGCGTCGGAGAGGGCATAGCGCTGAAGAAGCAGCTCCTTAAGGGCGGCGTACTTCCCTCGGGCAGGTGGGTCCCGGAGGAGAGGCAACACACGACGGGTGGCTAGCGGGTCGAGAGAGGCCACCACCTGGTGATATTTCGTGTCGTCAGCCGAGATGCCACGAAGGGCGAACTGAGCATCCACGTGCACGAACCACGACGGGGGATCGTGAAGCCAAAAGTCCGGCAGCTCGAGCGGCACAGCAAACGCAGCCGCAGCCGGAGGCAGAGGGCTGGCGGCTGCTGATGCATCCAGAGCGGAGTCGGTGCCACCATCGGACTGCAGCATGTTCGAGTCAGGGGTCACCAATGTGGAGGTAAACACAGACGACACGAGAGCTCTCGATTATCACTCGTCGTTTATTCTCATCACCACAGAACTGAACTCTTTTCCCTCCAAAACATAACAACAACACTTCCTGAGGAGTGGGTGTGAGTGGAGCCCTCCAGTGGTCCACCACAATAGGATGTTTAACTTGTTTCTATTATTGTGAAGCACTTTGGTGTACCTTTGGTTCTTAAATGTGCTATACAAGTAAAACTGTATTGCATTGTATTGTATTGTATTTTTGTAAATCACCTTCAATCAAGACTTTCTTTTACATGTGTTTAGGGATGGGTATCAAAAACCGGTTCTTGTTGAGAACCGGTTCCCACTGTTTCAATTCCTTGGAATCGTTTGCCATTTTTGCAAACGATTCCCTTATCGATTCTAGTCGCCCCTAATCACGTCACCACGTTGCGGAGCGTACCTGGCAGGAAACACGGCGCCTAAGCGGCTCAAACGCTCAAAAATTTGGTTATACTTTACCAGAACGGATGACAACAGGACAACTTGCAATACTTGCAAAGTAGATATTTCATTTAAAGGAGGAAACACTACGAATATGCAAAAGCATTTGCTCACAAAACACGCGATAACCTTAAATGAATGTCGTGTTTTTAATTCCGCTCCGGACTCGTGAATCTCAACCCAGCAGCAGCGGTTTGCACGTCCTCTCCCGTTAATGCGGCAGGTCAACTAACAGTGCATATTATGTTAGCGCGATCTGCTTTATTACAAAACCTGCCATTACTGCGCATTTAGGTGACCATGATGAGACAGACAGTCTGGCTGGCTGGTGCTCGCTGGCAGTTGTCGCTGCAGTCCACCGGTAGCGTCTCTTTTCAGGCCCGAATGTCACCGAGCAGTGACTAAGTTTGTGGTCAAAACCTTGCAGCCATTTGCCACAGCAGATGGTAAGTGAATGTGTTTAATTGTAGGCAGGGACATTACTGGATATTCTTGTGTAATTGCTACAGAATAATTTATGTTATACTTTGTTATTGCTACAGAAGAATATTTATTTTATTATTTTACATTTACAATTTTCCCCGGGGACCCTGTGACACCCCATTGAAGAGCCATAGGCTGGATCTCTTAAGATCTCACTGTTGGGTTTATAAGGCCATGTTACTCCTAAATTTCTATCTTGTTCAAAGAGAAGATATAAAACAAAATTCTAAGCTAATCGACCTTAGTGTTCTCCTTTTTAAAAACAAGAATCGATAAGAGAATCGATAAAGAATCGAATCGTTAAACAGAATCGAAAATGGAATCGGAATCATTAAAATCTTATCAATGTTCTGCTCAGCAAAACCCAGTCATGCCAGAGAATTATGCACCAGTAAACGGCATCTGCTCATGTACAATCAGTCAAAGCTACATAAAGGTCAATGCAGGAAGCAAAGTAGGCACTGATTTGACAGCATAACTGTAATGTGCGTCACAATTTTTCATGCATTTTACACTAACCTCCAGTTAAAGCCCTTTTATACCCCCAGTATATAGCTAAGTGTAGGATGGTCTGGCTTTCTAACTGGGATGTCAAGCTAACAATTAAAACCAAGAAATCATTGATTTTGTGTCATTTTGGGGCTTGTTGGTTATACTACTAATTTCATTATTCAGCATGTAAAAATATGATAAATTATTCTGTCTCTTGATCATTTCTGCATATTAAGACATTTTAATGCATTTTAATATATTCCTTCTCTGTTCTGTCTGGTAATCCAATATACTTCATAGTTAGCCCTACCTACTTGTGCAGAAGCTTCTCCAGGTGCCCTTCATTGAAGGATATGGGAAAATAGCCTGTCTTCTGCTTGCTGATAAGCACACCCAGGCACAGGTTGGCCTCTTGAGACCATACTGCCTTTCTCCACAACACACGAGCAATAGTTTGCCCTGCAGAAGGTCAGTGAGAGAGAAAGCTGTTTCTGCCTGCCTGGGGATCTAGATGTAGGAGACTCAATGACCTGACACCACAGACCACTGGGCTGCAGAAGTTAAAGAAGTAAATGATGTATGATCTAGTTTGCAGACAGCAAATTTATCCTTGATACACTTGAGAACATGGGATGTATAATGAAAGGACGCCGGACTTTTTAAGTCAAACATATGGTCAAAGAAGTGAAGGAATGCTGTCGATGGCTTCCCACTACATTTCACAAGTCAATATTTGCTGGATGTATTGGTTTCAGTAAATACCGCAGTCCACACATGGTGCTCATTCCAGCAGAGACTGGGAATAGAGTTCTCAACCAGCTGCACAGTATGAAATTTGTTGTGTCCCAGTAATGACACAACACAAAGCTAGGCGGGTGGTAATAAAGATTCTCTTTCTGCAGAGATGCCTCATATCCTCACTCTCCCTCACCCTTAATTTATTCCCCGTGGTGCTATGAGTGATTTTGTCTGCTCTTTCTCTTATATTAAACATCACACACTATTAGCTCTCAATAATCATTTGCTGCCACCCAGGACACAATGATTTCCCATGACACATAAAACTGCAATAACGTCAACTCGGTTTCAGAAATAATATTGCCAACATTCTTTTTTATGTGTCTCCCCCGGCTGGAGAAAATACCTCCGTACGACTCGCCCACTCTCATACAGAGAAAAGACAAACCATTTGTAACTTTCAAAAGTTACAAAAATCTAGTTTCTGCACATTTCTCAAAAAATCCATATCTCAGTTCCAAAAGAAAAAGAAATATTTCAAGAGTGAAAATAGGCTACATGCTGAGAGAGACAGATGGCGTATATGCTGTGTGCAGCATTCGGCGTGCCCTCACCATAAATAACCACAAGAAAAGCCAAAATTGCATTACAAAATAAAATTTCTGAAAATCTATTGTGCAGCATTGCAGTGTCTATGCTTTAAAGTTTACAAATATACATCCTCTGAACGGAGAGACTCTGGAGCTGTAAAATCCTCTTTTTGGTGGCAATAATGAGTAACCTTTGTCAGACTTTGGTATGAAATCACAGGGGTGGCTCACTGTGTTCACATTCTGTGTCAAGTGCATGTTGGGTGAGTTAAAGAGCAAAATTAAATTAGATGTCAAAATAGGAAGAAATAGTTGGAACCTATTAAACAGGGGCTGGTCAGGGTGCTCATTTCACATTTCTCCAGGCTCACACTGTGGATCCACCATGAATCGTAATGAACTCAAAGTTCTCAGTCAGTCTGGGTAAGAAAGGTCCATAAGAGCTACTGACTGAGCAGAATGACAAATTCCATCAAATGTTAGGTTTCAGATAAGCTGTTAGTACAGTGACCTAGCAAACTGTGGAAAGTAAGAAACTTGATTACTTCCATTGTCTTTGAATGACTTTCAAAGGAAAGATTTTCAGAGAAATAATATGTTATAAAACTTTGTATATAATGCTTTGCCAAAAAAAATTTTCCTTCTTTACCCCTTGCCAAATAACAACACTCATCTGCCTATAAACTTCATCTGAGATTATTTTTATTTATTTATGGAAAAAGTATCCAACATGTCCCAACAAACAAAATAAATCTAAAAAAAAATGATGTTTTAGCTAATGAACCATCCGAGGGGACTTCCTAAATGTAAATTCCTGCTTCCAGTTTTACTTACTCAAAGCACATCTTGATGATAATATTGGCATCATGCTAAAAGATTTAAGCATTCACTTTTTCTTTAAAACAAACAAAAAACAACCCGTACGTGTACTGAGATTCTGTAATTTGCTTCAAAGCATAGTGGTCTCTGTAGTAATTAAACTTTTGCTCACTCAGACTTTTGTCTATGCTTCAGTAGATGGCGCACAAGGTCACTTTCAGTCTCATGGTTGGCCAGGCAAAGCACATACTTGATGATCTTCCTGCAGGTCGTCAGCTCTGCTCCCGAGGTTGTTATTGTTCTTTGGCAACTTACTTTGTTTCATTACCCAGTGGAATAAATTGGGTAACTCCGTGATGACTCTTCGCTCAAGTATTTTTCTTATTAAAGAACATTGTGCTTAAGTTTGCCTAATTTGAAAATCATTCGAATTGTCAACAGCATCAAGGCAGATAATGGTCAAGCATTTCTGGTGCTAATGCTTAACCATTCCACCAAAATGAGATTTCAAATTGTACACCATTATCAAGGAGTCAGATCCCATTACCTCCACAGAGATGTGTTGCACTCATGCATTTTGATGGTACTCCCACATAATGGAGAGAGTCAAGAAGCACTAAATTGTTATCTACACTTTCGGTAGGCAAACTGTATTACCTTTCCATTTCAAAGAAAATTTCACTACTGGATCAGGTTTCACTGGCAAGCGGGTCCAGTGACTTAACCAGACTTGATCACAGAGGACAAGAAGCTTTACAAAGCCGCAGCTCATGTTGCTCTGTGTCAGCATCGTTCAGTAAAAAATAAAGGCATCTTCCACTCTGTCAAATTCCTGCAGTAACTTAGTAGGAGACTTCAGCTTGTGAGGAATGAAAGTTGAGGAGGAGGTGAAAGCAAAACATTCATTTGTGAGTCAGCCTAAAGCACATGTAGAGCTGGGTCTGAGTCCTCGGTAAAACCTCACTCCAAACTTTTTTCCCTCCGGTATACCAGTACCATTGCATGAAGCATGTCTGTCACTTCCCTTAATAATTCTGATGTAAAAGACTGGAGAACACCAATTCACAAAGCAGCAAAAGACGTCATTGTGTTCTTTTAGTAGAAGAAATTGTATTTTTTTACTTCCCTTACACAATATTTTTGCACATGTATTACAGGTAATAAAGTTATAAAACCTAGTATCCAAATACTATAATTGACATTCAGTTCTTGACACTTTGATGGCCTGATACAGCTTCCTTTGTTTTTCTTAAAGTGGGCTAGTTTGCACAGACACCACATACTCTGACATATTCTTCAGTTAGTGCAAGAACTAGAAACATGCTCCATCCTGTCAGCATTCCACAGTTCTGCTGAAACTCTTCTGGAAAATTCCTGCCTGAAAAGAAAGCAGAAGAAAAACGCGGGAGGAGAATCGGAGTAGACAGCAAGAGAAACTATGGGCATTTTTAAAATCCTTGACTAACTGTAAAATAAATCTTTCATTGTTGGATAAATCCACATCAGCTTTATTCTGAGAAAATCTGTGTAGACTTGCTTCAGGTCATAACAGAATACAAAACCCTTCCCGAGGAAGTAGGGTTATCCCAGAAGAGACATCCAAGAGACATCCAAATGTCATGAATCTACACAGCATATAGGAGATTACCAGATAAATTCCCATTAATTTTGAGCTTCACAACAACTGAATAAAAAATGCCAAGAATGAATATTTATTGCAAAAAAAAATTGCTTTCAATCTGATCCCAAATCCAGAATACTTTTTTTTATCTACATGTAAAATAGGACATATTCTGGCTATGCATACTTTCAGTGGAATAAACAGGTCCGTGTAGAGTTATACATCTGACATCGCTGTTGCCCTCGTCTAAAGAGCTTGGCCTATGAAGAGAAATCAGCATTAGATGTTGATACATAATTTAGCTTCTCAGCTGTGTTATTCAACCTTTGCCACCAAATAAATATGTAAAGGCAGTGGCTGTGGATCTTATTTTCAAAAGTCAGAAATTCATTCTTCTCCTCATGTTCTATTCAGATAAGCAGTGGGTAAAAAATGAACAATAACCAGATTACAAACCCTCAGCTTACTTCCATCTGACTTCTGCAAACACAATAGTGGAATAATAGTCTGAAGGGTGAAATTAACCAACCTCTGTCTGTGTTTAGGGCAATGCTGATGTTAGAAAAATTAACTTGATGATATTTTGAGTATGTGTTCTTTTCAAGGTAGAACAATATTTACACCCATCATAATGACTTTGGTCAAAAAGCTGGTCATTTATTGAAATTTAGTATTCTAAATTATAAGTGTGAGCACTGTAAATAGACATATAAAAGGTGAAATCAACATATGCACACACTTAGATAGTACACAAAGATACACAACACACCTGCAATGTGCATCTCGCATATGCACTTGGCACATTTTGTTCAGCCTTGCAGCCTACATGGACTGTAATTTCCCAGAAAAACATTCAGAATGAAAACCTTGTGTCACACATTCACAACAATTCACGCCTCTTCTCGTGGGAACCAAATATTATACCTGTTCGTCATGCAACAAACACATTATTTTTGCCTGATCAGTTTTCATTGCTTTGATTTTTAAATACTGTACAGGTTTTTTCAAGTCATGTGTCATTCTGTGATGAAACAATAGACAACTGAAAAACAAATAATTTGGTAGCCCTGGAGAAATAGGAGTCAAGTTTCTTCCTTAGTAATAACAGCACCTTCAAACACAAACAAACCCTCTTCCAGCAACATCATCCACCACATACCATAAGAGGTTCTTAGGAGCAAGTTAAGAATAAAACATGTCGATACATGTAGCCATATGGTATAATAAAAACAGTCATACTCATAATTCTATTGGGTTGTTTTATAATTATATCAAAGTGCTAACTGAGCCTATAAATAGCCTATCATGACTTTTAAATTACCAGTAAATTGTAATCAATTAAAACAGATCCAAGAAGTATAAGTGAGTTTTTGTTCACCTTTCTGACAGTTATTATTGGTCCACAGTATCACTTTTTTATTTTCTGACTGTTACCAGTGATGTGCTCCTACTGGCTTGCCTTGGATTATCTGGTAACTCCTTGACTTTGAGGAAAACAAGTCTATGAAAGGTGATTTAAGCTTTGACAGCCTAAAAGCTGCCCAGGTCCACCAATCCTTTGAGAGATTAGGTGCTTCAGAAAAGCAGCGGGAGTGTTGTTGTTTTGTGAGGATTATAACTGCTCCTGAGCTTTACGAAAACATCTTACTCAGTTGTCAGCTTTGGTTAGATTTTTTTTCTAATACTCCTTTAAATTAATTTTACAGTAACTGATTGTTCTCAATACAGCTGTCATTGAACAGTCAGAGTTTAAAGACCAGATCTACACACTGTAACAGTGTCAAGTTCAAAAGATAGTAAAGACAGTATGTTTGACTAACCACCTCGTTTCCTAAAGTAGTCTAGTAACCAATCATTGTGATAGTCCAATGCTAAGTCTGTTAATTCTCAAAGCTATCACATATGTCCCTTTGCACATGCATAGTTCACAACAAGACATATAAGAAAATCAACCTAAAAGTAAAACAGGAAGTAACCAAAATACAGAGAAGACTGAATCATAAAGCCATACTATAACACTTCACATGAAGACAGAGCCAAGACACACAGAAGGCAGGAGGGAGGGAGAAACTAGAAAAATAAAGGACCATAATAAAACCAATAAATGTACAAGGCCATGGCTGGCAGTCGGTGGGGATAATGCATCTTGAGATTCTATGTAAAAGACTACAGAAGTTACTGTAATTTTGCCATTTTCCCATATGTGTCTTTATAATAATTCACAGGAACATTTTCTCACATATTATCCCGCTGTTTATGGGGAAGCTATAAATACCCTCAGCTGACAATACACAGTGAGTTTTGGGAACTGCCTGGCATCACTTGCTGTCTCACATTTTATTCAGGTCAGTTCTGCTGGAATTTTTTTGTATTGCTTTACAATCACACCTCCTCCAAATTTCACAGAAAGAGTGTGAAATATGCCATTGAGAAATTAGTAGCTACAATAGCATCACTTATGCTTTTTTTTTTTATCACAAACGAGTGTTGAAGTCTATACTAGCACTGTGCCAGTCAAAACCTGCCAACATAATCAAATGTTTGAAATTTTCATAATACTGTGCAAGTAGTTTTGATCACAGCAGGGTGACTAGTAGCTATTGTTGCAGAAAAAAAAATTCAGCATCTAAAATATATCAAATCCCACAGATCAGTCTGCACATTATACTTTTGGGAAATCTGAGCAATACGAGCAATACGACTTTTTTTAACTACTGAAATAAAAATCTTGTTATGTTTTTGTTAAGTTTTGGACCCTTTTGGGATCTTTGTTTTCCACTGTTTTTAGTCCCTCTGCTAATATTCATTTTGTTCTGTGGAATTGTTTTGTTTTTGTTTTTTTGTATATATGACATTACATTCTCCTTTTTTTCCACATGTCAAAGTGAAAAACTTGTTTACTGTTCTTTTGAGAAAATCACAAATATGTTGAAATCGGTGCACTGTACAGTCAGTCACACCTTTCTCACTTTTTCTACGGATTCTTTTGTCTCTGGATTAACTTCTGACTTTAGAGAATGAGAAATCTAAATTGGCTCTCAGTGACCTCTTTGAGTCCCCTTAGACAGTGTATTGACTTTTTACGCCAAGGTAACCAAACCCAGTGCTCTAAGGTTAGCAGGAAAAGACAAAATCAATTTAAGGGTGAATCTGTGCATCTGAAAACAAGGATTCAAGGAAATCCTTGTTTTCAAGGAAATACACCTTGAATAACCTTTACTTTATTTATCTGAGTTGGGAATTTAGGTCTCAAGTTACATTTAAAATGAAGAATGAAGCTTCACATGAATGTTATCTCCACATTAGTCAGACAGCAAAGTTAAGCTGTGGATACAGAGCACAATTATATACATGATACACAGACAGACTCACAAACAAACAATCACAGAGTCCCCCTTTTGGAAGACAAAGTTCTGGCAGTGCTATTTGACCCAAAAGCTCCATGTCTGTTGTGTGACCAGTTTAACTAATGGACTAGATAATCAAAGGGTGTTGGTCATGTCAGTCTCACCTTTTGTCAATAAATGAGTGTTGACCTCTCAACTATGCCTGTCCCCAATCTCCTCCCACAACACACGGAAGCTCTATACGCTCTCATTCAAAACAAAGCAGGAGTAATCGGCACCTTCAGCCTACTGGAATGTTCCCAATTTCTATAGAGAGGCTTAGTGAAAAAACAGACAGGTACGCTGACAAGAAAACAAGCCCAGACTCATTCGCTGGTGAGGCTGCAGTGCAGTGTAAAAACTGGGAGTGTTTGAGAAGCTTTTTTATTTGTGGCCTGAATGAAAGTAAGCACATTTGACAGAAAAATGCACTCATAGAAATAATGAAATAATGCCTTTATTACAAGAAGAGTTGAAACGATTTTCCACACTTAGGAATTGCTTAGCGTCTGTGGTGTCTTGGACTATACTGCGGTTATGGCAACGACTGGCCATTTATGCTCCAGTAATATTTGGATAAGTCACAATGTTGCAGCAAAAGAGAAGCATTTTAACGATTCCCGCTGCGATGCCATCCCTCCACAGTTATTAGAGCGCGTTCCATGTCAGTGAGAGAAGTGCATAAACACGGGGTGCTGACAGACCCCCTGTCTCACACATGAATGGAAGAATTATCCAGCTTCCACCTACCCCAAGAGAATCATTTTGGGACACAAGTTTTTGCATGTAGCACACAGTGCTCCAATTAAGAATTATTTTGAACCATTTACAAGCATATGCAGTCAGCTGGAAGGAGACACTCAGTGGCACTTTGCACTCCCCTAATAATATTATGAGTGTTGTAAAAACTACAATACCAGATATCCTTCTAAAATGTAGTGGAAGTGGAAGTAAAAGCGTATCAGTAACATAAAATTAAAAAAAACTCCGGGGGAGCACAAGTACTTGTTTCTTGCCTTTTACTTGTCTTCGGTAACACAGGTTTCATCGCTTAGCAAAAGCTTTGCTCAGCTGCTTGCTAATATTGTTCGCTCATTCACGTTATGTACTTGTTATAAAATGCCATGACCTGGGAAGCTACAGAACTACACATATCTAGATATAAAAAAGACTCACTAAGTAGAAATCTCACCTCTTGTAGGCAGCTGGCATCAGAGAGTACTGAATTTGCCTGAAACTGCTTCCATTTGGCCTCTCATCAATGTTATTTTTCAGCAATTTTTAAAAACTTAAAGTGTTGGACATTCAAGGTAATTGCATGTCTTGGCTGCCGGGGATAGCTTAAATTACAAATTTGATTATTATTCAGACTTTATTTATTTATTTAGTTTACAGTGACAGTGATTCTCAATAAGACCTAATCACATTGCACCATATTTGTCTAGCGCTCACACAAATCATATTCACTGAGAGCCTTTGTTATTTTCAGCCCATTCACACAGCCCATTTGTATTCTGGGTGTGACATTTCGAATCTGCATCCAAACGGGGAATGAAATATTTATGCTGCAAATGATGGCACTCTTCATTGTCAATTTGCTTGAACATAAAAGTGCATTAGAAGGTGGGTGCATTCTTGCCCAGGCAAATCAGAACAGAATCAGCCAATGAGGCATCGAAGAGAGAAAGACGGAGGGGAGAATCAAGGTAGAAGGAGACAACCTCTGGGCAGCCTCAGGCTATAGAGCCTGCAGACACAGCCAACACCCACGAATCTCACGCAAATACATTCAAACTGCAACATGTGCTAAAGGCCTCTAACGCGAGCATCAATACTTAAAAATTAATAGCGCTTTTATTTTATTATGCAAATATTATTTAGGTTTAAATTGGTGGGAGTAACAATTGTGGTACATGCAATAAAGCAGATTCATAATGCAATGTTTTTGATATTACATTCATTAATAAATATTAAACATCTGCACCAGATGTGATATGTCTACAATATGTAACATTTCCATATGTCATCAGTCACCACATTTCTAGATTATTATACATGTCATACATTGTTTCATTGCATTTTACTGTACATACAAATTAGATAGATAGATAGATAGATAGATAGATAGATAGATAGATAGATAGATAGATAGATAGATAGATAGATAGATAGATAGATAGATAGATAGATAGATAGATAGATAGATAGATAGATAGATAGATAGATAGATAGATAGATAGATGCCCATGTGGCATGCAGAGACTTTCTAAATACTGTGCTGATGCTCTCACATTCCTCACAGTGACGTGTTACAATGGAGCCATCGCTCTTTGTTGTGCCTCCAGGGACTGCAGTGCACTGAAATACAGCACCTTTTCATTCAACAAATCTCTGTCATAAGGGTCAATGCTCACCCAACAACATCTCTGAATGACTGTGTTTTGTTGCCAGTAACCTTGCTTGTTCGGTGGAGGTGCAACGTTTTTGAATCCTCTGGAGTGAATGCACCGTTGACCAACTTGTTAAGTTTGAAGTATGCCACACACTGGGACATAAAATACTAGTTTAAGGTTAAAAGAACAGCATTTCAATCATGTTCTTTGCAATGAAAAGAATTGGGATATTTTGGGATATCATAGCATCAATATGCTTAACAAACCATGAGACAATAAAACTTGGTAAACTAAAATTATGTAAGAGCAGATGTGATATGAAGCGCCACATTACTTAGGAGCAGTCAAATCAACTCAGCAGGCGGTACACGTCTTAGAATACTTCATAGGACAAATATGTGTTGTGAAAGTGGATTTTCGTGGAAAGGAGGTGTTGTTTAACATCAGGGCTTTTGATTTCTTCTGAGGCAGCTTGCCCAAAAACAGCACCCTCTTTTATCAGAGACTTCAAGGAGACATCAGTTGATGTGTTTGATGCATGCTGATACATGCTGCCAGTCTGGTAAAGTCTGACTGTGAAAACGGAAGAAAATTGTGTTTTTGTTTCTTTGTCTTTTTCTCTCTTTTGTTTATGCGCATCAACATTTTTAACTAAACAGCATTATCCCTTCTAACAATTGACCGTTTGCTCTGATATAACCAACAGAGCTAAGAAATCCTCCTGCAAAGTCTTTCTCTGTGTGTTTAGTAAGCCAGCCACAGGGCCTCTTTCAAACGGTATGTTTTTAGAGGCTCGTTTTTCAGCTGTCACCTTCCAGTGGTCCAAAAGATTACCCTGAACGAGTCACTCTGTCCAGAGCTATCTGGCCCACACCGAACACAAAGGTAAAGCACGGCCTGTCTCTGGAGAACAACAGCTCATAACTCAAAGATATTGGTGTCCTTGTCAATAAAATCACACATAAAGAAGATTGGGCTCAAATGAATGTACTCTCCAGAGGAATATCTTGTCAGGTGAAGCATGGTGCAGCTCTCTACCTCAGGAATGTCTCAGTGCTGTTCTTCCTCACCCATCCCCCACAACTCTGCCATTGTGAGTTGAGGGAAGGAATGCTTTTCAAAAAGTTCACAGTGACGGATGGCTGGTGTCGCCCCGTTTTCATCTAAGGCTAAACATAGGATACGTACACCAAGCTAGGAATCTCTTGCTAAGAAATACATGCATGCTATTCAAAAATTATTCTGTATCAAAACAAAGTACCACTGACTAAAGCATGCATAGCATACAGTTGTTTTATCATCTACTATTTGTGGTTCACAATGATCTTAGAAGGGACTGATCATCAGGAACGTGACTGTAAAGATATACACATTTAACTAATTCCAAAGGCTGTTTTTTCTTCTTGCCATAGTTGCATATTATAATTCAAATACTTTACTATAATGGCTCAGAGATGCTCTGGTTTAATGAAGAATTCAGTTTACTCTAGAGGGTGAGATGAAAATGAGCAAATTACAGCAGAGACTCATCAAATAATGAACACAAAGCCCTTAATATTACATGAAATCCAGTCTTTCATTTGTAAGTTTTTTGCCTCCTTTGGGGGGTTCCTTTAAAGCCTTTGAAGTGAATAAGATGTTATGTCTATTATGTTAATAAGAGATCTAAAATATGATGATTTTACTAATACTGTTGTAATGGTGTTCACATTTTGGATTTGGGAGCTTTACTTTTACTTCTGTGTTATTATTTTTATTTGGTTTCTTTTTTCAGTTCTGCTTCTTAACTCTTGGTAATAAAATTGTAGCACATGGCAGGGTGTGGCAGATTTTTTATGACTGAGGAATAGGTGGTCCTACTCAGGTGCTTGAATGTTATTGGTTGAGACAGTCCTCTAAAACACCAATACCTGGATCAGGTAGAGAAAAAAGTCAGAGGGAAGCCTAGTAGCTCTTTGTCAGCTGCACCTTCACTCCCTCCTGAAGACTTTGAGCATTTTTGTTTCATTTGCTTTCCATTCACTGAGTCACTAAGGAAATGAAGGAGCAAAAGGGTGAGTGATGCGTTTAACCCAAGGTACAGTATTATTTTATTCAATGAAAAAGCATTAGATATGAATTTAGCTTCCACTACTGCATATCATAGCTAGTCGCTTTTAAGTGTTTGTGGAATTAACCTGGAGACATCATTTGTGTTAAGGTGCAGCATAATCAGCAGAGATTTTTGAATATAAGAAGTAGTAATAAAAGTGTGCAAGGCTAAGTGCATAAAAGAGAAAAAAAGTACTATAGGAAAGCTTCAGGTGTGGAGAGTGAACACTCTGTTTCCCCAAGACCGGGACTCTGAGGTATACAGATAGCACGGCTGGCCACGGTGGGCTCGAGGAGACCTGTGCTGCAGTTGCATCACTGATGACTAAACCGTCATTCAGCTCAGGCCTGTGATAACGTGCCAGAGCTAAGGATTTTAACAGCAGCCTGAAACCCTCGAGCCACAAAGAAGGGCAGGCCTGGTCTCGCTCAGGCTCAGGCTCAAACTTAAACTAAGGGAGAGGCCAACATCCAATTCCTGCCGCACTCATTGCCACCCCCTCAACCTCGGAGGCTTCCTCATAAATCTCACAGTCCCAATTGCATGCTCTGCACCAACTTCCAGGTTCTGCCTCTATCTTGAAGCTTAACAGTGAAAGTAAAGCTCAAGGCATTCCTTAATGTAACTTAGGAATCAATGTTCCTGCAAAAACACACTGATTTTGGTATATTACTTTGGGGAAACGGATGAATCGGAGCCAGAAAGAAATTCAGAGAAGAAGGTTGAAGAAAACTGCGCCGTGTTTTGGCAATGTACATGTTTATCTTTAATTTCAGAAGCTGCCAGAATATTCCATGTGTTCTATCCTTCATTCCACCGGAGTCTGTATCTGTATTTGACCAGATTTCAGTGGTGTGAAGTGTAAGAGACATGGAAATACGACTTCAGTCACAACAGCAGAAGGCAACTGAGTCATAGGTTATAAACGTAGCAGTTTGAAGTTTCTCAGTTTGTACCTGCTGTTTTATGGTTTGCATTTTCAATGTTGGAAACTTCATTTCTTCACAAGGTGCTTCTGTTTATTCACTGTTGTGTAGTATAGTTTATGTACTTTTTGTGTGAAATATGCTATGCATACTTTTCCATCAATATATACTGCATTGAAAAACTGGTTAATATGAATAAATTTTCCTAACCTTGTGCCCAGTGTTTCTTTTTTTTCTAAAAGTGCAACATCTCAAATCATTACAGAGCTATTATACCACCCACACCCGAGTTTCCGTGGTTCTCAGCCCCAGAGCATGATTTTTTTTCATTAGCCAACATGGAGAATTTAAGACTCAGCCCACACAAACAACCTTTACTGTTTGGCAAATGAAGCTTATTAACAATTTAAAACATGCCCTCACTGTAGCCCACACAATAACGCCATTAAACATGTTTCTTGGTGCTAGAGAGATGCCTCTCCACTACTCCCATCACACTTCTCTCCAGTAGCGCACATTAAAGGAAAAAGCAAAGATAATAGTCTTTGCTGTTTTACTTTTCCATTCCTGAGTGTTACTCTGTGCAAGATTTCAGCATTTTGTGATGCAGATTCCATGTGTGGGCTATGCTTTGCAGCTTTTATAAAGTCTATAACTACAGGGTTTTCTTCTCTTTTTTTTAAGCCAGACTTGGAGATTTTAAGAACCGTGTCATTTAAAATAAAGCATTGCATCTCAAGGTTTGTGCTCATCTGTCTTTATGGCAGGGGTCTGTCTGAAACAATAATAGCAAAACAGAGCAAAGCAGCATGTTCTTGGCTCGTGGTTATGCATGTGGGTACATTCATGTCAATATAAACTCAACCTCTTTTTCACAGTGGCTTGAAAAATATTTCGATTTTTTCCAAGTGGCCTCTAAAAGGTTTTAGATATTTGCACTACCAGGCTTTTAAGTGCATTGCTACAAGCAATGTGGGGTTTTTTTTCAGACAGCAAACAAACACAATTGGGACAATAAAAAATGTGCAAGGCCTGACGAAATGCCCCCAGACACAGACGAATAACAAATCAAAGGAAAATCATGAACTCTTGACCTCTACAGTGAGGGGATCCGGTTCCCTGTGTTTTGGTTTGGGGGCGCATCTCACTGGGATTTTTTTTTGGTTTCAGCATTTTGCTTTAGAAGAAGCATTCACACCTAAATCAATACAAATTAGCTTTGAGTCAAATCCTATTATCCTTTGAATAATTATTTTCATACTAATGGAAGTGGTCTACTCCAGGATTACAATGTCCTTATAAACAGGACACAAGCAGTCTCTAAAATGTTTGATGAGTATGAAAATGCCAGTAATGCAGTGGCTGAATCGTTTGCCTATGCACGAAGGCACGAACAACATGTTACACCATGCTCTCCATACTGATGTTGCCCGAGTGAACAGGTAAGTAATGTGAAAACACACCCCTTGTGTGAAGCATGCAGAATTCATCTCACTATGGTAACAAACACAGCTCAAAACAATAAACCAAAGAACAAACTAACAATACTCACATGGCTCCTACATCAGACTTAAATCTTGTGAAATCTTGTGAGTCAATCCATCCACTATGTTGCTACAGGGAAGTGGCATCTCCTTATGCACGCTTATAAAAGAGAGTGGCCAACTGAAAGTTAAAATCATCATAATGTGCTAAATGTTTCAAATACATTTCAAGCAATTTGGGTTGTGACAAATGCAGGACATTTACTTATGAGATAGGATTGTTAAGTTAATTAAAAAATGTGTGATTACCAAGAACATATTTGGGGTTGGGGGAGGGGGCAGGCTTCATAGCCAGCTTGATAGGAGGTGTTAAAGTTGGAGCTATAATCAGTGACAACATCCATAGATACAGCTGTTACAGGACAATGTGAAGGGCCGGTGAAATGTCATCCTCTGTTGACCTTTTTTTACCAGTAAGCAAACAAGTATTGATGTAGAGAGGCAGGACACCTTTTCTGTTCAGTGCGAGAACCAACTCCTCAAATCACTTCATAACAACTGAGGTCAGAGCCGCTGGGTGGTAGTCATTTAGTCATTGTATCTTTTTTCAGCGCAGTGCTTGTGATAGGGCTGTCCACAGGCTTGGTTTAATAAATTGATGGCTGCTTGTGAGTGATTGCCTGTTGGAGTCAGACTGTGGCTGTTTGCAGAGAGGTTGCTTCCAACAAGCCAACTTGTGCGACTGTCTTCCAAACAAAAGTTGCAGCCCAGAGTTTGACGGTCTTGCATGATTAAGGTTGTCAGGTTGTCATTCTTTTGTAGCCATTGTAATAAGTTTTAAGGTTTTTTTTTTTATTCCTGTTGAAGTTTTGAAATAAACTAAGATGGTTTCTAAGAAGGTTTTTTTTTTTATGTTTATTGTCTGTCCTAAATGGGAAATAAAATAAATGACCTGTAGCTGCAAAACACCTGAAAATCATGCTTAATAAATCTTTTAATAAGTATTTTTTTAATACTCTTTTTTTTCTTGTTAGAATTTTCCATTTCCCAAAATGAAGTTAACTATTGTTATAGTTGCCAGGACATCCTTGTAAAAGAGATTTTCTAATCTCAATGGATATTTTTTTCTGTTTAAATAAAGATTTTTTTTTAAAAAGTTGTTAACTATAATCCTTGACATACAATAGATATATTACTAATTAAAAAATATTTATGAATGATTAACAAAAAATAGATTCCAGTCATGTTCAAAACAGTTACGTTGTTTACATTTGAATTCTAGATCACTTAGACATTTGGAAATAAACGTCCTTGATTGTTAGCAGCATTAAATCAGTCTACACAGCTGACATGGACATTTTGAAATTTTGTTTCTCTTTCTTCTTTCTGCTACACAGTTCAACAATCGGAGAGGACACAGGTGAGAGAAAATGTTCTTACGCTGGGTTCGTATCCATTAGCAGACAGCAATACTGGAGCTGACACAGGAAGTATGAAATTTGTGATTTTCCTGTTCTCTGTTATAAAGTATGAATTATTGAGTTTCTATGCACTGCACATGAGAAGGGTAAAATGACAGTTTCACGCCATAAAAGCGGCACTTGTTAATTGAAAGCACAGCCGTGCTGCAGAAATGTTCTGTTGTGTCTGCACCATGCTTCATTAAGCATGACATTTAATGTGACAGCTGATTTCAGTGTAGGGTCACGTTGCCATGTTGTTGGTTAGACTGGTGGTCTTCCTTGAGTTTATGCACCACTTTTAGTAGTTTGTGTCATGGCTGTTTAGTGGCGGAAGACATTGATGTCCAACAACTGGAACGTTTAGTGGAGATGCTGACACATAGGGAGTGTGAGGACCTCCTGTCTGCCCTCTCTCACCCAGAGGAAAACATATTTGAGCACCTTCAGCGCCTCTCACCAGAAAACAATCTGCTAGGTCTCCAGCCTCGAGCCAAGAGAGAGGCTCCTTCTGCTCCAGGTTAGCTAAACTTCTACATCTGAGGATGAGAGCAACACATAAGTCACAAGCTTCTTATTTATCCATTAAACATTAAGTGTCACTCTTCATTTCAATGCAAAAATAAGTTATAGAACAAATAATGCAAAGTTAACTTTTTAGAGAGAGATGAAAAGACACTATGAGCTGTAATAAGGTACAAAGACAAAGCGCACCTTGAGACCTGTCTGTTTCTCACACAGCCAGCTCAGCTTAGAGAGTTTCTGGCAGCAAACTGACAGTCAAAGAAAAGTCTTTCTGAGGGCCATATGTTTTGTGTTTACTAGATAGTGAAGCCCAGTGCCAAACGGCCCTGACAGACTGGCTGCTGAGGTACGGCGAGAAGACCTACTATGACAGGCTTTCACGTGCCTTGCATCACATCGGCAGAACAGACATCGCCACTGGTGAGAATAATGGTGACTCCTGCCTCCTGTAGCATGGAATCATTTATTTTTAAACAGAACAACTGTGTTGTGCTACTAATGTAATGGTTTTCAAATTAAAATGGCTGACTTTTTATACACAGTACAGTGTTGTTGATAGGAACAAATCCCTATGAGCAGACATCACAGCATGTCCCTTGACAAAAGGAAATTAGAACAAAGCCTCATTTGGGTACATGGCAGTGTATTTTCAAAATTGGTTTATTTCGGTCAAGAAGGCCTCCTCAAGATTTTAACAACAGTGTATAATTGCTTCATTACTCTGAGATTTATTTTAATTGGAACTTCAAAAGTGGCATATTTTGCGGAATGCCAGTCTTTGGCATGTGCTGCAGTCCAGTGTGCACACAACTCCACAGCCGAGTGGCGTTGGGTAGAGGGAGGTGTAAATGATCTGACAGAGGACTCAGTGGAGCTGACACCAGCCACAGAACAAACCATCTGCTCCTTTCATCAGCAGCTTTGGAGTGAAAAAAAAAGACAAGGAAAGGATAGGAAGAGATGAGCTGGAGTTTGGGGTGGGTTGGGGTGGGGTGGGGGCCTTGATGGAAAAGCCTGGATGCAAAATGTAGCAATTATCTTACACTTGATTGCATTTCTGAAGAGATCTACTCATACATCGAAACCTGAGAGATTCATTTTGTTTTATTCTGAAGGACATCAGGAGCTCTCCTGCTAGAAGTAATTATGGTTATTGCAAAAAAAACAACAATCAAATCCAATTTTACAATCTTTTATAGGATACGTAAACACATTCATACCTTGAGATGCAGAGAAATAATGATCGATTGTGTTATTTTGTCTTCACAGAAGTGGGGAAGAACATCAACCAGGACAAAGCCTTGAGCCTGAAGCGCTATGTTGAAGATTATCACAAATATGTCAACTCGTTAAACTTTGTTTCAGACACAAAACAGCAAAAGCGCGGACACCAGAGGGTCAGAAAAACAAAGGGTACTTATCTCAAAGCTTGAATTTTTCACTTTTGAGTTTGGTAGATCATAAAACAGGAAAACATGATAGACAACTAAGTCTTAGCATCTGTGTCCATGCTAAGCCCAGATACTGTGACTACAGATGTCCAAAGGAGATTTCTGGGTTATTCCTCTGGAGACTCCATGAATGACAAATGGTATAATGTTTCACTGAACCCTGAATCTATTAAGTGTTTAGATGAGATGACAGATTAGATTTGGTGGTCGTGGGCATGCTTCCAGCTCATTACTTCTTAGTATCAACACTCTCGCTATACAAGTCATATTTCCCAGGACAGTTAGGAAACCCAAAATGTAATTATCACCTGTCCATTTTGTCAGTCTCCTGGGTGCTTCATTCAAGTTAAAACTTGACAGAAATGCTCCCATAATCCTTTGAGATGGTAAGTGTGTCTGTCCTGTTTGTGCTGTGTGTGTGTTAGTTAGCGATCTGACATGGCGTGACCTGGATCTGATTGTGGAGCAGGTTCGCGTCCCTCCATACCAGAAGGGGCCTTTGGATGTGGCTCTGCCAGTATTGTACGGTCTTCTGTTGGGCTTCGGGGGCACCTTGCTCATAGGCACAGCTTTACTCCTCATCATTGTCCACATTTCTCATGGAAGGCCTCAGAACTGTCACTCCAGAGCCACCAGCAGTTCCAGCAGTAAAGTCATGTGATTTGGGGAGCTTCTGGGATGTCAGATGTAAACATTTCAAATATCAAAAATGAAATAAGTGCACAAAAATAAAAGCTGAACATATTTTGTCTTCTTTGGTTTTGCTGTTCTGGTAAGTCCTGCAGAGAAACATGCCCTAAACATTTAATCATCACCAGAACCAATGCAGGACCTAAATATCGATTTAAAATCACTACTGCTAATTATGATAAATGTGACAAGCATAATGTAGTTTGAGATAAAATAATTATCCTTGTGTGTATTGCTAGACTGGTAAGTGTTATTGTCTTGCCAGTGGGTAGATGACTGGTACTGTGACAGATGCGCTGGAACCCAGCCCTTACACCAAAGGTTGTTCCGGTGTTACTGTGATAGTGATGCCACTTTCCATTTCCCCTCCAAGTGACGGCAACATGCCCGTCTGGCATCGAAGAACAACTAATTATCCAGCCTGGCGCCTGCTTCCCCGGAGCCTGCCGATACCTCCACAGGCAATCCAAAAGACTAATAACAATGACAATGCTAGCAGACAATGGAGCACTCTTGGTTGTGATGGCAGCTTCTAGCGGGTGACAAAGCCAAACAGAAAACACAGGGCTATATTTTTTTGAAAGTGTAAAGTGGGAAGGACTCTTAGCAAGCTGAAATAACTTGATATTTGAGATGGAGTAAGTCAGTCCAGAATTGGTATCGGAAGACTAACAAAATAAAAGTGTCTAATTTCAAATTTACTTTGTTGACATGTGCAAGTTTTAATTAAGAAAAGCATTTTCTCCGAATATTTTTTTTTACTTACTCTGCTGAGACAAACAGTTTCATAATTGCAAGATAGAAAACAAGCTCACGGCGCTGGAGTACTTTCGAGCTTCTTGTTTCTTACTCTAACACTACTTTCTTCGTCATAATTGAACTAATTACTTCATTATACAAATCTGGCCTAATGTGCTTCAGGAGTCAGACAGCTTGGATTAACAGTGGCACTAAGCAGCAATTACCGACTATTAGTTCATAAATCAACATTTAAACAAATTATAGTGCCAAGCAAAGCTGTATGAGCAAAGCTCTAAGACCAAAAGTGTGTGCAGAGTTTTGTCTTATTACCAAAGCACTGGCATAAAATCCTAGAACATTCTAAGGGTTCCCTTTACAGTGATGCCATTTGAATTTGAATCTTCTTGTTTTGCCTTAATATTCAAATGCATAAGGCAATTCACACTTCTTTGACTTTGATTTTGAAAATAAAGATGCATTACATTGCCGGAATGTAGCCTTAAACCTGCAGCATGCAGTAATGACATTTTGTAACAGTTTGTCTTTCTCGCCATGTATCTTTAAACAACATTGTGTTTCACCTTCATCGCTTAGCTTCCCAGGTGGCACAGTAAAACTCTTCATGACAAAACTTCCTCTGTCCTTCAGTTTTCCCCTGCTGGCTGTTAGGATCTTGCAGGTGCTGACTATGACAGGTTCACCTGCTGTGGGCTCACCCGTATTTCTGTAACCAGTGGAGAGGAAAGCCAGAGTTCTGTATGCCTGAATGACTCACAGAAACAACATGCCACATGGGGCCTGCATCATAGCTGTGACACTCTTTAGCATAGAGAAGGTCCCACCAGAAAGCTTAGTTTCTAGTTACTTTGTCAACTAAGGTTGACAAAGAAAGCTATGAGCACACCATGATCTTGTTGAGGCATACTTCATAGCTATAAAAGTATACAATGTGGTGCACCATTTTATATTCTATAAAGTAAAGCCTGATCAGGTGATTGGATTCAACCCCATCCTTTAAGATTCATGTCCTTTCCAGAGATCTGAAGAATAGGCCAGCGTTCATTTCAAGCCATTCTCATGCAAAGGATGTAGCAATCACAGATAGCATGGATGAATAGAGAGAGAATGTGACATGAAATTGACATTTGCAGCCAAGACGATGCCAGCGTCTGAAGGTACAGTTTCCAGGCATATCCATTCTCATGTTAAACAGAAGCTTTATTTTTCTGTGGTTTCTTTTGGTTATTTAATAGTTTGTGGAGCAGCTTATCAAACTGGATTCTCTGAGGAGGACACATCTGTCTCTTGTCATTGGCTCAGCTTGGCATAAGGAGTCAAGTGTTTGTCTGGATGAAAATGTAGACGGACTGGATGTAATGCGTGCCAAGGGGACGCTCAGACAGAGGGCTGCGTCCTTGATGTGCTGAGGCTGAGCGTTCTGCACCAGGGCCTCTGGGGTGTGCTTAGTGTCACTAAAGGCTTTAACTTCCCCCTCCCTCCATTTGCATCTTCATTCATCTGCAGGGCCACTGAGGTGCTGCAGTCCCCACTCAACCATCACTCTGCCTTTGCTCAATATATATGGATCACAGGAAACAAGATCACAACACCAGCTCTTTTAAAGTCATACTTTTTTTAATCGCCTCGACTTCAGCTTTCACAACTTTGTCTTTCATGGTTTCCTTGGGGGGCAGGGGATCTGAGACTTCTTCAAAGTTTTTAGTGCTGATCAGACAGGAGGATTTTCTGGGTTAACAGATATAGCCACAGTGCCATCCTGTGGTTATGGCACGTCAATACAGCAATCAACATGATCATTTGATTGCGTTTGTGAATGGGGTTGAACCCTACTTATGAGCAATTTTTAATGGCTATAATAAATGTCCATGTTATAAAAGCAGAAAATAATGCATATTGTCCTTTATCGTTTTAAAGTGAGTTTGTATATTGCGTTTATTGCTTTAACTCCAAGAGCAGCCATAGAAAAGCAGTTTCACCTGCAGTTGTCATCTAATAAAATGCAAGAGAAAGGTGAACAGATGGTCATAATGTGATGCAGTTAGAGTTTTAGTGAGTCAGGCGCACTGAATCACTAAGCAGTACTGTGTACTGTTGTCACAATAAAATGCCTCATATGCCTAAACATAGTAAATGGCCAATGCTGGAACTTCAACTTCCACCATAAATCTCCCTTTAGTTTTATTTTTTTGGGGGGAGGGGGGTTGGGTGGGTTTTTTTTTTTTAAATAATATCTGTTTGCACTATTCTACTGTATAGAATAGTGCATTGTGTGCAGCAGTTTACATGTTTAGATAAGCATGATGCTTTCAAATCAGGGAATGTTATTACATTTTACAACAGATTAAGTTATTTTAGCTCTAATTTAAGACTTTAGAAAAAGCCATCCCAAAGGTAGGTTGAATTCCCCCAAAGAAAGGTTATGAATAATCAAGAGGTGAGCAACAGCAAAGTCATGGTAACATCTGGTAAAGGGTTTTCAGTAATGGCTGCTTGGCTTGTCAACTTATGGAGATAAAAGCAGAAGATTTCTCCTGTGTGTTTCTGACAGGTGTGTTTCCTCTGAGCCAGAGAAAGGCAGATTTACCCATGAGACATCAGGCATAAAGAGAGCAAGCCAAACTGGTCTCAACTGGTCTGGTATTGAAGCCCATTCCTTTTTTCTGTTTTCCACCTTTTTTTCAGCTTTCAGACTTGCATTTATGGAAAATTTTATGGATCGCTTTCATGTAGAACTCACTGGGATGCTAATATGTTTGTGTTAATGATTCTGCTATATTATGCAGCTGAAGCAAGTGGCAATTTCACTAATGCTTATGCGGTTAATGGTCTCAGCATACTCCATGTGACAGGCATTTGTAGGCACCCATTTATGCCTAGTGATGGTCTCTAAAGTCAAGTGTCTGTTGTGCTGAACAGTTCAGTTCTAAAAGTCTGAACATACAAACACTCCATCAGTGTTGATGGAGATCTTCTAAATTGGGCTGTGAGCTTATCATTCAATTCTCAAACTAAATGAAATAATTGTACAGCAGCTATTAAATTATCATTGTGTAATAACACTCATAACACCCCTGATGACATGCTGCAAAGCCTCATGTGGCTCTGTTCTACACTCTGTGTAGTGTTCTAATGAGTTTTCCCAGCACTGCACCACACTGCGTTGTTTTGCATTGTCTTGTCTAATTTCCCCACTAATACTGAAGGGCTCAGTAAGGAGCCAGTATCTATAGTCATCACTCGGTTTTTGGGGGGGTTGTTTTTTGTTGTTGTTGTTGTTGTTTTTAATCTAGTAAGAGACAGGAACGCAAACAGCACCCCCCGCTCTGTTTAATGACTTGATAGGATGATAAAACACCTCACTTGCATACCTGTCCAACACAATAGCTGCAAATCTGTCTTGATTAGCAAGGTCAAATTTGTGTATTTCTCTAAAGATTCATCTTCTTGTTTCATGTTTGTTTATGATACTGTTTATGAAATTGAAACCACACAATTAAGTTGTTAAAAACAAAAAAATAAAGACAACTCTGAGTTTTCAACAGAAAAACTCTGCTGTTTGTAGTTTCAGTCATTTCATAAAGGTCAGTGGCTTTTGAAATAATTAATTAGCATTGCTATTGCTTTTAATGCAATAATGGTAGCGTGTAATGAAAGAATTCAGTGCATCTACAAGTTGATATAGGAGGAAAACAAAAATGGCAAGCAGGTTGAACAGCATCTTCAATCAGACGTGGGGTTGTGGCTTAATTCAACTGTAAATAATTAACCATCTTCCAGTTAGACACGCTGACTTAATGATTTTATGCCTTAATTAATCACAAGAGAACGTTCCATTGTTGGTGCATTTAGTTGCTGCTGAACTACTGGAATGAGACAATAGGCAGCATTAATTAATACCAGATATCACTGGTCACATTTGCTCTTTGCAACTCTGGAAACAAACCCTGTCCAAAGACAATTTGCTGACATTACACAATCAAGATTTATGATGCCCGAGTTTAAAACTAGTTTGTTAATGATGCAGAACAGATCCCCAAACACAGGCCTGTAAAATGCATATGCAAAGCACCAACTGCTGTCAATTGATCAATGTCAGACAACAATTATTTAAATTTACAGAAGTGATATGCTTTTTTCCATCATCCTCATTTCCTCAGATGAGGCTCGCAAGCCCACATCCAATTTGCACAACAGTCTGTGGCTTCCTGGGTCTTTATCCAAGCGCTCCAATTTTAAATCTGATTTTGAAAGGTCAGAGCTAAATATTTTCTCAGGGAAGGCGCTTCATAAAAGCATGCGAGCGCTAAATGACAAGGTCCCATAACTCAATGAGAAGATACCCTCTGACACCATGCAATTAGTCTCAATAGTATGAAACCACTGGGCGTGTAAACAAATTTAATACATAAATCTCTTGGTCTCAGATTTCTAAAAGGAACCTTGTTAATTAAACCATCATGGTCAATGAATGTGCAAGGGGTGTAAAATTAATTTTTATGTGAACTTGCTATTACAGGATTAAGAAGCTAGTGCATTATAACAGCATCTCATTTGAAAAGGGATTTAGCTGGAGGTATTTCATCGTTCAATGTAATCATCGTTTGACCTCCAGAAAGGTTGGGCTTTTTCTACCTATTGCTTCATTGATAAAGAGTAATTATGGAGTAATGTCACAGTATCAAGGGGGTCAGATTGAAAACATAAGGAGTCCAAAGTCTGTTGTTCAATTTGAATACGTTAGAAAGGAATAAAATATGATCCTAACTGTAAACACTGAGAGGGCAGCGAGTTGTAACAACACCAAATAAGAATAAACAGTTGCCCAGAATTCATGGGTGGGTGCATAGACAATGTGAAGCAGTGGCTTGGGGGTGTTACAGTATTTTAACCCCTCTTACTCTGAACAATGCACAAAAAGCTGCAACCACACAATTTCAAAAGCACTTTGCTATGACTGAGATGTTTCTGTGATCCATATATTTATTGCATACATTATTTACTATATTTTGTTACTTTTGTTTTTTACAGTATGGAAGCATATCTACATTAATATTGCAATTAATGTTGAGCAAACTGCAATATTATACAAATCAAAAGATTCTCCTAAAGTGCAAGAAACTACTGTGTATTAAGTCACCTGGTGTTTTTAAGCTAGGCCTGCTTTACACACAAACATGTACATAGGCCTACAGTATTGTTACTGTACAGTAATTTAATGCTCAGTAATGACCACTGAAATTTGACAATGTTACTGCAAATAACTCATTTCATTTCATTTCATTTCATCGTTCAATCATTTATTTTTGAGATAAAAATAAAAACAACACAAATGAACTAACATATTTAACTAAAAATACAAAGTAAATTGATTTAGGCCAACAATCAATATTATCAACATTTCTTAGCACAGGCAAGAGTAAGTAATGTAGATCCTTTCTAAGTTTGGGATTTCTACATGAATGTGAGGGACTTGTCTTAACAGAGTGTTGTTTTTGTATTGCAATGAAAGACATCTTGATACTATAACTGAAACTCAAAAACATAACATTTATAAAAATAAAAAAAAATTTAAAAAAAAACATTAAAAACTGGAAATTAATTGAAAGTGATTGAAATTAAAAACTACAGTCATTTGAAAAAGAACATTTTCAAAGGACTTCATGAAGTCCTCACCAATACTGGAGCTATAGGGATTAAGAAGATAGGTAGCAACCAGGTACTGCTAATCAAATGCATTTGATTAGCTGATGGTCAGTAAGTGTGACTGCCTCTATAAAAGAATACATTTTGACTGCTTATTGGTTTATTCAGGCGTGTGTTAACACAATGCCACAGTCTGCCCTGAAGTGGATGTCCCAGCAAATTCAAAGTCAAACCATTCAGTGTTCAAAGAAAATGGAAAAAAAAAAAAATACCAAGACCTTAGTGAGCATGTTAAATGTTGAACTTAATGAGAGCACCATTAGAAAAAAAACTGAGCATGTATGTATGTTTTGGAAAGGTTGACAGATAAGACTTGAGTAGATGTGTTAGACCACAATGCAGAGAGAACCAGAGAACCACGTCTGGTAAACCAAACATAGTATATCAGCACAAATGGTAAATGGACTGGTTCTTATATACGGCTTTTCTACTCTATCTGAGCACTTATAGCACTTTATACAACTAATTAATTCGCCCAATCACACAAGCACTTTTTTATAAGCTGTTAAGTGCTCACTATAATATTCACACACATTCACACTCTGATGGATGCATCAGAGAGCAACATGGGTTAGTATCTTGCCCAAGGATATTTGGCATGCAGACTGGAGGAGCCTGGGATCAAACCACCAACCTCCCGGTTAGTAGCTGACCTGCTCTACCACCCCAAACAACCCACAGCCAAACAACCCACAGCCAAACAACCCATACCAACTATCAAGGGGGGTGGAGGGGTGACGATTTGGGCGCCTTGCTGTCACCGAGCTGAACTCCTCTGCATTTCAAAGGACTACACAGACTCCTTTGAAAACTTTTTTTCTAATGAGTTATCACATGTACATAATAAAAAGTGCTATATTGGCCAAAGTTAGTACAACAAATGGATATAGTGGTCTATTAGCTTTTGGTAGTGTTGTGTGTGGAAAATGAAAAATGACAGAGAGATTGCCTTTTCTTATACAGTACATTAAAAACATTTATAGTCAAGAAAAGTAGGACAATAATAGCTCATAACCATATGTCAAACAATAGTCAAACTAATTCTTTCAATCAAAATATCCCTCGAATTTAAATCAAATCAAGTCCACACAGGCAGCCTGAAAACAATGAGGCAGAGAAGAAAGAGAAGTGTAACCTGCAGGTGATGAATTAAACACAAACACACACAGACACTTACATGCATTAAGCGATGAAAGACTTTCCCAAGGCTCCAAATTAAAGCTGATGGCCATAGAAACCTTGTAATCACTTGTGGTGCCAATTTGCTGCAGAGACGAAGGGGAGCAGAGGAGCAGATGTGTGCCAGAATACCTTAGGATGATTTCCTAATAGCTTTATAAATCCATTCATGCATCACAGGCATACCAACACCACTGACAGCCTGCTGCTAGACTTGACACCACAGGCCTTTAAGCACCTGCTACACAAACACAAGTTATCTGGCCCACACATTTCTCTTTCTTACAGCTTATACTGGCGCAAGAGGCAACAATTAAGAGTGTTATTTGGTTGTTGTAGCTCAATTCTGCCTTATGGACAATTATGAAGACTCTGGTGCTTAACAGAGTTTGCAATAACAAAGCCATGAAACTGCTGATACTATGTAATCTTCCTTTCACTTATGTTTAGCCTTTTGCAGTTCCTTACCTCCACAGGGGCTTAGCCAGACTGCGCAGCTAGTTGTAGCTCACAGCTGTGGCCATGCACACTCTCATTTAATTACAGGAGCACTTCTGTATGACTGCACAGTCAGCAGTTCACTCCTCAGTTATTGTAAAAGGTAGGCAAACTGAGCCCCAGAGTTCCCTTCATTATCTCCTCAGCACTTGCTTGTTGCTGGTGTCTCTTGCGCTAGTACGTGCCACCCCCTGCCAGTGACGTGAAGTACTGGTTACTGCCCCGATTACTGATCAAGGTAGAGCATTTGATAATTTTAGATAGTCGGATAAAAGATGAAAGCTTAAGCAGAGGACAGATTTTGGCAAGAACGCATTTCATAAATTGCAGAATAATGTCAAGATTATTGACAATATCTTCAGTATGTTTCTTCTGCTCTTGTTCACTTCAAAACATTTCCTGCAAAAATAAAGTGACTCTTAGACACAGAATGTTCGCTTCAGGATTAATAATAAGTAGGTGAACCTGTCATTTTGTATCAGGTTGTGCAAACAAATGTTAGTGTACCTGTTCCAGATCCTTCTCCTCATTAATGTTAAAATCAAGTCCCTGTTTTGCTCCCTGGGCCTGCAGCCAACAACATTTCACATATTTTAGTTAAACAGGCTTGTACACAATGTGATTCTATTAATACTGACACAACATGCAGTAAGACAGTTGGCATACAATGCAATCTCCTTTAACTGTGTGAAAGCAGTTACTCCAAAGTGCTCTTCAAAGACCTAGACTTTTGCATTACAGAACTACAGTATACTTTAAAATCATTTGTTATCAATGCTAAGTAATATTTTTTTTTATCAGTAACCACTTTCTAGGGAGCTATTTTACTTTCTATTTAGAAATGTACAACATAATCTGTTTTATTAATCTTCTGAATTAAAAAACAAATTATCACCTATAATAATTTGCTATTGTCTTCCATGGTGTGTATGTCATGTTAGATTAATAAAAAGGCTGCTCTAGCTCATGTGACAATGAGAAACAATATGAGAGACTAAATCAGATACAGAGCATACAACATGTGCCATGACCTTGGTGTAACGTACAGCTTTGTTTGTTGTGGCGCTTACTCTGTCACAAAACCCTATGATATTTCTGTTTACCTTTGCTGAACCAGATAAGGTGACAAAAGCTGTACTAAGAAGAGGAATTTTTCACTTAAGAAAAAAAAAGTATTTTTCTCCTCTGTTTAATCTGTCCCCATATCCCTAACCTTAGAGGGTTTAAACAGCATGTGTTTGTATGTGATGTTTTGAAAAGGATTTGTCTGATAAGGTTATTTTATGCGGTGAGGCCTACCTTTGAGTAGACTTCCCTCTCTCCAGAGGTCTGCTGAGCAAACAGAATGGCATCATGAACAGAAAGAAAGAGATTACTGCGGGCAATATTGCCATCTTCAAAAGCTCCCCCGGCCTCCAGTTCTTCATACACCTGGGCTGCAAGTAAGGCAACTAATATTACACAGGGACAAAGACACTGTTAAACGTAGTGATTTTGCCTAACGCGCCTGTAGTATTGTAATTACAATTCTCCAAGGCAGGAGAGAAACAAGAGAAGATTTGTGGCTTTAAAGTAATCAAGCATGATAAACTACAGTCACTGTGGATCTTCCCTTTATCTCGCTGGGAAATTGAGGTTACCTGCACAAAATGATAAGCGATGTCTAACTTGTTTTCCTCTGACAGAGCTCTTCACAGAGCTAATGGACTCAGTGCTGTATGAATGATTAGGTCTTTGTTGCCATGCCAACTGCACAGATGAGCCAACAGGTGTGAACAAATGCAGGTAATTTAAGATTTTACCTTGAACGTTAGCCAGGTACAGTTTAATGCCCAGCATCGTGTAGCCCGAGTTCATCTGTGTGGAAAATGAAAGAAAGAAAACCTGTCATAGACATGCATATACATGAACTTACAACGAAACCTAATTATTAATGCTCTCATAAAAAGGCTCGGCTGAACAGCATCTGGCTAACCGAAAATGAAATATTTTAGAAAAAATAAGGCATCCTTTTATGATTCAAAAATGTGTTCAACGCAGGTTAGAAGCTTTTTCTATTTGGACATGTCTCTTACACTTTAACTGCCTCAGTCTCTTTGACATGGGAACATCAAAATTAGAAATTCTCTGAAATTATAATTTGTTTTAATTAACTTAGCTGTTAGACATCAGTTTTATATTATTAAACATAATCAAACCCCTTTCAAGAAACATTTGCTGCCAATTTAAACTATTTTCCAATCTAAAATAACTGCATCTTTAATCTTTTATGGTTACTTTCTGCACCATAAAACAGAATTTAAAACATTTAGTGTACTTATGTTACATTATATTAATCCTATATTATATTAATCCTGATTCTATTAGCACAGGAGAGAACTTTATAACCTTTATCAGTGCTTTTATGCCCATCAGGTCTATGAAGCAGACCCCCGCCAGGTCGAGGATTAGGGTGTGGAAGGGCACTGGCTGAGGCTCCAGGGTGAGAACAGGGGGACTGGATGGCTCTTGGTCAGGCAACTGCTCGCCCAGTTCAATGTCATTACAGTGGAAGTTGACATAGCTTGTAGGAAGTTCAACATTGTTGGCACTGCCATCCTTCATATCAAAGTCATTTTGCAGTTCAAGCTGAGATATGGTCTAGATTTACAGGAAATAAATACAGAAAGGTACAGAAAGGTCACAAGTTGTATTTTCAGTGAATCACCTTTAACTCAGTGGGATATATATCGACAGTTGGATGGCCCATAAATTGCACGTGTCAGATGTCATATGTACTTGATCCTACCTGAGCTTTCATGTTAACCAAAGAGCTGGGTTTCCGCCTTCTTGACGTTTTGTCCTTATCTTGTTTCACTTTTTCCTTCTGTTCTTTGTCCAAGAACTTCTGCCTGGCCAGGATAAGTTTGCCAGGGTCCAGCCCAGTCTAGGTATAAAAATACTATATAAACATCTACATGTCACATGAACACATGGCTAACCTTGCCTGACAGGAAAAGTGGCCATTTTGTCTTACCTTTTTGATGACTCTGTGGCGAAATATTTCTGCATTTGCAAAGTAGATTGGTGAGCAATAGTTAACTATTTTCACACCTGTTACTGACATGACCTGTGGGGTTATTACGAAAAAAAAATGAGTTGCAATTCATCCTAAGTCATTTCTAATGGTTAAAGAAATATATATACTTAATATACCTTGCTGTACATCTTTGGATTTCTGTAGATATCTGTATCCTTAATTTGAACAATTGTTGAACCATTGCGACTGTAAGGATAACATAGTTACAAAAAACTAAAACGGTAGAGCTAAATTTTGGTTCAAATGTACTACGTGTTCATACAGTTTACTCACAACTGTGTCTTGAATACAACTACCAGGATGGAAAAACTCACTCCGATAGCAACACCATAAGGCAAGCTTAGAAAGAATGTGGCCAAGAATGACACAACCCACACACACTAAAAGAGAAGAGACAATAAGACATGAAAAAATATAGGAAAAAACCCCACTGCATTATGCTTCAATAACATATCAAATTATTTAAATTACACAGTCCAGTTTGCTCTTCTTCCATAAGTAAAAGGGATCAGAGAGCTGTAGGAGCGTGTTCTTCAGGTTTACTGCAATCAACGCTCCAAGCACTGACTTGGGAAACAAAGATAACTGAAGTTACTTAATATGTCTCAGTTGTTCTCTTACGTCTGTATGTTTTGTATGATATTTCAGGTTCACACTGTTATGTCCACTTACTTTTGGGAGTGGCTTTAGATAGATTCCCAGGGCGAGCATGGTGACCATTACTACTAGCATTACACACAGACTGGCAAACTACAAGAGAGCAGTAGTGCAGTAGTTAGGAGCTTTGGTAAAAATTTACTGTATTTATAGTCCATACTAAATTTTCCTCAGTAGGTTCCTAGTTATAATTTGAGTATCATCTGCACTCACTTGTGAGGTTCCTCCAGCACTGTCAACAGCCAGCGTTACAGACAGAGCACAGCAGATCACATGGATCTTAAAGAAAGACCCAAGGAAATTGCTGCAGCCTAGAGCCAACATTTCCTATTCAAAAAGACCATTTCAGTGTTGACAAAAGTGAAGTAAAATACACTTCTTACATCTTTAAGAGAGATTCAGTTTTTCAAACCTGGTTGGGATTCACATCATAGCCATGCTTAGCTGCCAGTGTCCTGCCCATAGCTAAGTTGATGACGTATCCGACAATAGCCAGAGAGAAAGCTGTGCTCAACATGTCTTCCCACTGACTCACTGTTGGGAGGATTGGTGCAGGAAATCTAGAAAACAGAGACAAGAAACAAATCAGAGTTAAACATTCTTTAATGACTTTCATGAATAACAGTAGGGCAAAAAAGCAACCACTAATCCTGAGTATGCTGATGTCTGCTTTACCCCAGAGGAATATTGCCCACAATGTCCATGTGGTAGATCTCAGGAAGATGCAGCGGACCTGAGATGGCTGTGGCCACCACCACCTGTGTAAAACAGGAACAGAAATCACACTACATTCTATTATATACTGTTAACTCTCTTATGTGCACCCAGAAAAACATCTGTGCAACAGCTATCTCAAATATCTAAAAGAAAAAATCTTAACTACTTACGACGATGATCTCGATAGGAATAGGGAAAGGAAGTTTATGACGAAAGTGGAAACCTAGTTCTTTCACCACAATCAAAACTGCACTGCTGACCAAAGCAAAGACTAAGGAGGCTATATTGGTATCAGGAAGGCCCAATATTATATCCTTGAGAGTCTGTTTGGAAAGAAATTATTTTCAGCAAATCATAATTTTGCAAAGTATCCGATCATATTTTCCTGTAATAATGAATGGGTAACTTACATATATAACAGCCAGCGGACCACTGTAAGGAGGCACTGTGATGCCAAAGATGTACTTGAGCACTGAAATTAAGATTTGCAGTCCTGCAGCAGTCATGAAGCCTCTGACAAACGATTCTGACAGATAGATGGCTACAAACCCAAACTGCATGAAGCCAAGACCAATCTGTACAGACATAAATCATACTCAGTGTGCAACCTTTAAACTATATCCCATATTGCTTTCAGATTTTACCTTAAAGGACTGAGCTTTTAGTGGTATAAGTACCTGTATGATTGCAGTGAGACAGGCCAGTGTACCAGATATAGCCAGACGAACTTCATTCATCCTGTCAGTGTCCACTACTGTGGCATTAAGAGTGGCATTGAAATGACTGAAATCCGACTCAGGGGCTAGCCTAAGACACACGATTCCCACCATAATGCTGAGAACAGCAAAAGTACCTAGACATAGAAAGTAGGGTGTCACATCTATTTTCCTTGCCATATTGCAAAGCGGGCAAAGTCAGGCTCAGTGCAGCACCATGCAGCTCTGGTAACTTATCACTGTCATCATACAAAATTGCTGTAGATAAATCACTCTGATTTACCTGGGACCATCTGGTGAGCAGTGCCCATGAAGAAATATGGGATGAGGGGGAAGAAAGAGGAATAGAGACCATTGACAGGAGGAAGATTTGCAAGGAGGGCAAAAGCCATGCCTGGAAAGAAAAGAAGCTGTCAAATAAATAATAAAAAATAACACAAAAACTGTTATCCACTCCACCAGCTAGCATCAGTCAAAGGCTGTTATACAGAGTCATCTGAGAGTAGAAGATTGACTGACCTTGGGGAACCTGAATGGTGCCGGCGCTGACCCCACTGACGACATCATACAGCAGGTTTTCTTTTACTTTGTACTTGGGAAGCCAGCTTAGGACCGGCAGATGTTTAAGTAACAAGCCTTTGAGCCTGGGTACAGAACATCTAACACAAAAAAACAAAAAACTGTCTTAGAAGACCTCTGGTTTTCTGCTTGTTCCTTTATAAAAGTCTATAACACACATGTAAACTTGAGTTCTAGTTATGTATCCCCTCGCCATTTGAATATAATACAGAGGCTTATCAGAGGAGTTTGTGTGAGAGAAAAGCACGTTGTTCATGTTGACTGTGCAGTAAGATTGCAGTTCGGTACCTGAAGAGTTTCTTTACTTTTTCTCCAACAGGGAACTGTCGACTCTTTTTGTCAAATTCTCTGTCAAAGTCAGGGAGGTTATATGCCGGCCTGTCAATCACATAACGTGGGCTTTCCTGTTGCATGGCTACAACATAGTAAAATATATTAAGCAGGCAGAAATTTTATGCAATGTCTTCAAAGTGAAATTTAAGGAATTAAAATAGTCATGGTCATTTGGTGTCTGTCTTTTTGTAAAATTTGTCATTAATTCATGAAAGTATCCATATCATGAAAACCCAACAGCATACCTGAAACATCATGATATACTTTATACTTCACCTTTCCCGATACTAAACCTGGCCCATACTTTAAGTGTAAGGTCCTTATCTAACCTTGATGAATGCAAGATCAGCCAAAACTTCACGGGACTAATTAAATGTTTGATCAACACTGGGTAAATAAAAGAGCATGCACAAGTTTATTCAGTCCTCAGTAATACTTTTCTCCATGTAGCAGAAAAACTGATGTTACTTTGAAAAATTCACCAGAATGACAATACAATAAATTATGAATACACAGATATTTTTACTTTTTATAGTGAACAGATGATCCAACAGCTGTCAGTTGTAATTGTTGTAACATTGTTCTAAACTGTTAAACACTAAACAGGAAAAGAAGAGTTTAAAGAAATAAAGCTAAAAAGAGAAATAACTGCATTAAGAAAATGAAATTAGATTTAGCCTTTTTGTTTAATAAATAAAACTCCAATATGGTAATACTGTGTGTATTAATATATCTTATCAATATCACAACCTAGGGATATTACATTACATCTCTTACATATAACCTGTTAATGTAAATAAGCGATTCCTAACAACTGGTGTATGCCTGTATTGTGACTGATTGCAGCTGACTAAAATGCCGTGTGTAAAGGCAAACACAATTAGACAGATGTTAATGCTCTACATAAAAAAAGAAATTTTGTTTTAAAATGTTAAATAAAAACAGAAATTTTAAGACACTGTACTTACTTTTGCCTTGCTTACTCTTGAGGCACGTCTGCAGATGTTTGGCTCAAATGAGACTTGTTTGATTACTTTTGAAGTAATACTAAAGACCTTCTACACCTGCTGGGTGGAGCTTAAAAAGATAAAGCCTGGTGCATGCACGCTTACTGTGAAATACACTGCTCAAAAATTAAAGAAACACTTTCAAACACATAATGAAATCATCAGGATGCCACATCATTTAATGAAAATTATCATTATCAAACCATAGATGGCTGAATTCAAAGACAACCCAAAATCAAAGTGAAAAAATAATACAGCATGTTAGTCTATTATGCTGAATTTTCATTGTAGCAAATCAAAATTGTGTTCAGATGTATGTAAAGGCCCCAAATATGCATACGTGACAATGTCAGGGGATGCTCCTAGTGGTGTCTTTTGGGGATCTCCTCCCATATCTGGACCAGATGACTAAGCTACTGGGCAGTCTGAGGTAGCATCGAATGGACCAAAACATAATGTCCCAGAGCTGTTTTACTGGATTTCGGCCAGGCATGCGTGGGGGGCAGTTGGCTGTTTCAGTTCCTTTATCTTTCAGGAACTGCCTGCATACTCCTGCCACATGAGGCCAAGCACTGCCTAGCCAGTAGAGGTCTGTCTGTCCCTCCACCATCAAACCAGTCATGCTGAACAATGTTACAGGAAAAATAATGTTCTCCACGGCATCTCCTGACCTTTTAACATCTGGTCTCATCTATAAAAAGTACAGGAACCAGTGCTGGACCTCCCAATTCCGGTAATATTTGGCAATATACCAATGAGGCTCCACAGTGTCAGGCAGTGAGCACAGGGACCACTAGAGGGCGTTGGGCCTTCAAGCCACCCTCATGAAGCCTGTGCCTGATTGTTTGGTCTGAGACATTCACACCAGTGGCCTGCTGGAGGTCATTTCATAGGGCTGCAGCAGTGCTCATCCTGTTTCTCCTTGCACAAAGAATCTGATACCGGTCTTGCTAATGAGTTAAAGGCCTTCTACTGCCCAGTCCAGCTCTCCTACAGTAACTGCCTGTCTCTTGGATTCTCCTCCATGCTTTGGAGACTTCCCTGACAAAGCATTCTAGCAATGATGCACACTAATGTGCTGTCCCGGAGGAGTTGGACTACCTGTGCCAACTCATGATACCAGTAATGACACTGACCCTAGCAAAATGCAAAACCAGAGAAAAAAGTCATCAGAAAAGATGAGGAAGGAAAAAATGTCAGTGGCTTCCATCTGTAAAACCATTCCTGTTTTGAGGCTTGTCTCATTGTTGAATTTCACTGAAACAAATTAAATAAAACTGATTAACAACCCCTCTGCTATTTGACTGACCACAACAATATCCCAGAAATTTAACTGACTTGATGGTATACTCTGAAGTGTTTTTCATTTACTGAGCAGTGTAGTTAAATTGGTTAAACTGCTGATTGCCGAATGTGCCGTTTCATCAGTCCGCTACCGAGCAAGGACACAAGATGATGTAATTACCAATAAATGCATTTTAATAGGTTCAGTTTCTATATACATGTAGCATCCTGATATTCATACTTATCAACAGAAACACACAAACAAAAATACAACTTTACATGTTTTATGGGAAAAGGGTAGACATAAGATAAAGCTGGAACTAAACTAATTACAAACCAGTTTAATTTGGCATATACAAGTAATCCTGCTAACTGCAAAAAATGATACATATAAACACCTTTTCACAAAAAAAAAAAAAGGGTGAGACAGAGATGACGATGTGTAAAACATGATTTTGTCCCATTGTATTAGAATTTGTGTGCAAAACAATGGCATCAATATCATAGACTAAAGTGCAATTATATAGTAGTTCCATTTGTGTTTTCTCTAAAAGGAATGTAAGAATTCAGATAACCTCTCGACATAAAAAGAAAGTCTCCCTCTGGTGGAACAAAAAATGAAAAGCACAAACTTCACATGAAGCCATCGCCTTCAAGAATGACAGAACAATCGAGCACTTCTTCCTTTCTTACAGAAGCATGAATGCTCTTAACATTTCACATGAAAGAAAGCTTTCGATGAGAACACAAAACTTTATATCTGCAGCTAAATTTCCAAAAACATTGTTCAACGAATAAATTGACAATAACAGAAATGTTATGAGAACCAGTCATTTTCCAAACAAAAACTGTGAAAAGCTGAGAGTACTGTTTGTGAATGGTGCCAAAAGTAGCAAAATGCTGCAAGTACTGGTGATACATGGCTACATGTAGCAACATGTACATGGACTTGTAGGGGAAAAAATATAAAGAAGGGAGTGTATATATTTTTCATGAGTCGGTATAAAACCGGTGCCGCAGAGGATTTTCAACAAAAAGTAGGATGCACATAAAACATATTTAACTCATCTAAGACAGACATTTGTATCTGTACACAGAAGTGAAGGTGAACAAGTTTCAGTTAAGTTTATATAAACAAAAAGTTCTCGATAATGTTGCCATTTTTGTTAGTGCACTGCAACAGCTTGATCTTTGTAGTAATGCTTCACACATAATGTTTAGTCGTGATACTAAAATAACAAGCACTAATAGCAATAGCAGAGTAGTGCAGCAGAATAAAGAACTTGGTATTGAACAGTGGTATTGGTATTGTCTAGCAAATCCTGGACTATAATGACTATAAAACACTTCTCAAACATTAAGTCAGTGACTATCAGGAGATATGAGTATTCTGCAGTTGAGTGCTGACTGTTTGAGAGCTAATTTGGATGAAAACAATCACTCGCTGTCAAGCTAGTATAACTTTTAAGGTAAATGGTTTTAATTTTGGTTTCAATTTTATGGTTGAGTATTTTAACTTTCATTTGAAACACTAATCACTGGATTGAAAGCCTTTTATGGAGGGGATTTTCCTTTTACACTAACTGTTTAAAAATGAAACAATCCAAGGCTGTAGCTGTTTAAAACCACCTGCACGTCTCAAATGTCGTCCACAAATTCATTCAAAAGCAGCTGACGTTTTCAGAGGTTTAGAATTTCTACAGGACTGTAACAAGTAGGCCATTAAAAGTGGGAGAACAGGTTACAATGCAAATACAGAGCTTGTTAAGCAAGTGCAGCAAATGCAGCACCATGTGATAAAAGTCTGATGATTTTTTTTTTTTAATCTAGCCATGTCTGCTTTTCCTCTTCTTTATTATAAAAGCTCATTGTCCATCTCCTGCTGGCAGCCTAAAACCACTTAAGTCCACAAAAGTCTTTAAAATGAGTACTGACTAAAAATCACTGAGGATGCTGATGTCCGCAAACTCCTGGCGGTATCTGTATGAGTACAAGGCCAAGAGGAAAGACCATTTGAGGGTCAGAAAGCTCCACACACAGGAGAGGTAGAAGCTCTTCGGGTCAGTGAAAGCTGTGGGACAGAAAAAACAAGGCGGTTACTACCAGAGTTAGGAGAATCCTCACCTCTCTGAGTATTTG
Source organism: Oreochromis aureus (assembly GCF_013358895.1). Classification (NCBI taxonomy): domain Eukaryota; kingdom Metazoa; phylum Chordata; class Actinopteri; order Cichliformes; family Cichlidae; genus Oreochromis; species Oreochromis aureus. The sequence continues at coordinate 9,321,231 of NC_052961.1, forward strand.
AATTGTCAGTCACTTATTTTAACATATATGAACAACAATACAAAATTCATTTTAAAAAAAAAAAAAACAGGAACAGAAAAAACAAGATTACATTGCTTCTGTGTGATGGCCAGAGTTAGGAAGATAATAAAGGCAGCCACAGCCAAAACTGAGAAGAACACTCCAACAGCGATGAAGAATCTAAGACCCTTGAGCCAGGTTCGCCAGTAGTCCTGACGGTACATGATGTGTGTGATCAGAGTCCAGAGCGCTAAAACTCCTGTCAAGACAGAAAAACACAGATTTCGATTGAGTATGATAACACTGCAGCCTGAAGACTACAGACAACCACCACGTGACAGTAATTTATGGAAATTACAGTGTTGTAATAGAATGTAATAGACTACTCCCATACAAAACAAGAAAACACTACTATTTTAGAAATGTTCTGCAAAAAACTTGTTTTAAAATAAAAATTACATGGTATTGATAAATCCAAGTAAATCACTTAAATTACTCAATTATTAAAGTTAATTTAAAAAATAACAATACTGTTTTTCTACTTGAAAGATAAATAATTATAATTTAGCAATAAAAATATCATTACAATTTTTTTTTTTAAAAATCATGATGTACCAATAATGCATTGTATTTTATAAAAACACTCGTTATATGATTATGGCGCTTAACTGTCCAGGCCTACATCGCGATTAGGATGCCTGACATGGCTAAATGCGCCGATATCCCGTGATAAAGTAACTGTTTGCAGTGTTTTTAGTTAATGCTATATCTGTTTCAACATACCTGACAGGCCTCCCATAGCCGCCGTCCATGGTTGTTTATATGCGATATTCCAGACCAAGAAAGCCGAAAGTCCAAACACAGTACCAACAGTAGCATATCCTATTTTAAGGTACATGTTGGTGACTACCATGTTGGAATATTGCTACTGTTAGCCAACGTTAGTACCGTCGTCTGAGATAAAGGCGTATTTTTTTCCCTCAAAACAAACTATTATTAGGTTAAACCACAGCTTACTGCCACATTATGCAATAACGCAAGCTACAGGAAAAAGACAAGATGAATTTCCCCTCCGCTAAAGAGGACCCAAGGAGAGATCGACGGCTATCCCTGCTAGCAAAACTCTATTTCGAAATAAAGATCAGCCACTTCATGTGCCTTGTACGTAATACAAAGACGCAAGCGGCGTTAAGATTTCCAGCTAGCAAGCAACAACAAAATAACAAGAGACGAGTTTATCCGATATACGCCGCAAAGATGTTAGGCTAACATCGAGACAACAAAACCACCCCGGAGCGCTGTCTCTTCAGCCGCAGAAGAAATATTTATTTCAGTAAAAAAAAAACTTTCGTTATTGGTCTTTACCTGCCACTCACTGTTACACAACACAAGACATGCAAATAGTGCGGGGTAAAAAACGAATTTCTATGCTGTGTTTACAAAAATTTACCATGCATTTAGCTATCACCTCCCCTTTAAATATCTTTGTACAGAGGAAACCCCCTTCTCATCGACACACCGCCCCTAGTGGAGCAAAGAGAAACAGCATTTTTCTTAGACTTGTTTTGAGTACCTTAAAGACCTTTGCACAACTATTCTGCAAATTTAAAGAGCTTTAATGTATTATAATTTAACAAATGTCAGGGGTGATTTATGAAAGAAGGACAAAACCAAGAGTGAAATGGAGGGTTTACAAGATGACAGTGAGACCTGCAATGATGTATTGTTTGGAGCCCTTGGCACTAACAAAAAGACAGGAGGCCAAGCTGGAGGGTGCAGAGCTCAGGTTCAACAGTTTGTGGACAAAGTTAGGGAAGTAAGGCTGAGATGGGTTGGACATGTGCAGAGGAGGAATAGGGATATTTGAATATGGAGCTGCTAAGTAGGAGGAAAAGAGGAAGACTGCAGAGAAGGTTAATGGGTGTACTGAAAAGGGGCATACAGGGGGCTGGGGTAACAGAAGAGAATGCTAGGGATAGGGGAAGATAATCGCTGTGGTGACCCCTGAAGGTAGCTCCTGAAAGAAGAAGGAGAAGAAGTATCATAACTTCAGACCTACTTGATCAGGTCTCTGAAGAAACTTTTATGTTGAAGGTTTTTGTCATGCTGCAGCATGATGATTGATCAGAGCTACTTTTGATAAATAAGAATGTAAGCATCTAAAATCCCTATAACTTATATAGTGTTGTAGTGCTGTTCATACATTTGCATTTTGGAAACACAAAAATCACTAACTGACCTGAGATGAATTTTTAGTTTGTCTCTTTTCTTCTGTTTAATGCATTAGAAGTTTATGAGCAAAAATGTCAAATGTTTATGTGGTCATAAGGTCAGACAAATATATCAAAGTATTTTCCTGCACAAATGGACACGTGTTAATGCAGCTGCACACAGAAAAGAATAAAGACACCAGAGACTACATTCAAAGTAAATCATGGCTCCTGGCTGACAGTGGCAGGCATGGAGCAGTTTTCCCATGGAAAAACATAATTTATTTAAAATCTGACTATGAATGGAACAGTGATAATGATGTATAGTAAAGAGCACTGAATTTTTTTCTCAGAAGCTGAGCCTCATATATTTCCTGTGGTTGACTGTAGCTCGTCTACAATTGAGACTGTCAAACAAGAAAACCACATAACCTAGTTCTGATGAACTGCAAGTCACATTGCTTAGATTCAAATTCTGTCTTCATATTCTCACATACATTGCCATGTATCAGTGCTGTACTAAGCCCATGCCCCCGGGCACTCTTTTCAGGACCAATCAGAAAGACACAGGAAGCTGTGTCCAGTAGCACTCCCCGTAACTCACATAAAGTACCCTGACTGAGAGACATATGATAGAAGCGAAGGCTAGAAAAGGAAAGCAGACGAATTAAAGCACTGAAGTAATCAAACTGAAGAATCTTATAAGACTGCGACACTGGTGAGTTACTGATTGCAGAGCAAAGGATTGTATAGAATTGTGGCCGATCATTTGGTTTGTAGTGCTAATTCATGAATATTATATGTCTATTTTAATCATAATATCTTGTGCTTTACAAATCCCCTGCTGATTTGTCTGACAAGGTTTTAAGAATAATTTCAATATATAAAGGCAATTTTCCATCACAGGTGTTCCACTTCTAGTTTTCTCCAAATAATATATTTAACTTGTTTGTTACTTTTTAGTATTTAAAACTAAATCGGTAATGTAAATGTCAACATGTGACTGCACAGCGGGGATTAGAAGTGAAAGAACGTGGTTGACAAATGTGAAAGTGTTGTTGTGGGTGCAGAAATATTGTCTCCAACTGCTTTAATATCTTTGCTCATGTGTGCTCTGCTTTCTGCTTCAGCCCTCAATAGACCATAAGGTCAAACAGATCAAATACGTATTTCCCTGTCACTGCTAACTGGCTTGGATAAAGGAAGGAAAATGTGTGTATGTGCACGCACATGTGTGTGTTTAGGTGTATATGTGTGTGTGTGTGTGTGTGTGTGTGTATGGAGAGACACTAGACAGTCACAACAAAGACTACTGGCAAAGTACATTCCATGGGTGTGTTGCAGGAAATCCCACTCCCATTCCCGAAGGATCTAAATAGAAACACACGCACACAAATAAATACAACTTTAGAGACAGAAACACAGAGAGAAGCACTGCACATAAAGCAATCCATTATAGTTTAATGGTGTAATAAAATTAAGTCTATAACATTCTATAACTAATGCTTGCGGGTTTTTTGTTTCATTTTGAGCATTCTTTATAAGAAACTGATCACCAAGTTGCTTAATTTCTAAATACCTTGTGAATTGCTTTGCAGGGCATGTGCATCCTCAATAGGGGGCAGCATTTATTTTCAAAGTGCCAGCCTGGAATGTGATATCAGTCGTTACGCAATGCAGACCTGGGTCCATAAGAGTTCAAGGTGTCAACAGTCTAAATTCAGTTTACCTTGAAACTTGGAGCTTTTTGCTGGTTATATTCTCTGAAGCTAAAACAAGGTCACCTAAATCTGCAAACGAGTTAATAAGATTTGATTTCAATCCCAGGGCCAGAAAGCAGTCACCACTGCTGAATTTTTAGGGTTTTCAGGGTGAAAGCTGATCATAATCTAAGTGTAGCTTAGGTCTTTTGATATTTGGTGCAAAACATCAATCCCCTGAAAGAATGTTTTTCCCAGTAATGTGCTGCTATTTACAGAAGACAATCAAGACAGTCACTTTTTCAGATGCTATCAACCAGACTGTAGCAATATGCTCTTCCTTATCAGCTAAACTATTGTGTTTAAAAATTCCCGCAGGAGGTCATAAGAAGGAAAACTGGATTCCTTGGTTGGGAACATTCTTTATGTGGCATCAGAGAGCCCCTGTGAGGCATTTTCAAGACACAGAGAAACACTCAGTTTAGTCAGAGAACACAAAATTTATCGACTAAACTTCAGCGGTACTTTCTGTTTGGTTGGGTTTGATTGCTTGGCTACTTTTAAGATTGGATTTTGAGACCGTTGTGACTGGAGTGTTGTCATGACTCGAAGGAGGTCTAAACGTGGTAAGAAATCATTCTTTTTTCTGAACATTCGCAACAAATGAATTCTGTTATACGCAGATTCAAAACAAAGAAAGTTCTGTAGGCTCCAAGAGCCACCGTTCACTCACCACACGATTATGTAACAAGGTTCCAAGATGGAAGCAGTAATGTCTACGGTAAAGGTCAGCAACAGGTGCTGGGCTTTTAATAAAAACATACAAAAGAGGCGGTTTGAACACACACGGCTCACATTGCAGCCAAGCATGGAAAACATGGATGTTCTGGTCAGTGTGTGTGTTGTGGAAAGGTTTGGCAAAGTGACTCAGACAATGAGGTCAGTACAGGAAGGGCTGCCCTGCACTAGAACAATAGCTGGGATTTAAACAATTCTTGCATAACCTTTCCAGCCTGCAGCACACAGACATGATCCTGTTATAACAGAACATGGGAAATTAAGTATTTAAAAGGGTCTCCTTGTCCTTATTTAAGACATCGCAAATCTTTATCTGTGTGTTTTGCTATTAACTGAAAAGGGGAAACACTACCTTCCCATTTTTCTTTCTCAACTGTTAAACAATCAAATTATCATGCTGTTTTTTTTCTTCACACAGATTCTGTTCGAGCTATTTTCTTGATGGAGAACTATGTCAGAAGCAACAGTTTTCCAACAAGGCGGCGTACACCAGAGTTGGGGGAAGTAAGTCACCTGCATCTATAAACGAACACAAAAAAAGGCAAAAGTGAGAACTACAGGTGTAAGGCTTGAATCACAGAAAGAAATATTGAAAAATCCATTCAAAACTGAACACCTGTTATGAATTTTATGATTTCATAAAGCTTTAATGGGTACATAACACTTTAACACCAAAGGACAAACACCTGTGAACTAGAAATGCTTAAACGCATTAAGTGTTGTCCTCAAACCTAAATTACTTTCTGCCCTTGAAGTACTTTATCTCCACATGCAGACCCAGTTGAGCCAGGCAGCTGGACGACCTGATAAGTGTGTGGTCTATACAACGTGCTGCAGCTTATGTGTTTTCCTGAACTACTGTACTAAACAATCTTGATTATATAGTACCTGCATAGAACATTATACCTCCTTTAATACCCCTGACCCCAATGTTTGTATGGATTCACCCATTTTTATTTTTTGCCATAGTTCAGCCAATAAATGATGCAAATTTGTAACAACTAAGCCAGTTATTTTACAGAAAGGGTGCACATTTTTTGCAAGTTACTTGTTTGACTAAGACTTGTTTGAGTAAGGTCTGACATCTTTGAAAATTTCATCTCTAGCCTTCAAGAGTGAGTTTGAGTTGAAATATACACATCATATTTGTCTACTCGCTGACGTCTTTTAACAGAAGGACAAAATGTTAAGGTTCCACATGCACACACACGAGGTCAAGCTAAGTAAGTCAAACACCGTTTATAATTAGGTGGTAAAACTGCCAGAAGAGGCAGTCTCTCTGATGCAGTTCCTTGTGAAAAGCCAAAGTGCGCACACACGCAACGCAGCAACAGTGCGCCTGTGTCGCGAGGGATGGCTGAACAGTACACGACTCGACCTCAATGAGGCAGCAAGATCTGAGTTTGATGCAGGACCTGCCTGGAATTACTAGGAGGACAAAATGCGGAGTTATGAGTTCACACTGTCGCCGTGTTGAGTCGCCGCTGTGCAGTAATGAGTGTGAGACAGGGCTATCCAGACTACTGTGCCGTGAATAATGTGTAGAGCTGCCGAGCTGCAGATCTTCTGACTGGGAAACTTGTTTGTCGGTTGTTTTGATCTGAAACAAGATGCATCTCTTTCGGACTCACAATTACCAAGTGTTCCCGGACCGCTGCTCGGTGGAAAAACAGACAATACGGGGCATCAGCTGGGTATGCCTCTTTAATATTTATATATTTACTTAAGCGAAACGACTGCGGAATATTTCATGGAACATAAGCAAGAATTGCTTTTACTGCATGGTGTCACAATATGCGGATAAGAAGAGATGAGAATGATGACTATAATGGCATCATAATCCACTGTCTTTTTGTATTGACCCGTTCATTTCCAAAGTAACACGACTTAAAGGCTTAACGTTCATTAAGAAAAACTAAATTAAAATGAAAAGCTTTTAAATTCGAGGTGTTGGCACCAAATAGGGCTTCCAAGATGTAATTTGCTTTCTTGCTTTAGTTCATATGAAATCACTGCTGGTACAGCTACTGCGCTTGTAAAAGACTGTAATCATAATTTGATATGCAAATTGGTATCTCCTAAATGACTGACACGTGTTGCCTAAAAGGCCCTAAAAGTATCCTTTACGTTACAAGTGAGCTTCGAGATTTTGTGCTGAAATAAGAACGTGACAGAACATTTCTGAAGATCTGGGAGCAAAATGTGTGGTTGTGTGAACAGCACATGTAACTGAGTACAGAACAGTTTTGTGGCATTTCTCTGTTTATTTGATGTCACTATGCTGCCTTTACTGCTCTATTTACTAGTTTTCCCAGCTGTACTTTCTCTGTGTACTAGCCTCATTATAGAAAACCACAGCAGAAACAATTGCAGCTAACAAGCATACAAATTAGTTAGTTAGAGCAAATTAATTGACATCAGCATTTTCACGAGTCTAACTTTTCAAAATTCCCTCTGAATTATTTTGATAGCTTGTTTTCATTGTTATTAATGTTGATGTTTGGGCTATTAAACAGACCAAGGAGTGTGAGCCCGTGTCTTTTGGTTGTGGCTGACTGTGGTGACATTTCTTGCCACTGTCTTAGTTTTTGAAAACCTATCATCAGTTGATTCCGGGAAAATAGATGGAATGTCATCCAATTTAAGCAGCTGTTTTAGTCATATACAGAATTAATAAAATTAGCTCAACCTCAACTATGTAAATCAGCTGGAGTCTCTGCATTTTGTAGATATTCAGGAACACTTCCAAGTAGACTGAAGCAGGTTCCTCTGTTGTTGTAGCAGTTGGCTGTGGTGACACAGGAAGGTAACAAAGCATATTTCATTATTATTATTTACCTCGGGTTAAAAATAGTGCATTGTTTATTGTTCACGTTCCCTGAAACACCCTTGCTCAGTTTACAGAAGAGTTTGTAGAAGAATGCAAAACGAGGGAGGTTTTAGTTTCCAGGTCACAGGAAGACACATAACAGTGCTGAAAGTCTTCTAAATTTACCTGATTTGTAAGTATCAGGAGGCCAAAGACAACGTGCAGAGACTGTGTCCCAAACTGCCTGCTTTTACCAGCCAAATATCAATGTCATACTTCCGTGAACTAGTTAAAAGTTCTGCATGAACAGCAACTGATTGCTTTGGATTTTTTTTACCTTAACACTATGATGCACGACACCCAAACTGCTTAATTAATGTAGAAGGATAAAAATATCAATCTTTTTTTGAATGTCAGAAGAATCACTGAACTGGATAAAACCCAAGGGATATCTTACAGCTGACAAATTACAGAACTTACAGAGCCAGTGACAAGTTACATGACCGTGTTGCAAACATGCTAAATTACCCTAAATGCAAAATTGACAAATGCATGATTTCACATTACGTGCATGATTGTCTTTTCAAATATTATTTGTGCCATACCAGCACATTAGTGGAATCTCACTCTGTAACAGGTAATAGCAAGCCTGTATGTTGTATTTGGTTTTACTCAAACCTGTTTAGTTGTTTGGCAGTAGAATGATATCCAATCTTTCTATTCATTGTCGTGTGTTGTTAGTAATAAGCCCTGAAGGTTAAGCTAATTCTTTCTCTGAGCACATGAGGCAGATAAGAGCTCATTTTGCTGTCATCATTTGCAGCATCCCTCCTGGACTTCTTGCTCCTGCATACCAGTGCTGACACATGAACACAATACAGAAAAAATACCTCACATACATAAGGGTTCCTAAGTGTGTCTGTCTAACAGATATTGAAATGTTCTCCACATGGTTTTAACTTACGAGGCACATTTGTTTTGATTGGCTCATAAATTAGCTATGCTATGCATACAGTTTTATGGAGTTACTGCCATTCAGTGGCAATTGGGTTAAAAGCTAAATTATGGTCCAGTTTTAATGTTTCTTTAAGATCTCCAGACTTGCTGTGTGACCTGATGAGTTTTTTATTATTCAGTTTTAAAGAATGGTAATCAGCCATTCCGGCTAATATCACATGATGTAGCTGCCTGTACAGCAGGCCAAGTAAAACATGCCACAAAGTCTGTCTGCAGTAGCAGCGGAGAAACAGATGTCTGTCAACGATGTGAAGGGTCACATCAGCTACTGTTTGTTTACATGTCTTCTATGTCACGTGATTACTCTGCATATATACCTTTTTTGTATTGTTACAACTCTTACAATCCATCAATTCAGTCGAAAGAGTGAGATTTGTATTAAAGTGACACTAGTATGTTATTAGAACTGTGAGGCAAGTTGAAACGTAGTGTGTCCTTTATATTTTCAATTAGTTACACTGAAACCAATTACCTTGGGAATACAGACAGACAACACCAGCTACAAGATGGTCATAAAAACATAAAAACTAAGCAACAAAGGGGAAGTCTGACTTGGGCCAAAGTACAAACGTGGGAATGTTGAATATTTTTACATGGTAGGATGTTAGCGATGGCAATGATTTGACTCTTTTAAGTGAGCATTTCAAGAGTGTAATGAAAAAACATTAATATTATCTACTTGTGGCTGCTGCTTGAGTATTAATCTTTAACTGTCCAGGTTTTTCAGTTACTTTTTATATGAAAGGATAGTCTGTAGTTTAAAGCAAATATTTGCTTTAATGAAATTCAAAGAATTAAACCATGTACCTTCTGTTGCCGAGGTCTAAATACTCTTTCCTCCCACTTCATTACACACACTTTACAACCACCCACACCATGTTGGAGACAATGGCACATCACAGGTTGAGATAATGCATCTGTAGTGACCTTCATACCAAAGAAAAGAAAACAATTTTTCGTTCTATGTCGACGGTCCAGCTTGGTTGTATTTTTTTCAGCCTAGCTACAACAAGATTGCCATCAACAACCAGTCCAGCTAGTTCCTGTGGAATGCTGTTCCCAAGCAATTTATTTTCTTTATTTTAGAGGTTTTAGATATGGAGAAATGGTTCACTGGGGATAAAGTATGTCTTTCTGTTTCTCCCAGACTCCACTGCCAGAGGCTCTGAATTCAAAGGACACTATGAAGCAGGTATGTATGCCAGCATTTAACAGCATTTCAGTGTTCTCAGTGGTGCTTTGAAACTCTACTCTGGCCATAAGCAGACCCACAATGTGAGAGCAGAAGTAAGATTTAAAGCAGAGTGTAAACACCTTCACCCCTTCCTGAAAGATAATTTAAGCACATGTGAGATCTATTGTCGGTTGTCACTAATTAGCTGATGAAACTCTAGTTACCCTTTGACAGGTTTCACTGCACTGGTGGCAGTTTTACTGACCTCCAGTATAATTCAGAGTTGCAGAGCTTGCATCCTCTCAAACTGCTGAACTTGTTCTTTTGTTGTTATAATATCCTGCATTACTACTCAACCGAGTTTTTAAAAAACACATTCCTTGCAGGGGCAAGCAGTCATAAGGAGTCTAAAGAGCACTCCAAGGCCCACAATAAATCGACCCTCCCCACTCTCCTGAGTCCTACCTAACTCAGTCCAGGCCCCTCATGCTGCTTTATCTCAGCTTCTTCAACAGTATGCCAAGTAGTGAACCTTTAAAACCCTGATAAGAAGAATTGACAGGGAAAGTGACTTCTGTTTAGGTTCAGTGGTGTCCCTGTAACAGAAAAGGTAGAAAGCAGTACAAAGAGTGCATCTTTCAACTCCTAAATAATCAACCCTGTGAATATTTTTGGGTTTGTAAAGACACAGAGGGAGGACAGAGCAACTGAGCCTGCAGGAGGCATGTGTTGCTAACCTCATTGGGGGTTTTTTGTTATTGTTGCTTAGCAAATGTTGGCTCCCAATTCTAAAAGTCAGTAGTTGATGATAGCACTCCACACATAAGTGTTTAAGGCCACTATTATTGTCTATAATCTATGAAAAGCTTTTTTTAGCTGTTTGTTTTTACCCATGTTTGTGGTGTATATGTTTGCTGAAGAAGTGTGGCGTTGTTGTTTTTTCTCACAGAGAAAGAGAGGGGTAAAAGTCAGCCTAAAGATGAAGCTGCTTGTCAACTCACTCTGTGTTCCTCTCTAGCTGCTTCTCACACAACACAGCCCACTGAGGTCAAAGAGAAAGTAGAGAAATGTCTCGCCTACAAAGGAGACGTGCAGTGATAGCTGCACTCATCAATATTCCACTGAATGAGACAAAGGAATGAAATTAAACATTTTAAAAGAGCATGGCTAATGGTTTTAGTCACAATCAGATTTAAGTAAAAAAGGATAAGACAGAGAAAAGATAATCCAATTGAGCTGTGATAAAGACTATTACAAGCTTCTCTCAAGCATCTGGCATGTTTGAGTAAACTGTACAAGCTGTAGAACAGCTGTTCTTTGCCTGGCCCTGCAAAAATTGGCTGTAGTAATTTAGGATCACAGATGAAAATCATTTCCTTGACAATTTGAGTATAATCCAGTATTGATCACGTGAGTGTTATACTTTACATATTCAGTCATAAATCACCTAATAATATAGGTTCCTGACTTTAAAATGACCTAAACAACAGAATAGGGCCCTGTCATGAATATATTATGGCCGCCTGTCCAACGGTTATAGATGGCATATACATCACTGCCAGTTGCTACGCACAGGCTGAGTGTGTGTTGTACTCTGTGTCATTGACTGGCACACCTGTGGGAAAAATGTTTGCTCTTTAATTTCACTCACGAGAAACAGTTACATGTGTGTTGTAGTTCTCAGATAATGGGATTAGACTGCCTAGTTTAGGAAGCAGACTCAACAACATATAGTCAGTAGCCGAGTGAATTACAGAAATAGAAAATATTTAATGAAACAAGTTACTCTATTTTCTGAATCTTCACATGGCTCTCAGGTTTAGCTGTGTGGGAGTGTGAGTGAGAGGGGCTCATAGTGATGTATGGCTTTTGATATTGTTTTTGTAAGGAATGAGTTAGGTAATGGAAAGTTGCCTCATCAAGAAAATAAGTTTGGGAGTTGACAGGCATGAGAATGTGACTGCAGGAGCCCCAGGGGAAAATGGGCCTCTGGGAATACAAGTGACCTCACGACACACTAACTTCAGCAGGGCACAGCAGAGGCCTCAGGACACATTTACTCTCCCGATGTCAGGTCTGGGAAGAGGCCAGTGTCAGGGCGATAGGTTAAAGTGTACACTGTGCTCGCAGCTGTTAATTGCATTTTTAAATTAGAATTAACAACTTTGTGTGAACTTGGATTTACCAAGGATGTGTTATGGCCCAGTTTAAATAGGGAAAACCAATGGCTGTGTTGGAGTCATCGAGGCATGATGTCAGCAGATAAGTCAAACAGCAGGTGGTTTTACATCCTGAATGAATTCCCTGCAGGAAACAGAAAGTAGTTTCTGTTCCTGGCCTCTTTGAATTGCTTAAGAAAAGAATATAGGAAGTATTCCATGTTGGATTTTGTGTGAATCTCCAGGTCACCACCTTAGACAAACAACAGTGTCTAGGGGAAAATCCGCAGCACAAATAGGCAACAGCCTGTGTCAAGCGTGTAATCACAAGACCTGTGGGAGGTATCTGGGTGGGAGTCAACCAGGGAGGCGCAAAATTAAAGTTTGTGCGACTGTCAGTCATTGAGACAGTAAATATTGTTGGGTTGCAGTTTAAATCAATTCTTTTATGTGCAAAATACAGAGCATAAAGCTTGAGAATGTCTAAAATTGGAGAGCTGAATTTCAGCCACAAACAAAGCACATTCTTGTTACGTAAGCTTTGCTTCTGCATGAGTGGCTGGCAGGTTGTGCACCCTTGTGTGCAGATCTTTGTGTGTTTAAACCTGACCTGAGTGTGTTATGTGCAGCTATGTGTATTTGTATTACCAATATTGTTGGGACTATAGGGACAAAAAGATAGCCCCCATAATCTCACTAAATTTGAAGATTTGAGTTTAGGTTAAAGTTATGGTCTAGGTTAATGCAACCCATTATGTTATGGTGTGTGTGTGTGTGTGTGTGTGTGTGTGTGTGTGTGTGTGTGTGTGTGTGTGTGTGTGTGTGTGTGTGTGTGTGTGTGTGTGTTTGTGTTTGTGTTTGTGTGTGCGTGTGTGGTCTGTTTGTCCCCATAACAGCCCTTATGGGGACAAAATGCCTGTCCCCATGAGTTTGAAGGCATTTTTGAGACTCAAAATGTGGTTTTAGTGTCAGAGTTACAATTAGGTTATGGTTAGGTTCAGCCATTCATTTTTGATGGTTAGAGTTAGGGTAAGCGGCTAAGGAAAGCATTATGTCAATGGGATGTCCCCACTAAGATATGAAAACAGGACTCGTGTGTGTGTGTGTGTGTGTGTGTGTGTGTGTGTGTGTGTGTGTGTGTGTGTGTGTGTGTGTGTGTGTGTGTGTGTGTGTGTGTGTGTGTGTGTGTGCTGTTGAGAATGAGTGGTGGGAACATCAAAGCAGGTTAAAAGGAAACTAGTTGAGAGTTGTCAGACAGTTTGTTGTTGCTCTGTGCTAGCCGGAGTCAGAAGCTGGAAAGTCAGTGAAGTTTCAGAGCCTTTAAGTTTGCATCTTTAACACCTATGCACCTATGCAACCCCCACAAACACTCCATTACACTTCAACACCTACAGAAGTCTCCACACACAACTTTGTTCAGCACTGAGGGGAAAATTGTCTTTCTCACTTTCACAAACACTTGTTTCTTTTGCTGACTTCGGCCTTTCGCCATCCCAAAAACTGGCCGAAATTGTGTTTATAAAAAACACAACACCCTTATCTATCTTTTCATGTTTATCAAGTTTCTCTCAGATCGCGTGGTGAAGGCAGCCAGATCAGTATATAGTGTCATGATTGAGAAGAACCCTGGTCTGATCCGAGATAGAAAGCATCACCTCAAAACATACAGGTACCTATTCTGGCGATGTGATTTAGTTCATGATTAAAAGTACCAGTGTCTCTAAATTACATGCAAATTTCTCTCATAGGCAATGTTGCTCCGGTAAGGACCTTGTTGATTGGCTGATGACCCAAAATGAAGGCCTCCAATCAAGAAGTCAGGCAGTGGGAATATGGCAGGTCTTAGTGGATGAGGGAATACTTCTCCATGGTAAGAGCTGAAGAGCTAAGTTTTGAAGAATTTTGTCTTTTGATGAAAAATGAAGGAAGGATACTTGTCATGTGTTGGGTGAATTTAGGGCTTCTTGTAAACTGTAGATGAATGTGGAATAATGTCCAAACAAATTACTTTTCATGTATTCTGATGATAATGCTTTTGGCAGCACTTAAAAATGTCCCAGACATGGTCGAGTATCTTGAAATCTGGTGACCGAGTCTACCATGGCATTTGTTTTGCATTGTTATTTCACTCAGTCAAGTGTTCACTAACCACTTAAGCTCTTTGGATGAGACACTGTCTTCCTGGAAGAGACCACTCCAATCAGGACAGAAATGCTTCATCGTCAAATGAAGGAACTCACTCAGAAAGCATTTGCATTTATTTCCATTTATCTAAAGTTTTATAAATGACCGGCATAAAACTTATCTAAAAACTTACTCATCGGCCTTGTTGTTGTTTCTAAAGCAACGTGTGTTGTAGTTGTCTCACCGCATTCTTGCAATTTATTCAAAGGGTTTTATTTTCTCTTCTGTGTTTTGTCTCAATCAAAGTGAAACATGAGTTGAATTTCCTCGACAAGGACACACAGTTCTACCGCTTCCAAGACTCCCAGTTTGGACTTAACCACATATCGAATGAGAAGGATTCAGAGGATGAACTACAGGAAGCTCTGTCTCTGCTGTCTCAGCTTGGTCCTGATGCTCTGCTCACTATGATTCTACGTAAATGGTCAGTTTATTTAGTTGTTACATAAGCATTATCTCAAGATAACCTGTATTGCCGGAAAGCTTCCTACAACAAATTCAAGGTGCTAGCAAAGTTAGAGTGTTTTGTTTGTTTGGCTTATTATGTTCTTCTTCTTTCCTTTTTTTACAGCCCCAGTCAGAGGAGTCCCGAGGACTTGGAGGTTATCTACGAGGAGCTGCTCCATGTCAAGGCTGCCGCACATCTCTCCTCTTCAGTCAGTCTCTATAAATTCCCCTAACATTTTTAAAGGCTCTACATATTGATTTTTTTATGTGAACTGTTATCAAGTTTTTGTGATAGTTAACCATGGATTTTATCTGATATATTTTATCCATTTTTAAGAGAGTATTTTATGCTACATGAAAGAAATGTTAAAAATAAACTGGAAATATGAAAGTGAAAATCAAGAAAAACCCATTTACAACAATGATAGCAGAAGGTATCAGTGCGCTTGTGCCTGTTCTTGTCCTGCTGTGCCTGTAGGTGCGTAAGGAGCTGGCAGCAGTGCTGGTCTTTGAATCACATGCCAAAGCTGGAACAGTCTGTGAGTTTACACAGCTTCATTGTGTTGCTGAATCACACTATAATACTGTTCTTATGCACAGAAAATACCATCTTTTTCTGTGAAACATTCATTGTTTCCAGAAAGTAAGATTAAGACTATTCAGACCGTCTAATGTTATAATTAATTTCTTTGTTTACTGTGGGTAAGAAGGTCATCAGGTCTTTTTTGTCTTCAATCCTACCCATTTCTTTAATGTTAAATCCATATTTAGTCATTTTTAAGGAAGATTCTCTCAAGGTGCAATCTTCTAGGAGTTGTAATGGTTAGAAAGATATATGACTGACTGATGTGGTTTCTTTCTGCCTGTTTTTTAATATAGTGTTCAGTCAAGGGGATAAAGGAACCTCTTGGTACATCATCTGGAAAGGCTCTGTAAATGTGATCACGCATGGGAAGGTAAAGCCAGTGGTTCCAAATTAATAAAACTCACTAACTGTCTCTAATAAAACACTTTGCAACTGCAATAGCTCAGAGTATTGTGTGCATATAGGGTCTGGTGACTACTCTACATGAAGGTGAGGATTTTGGGCAACTAGCTTTGCTAAATGAGCAACCTCGAGCCGCCACCATCATCTTGCGAGAGGACAATTGCCATTTCCTTCGTGTTGATAAACAGGACTTCATAAGGATCCTCAAGGTTCGTTGGATTTCCTCTTACTGCATTACTACAGTACCACTACTGTATAGTTCTGTGTAGATAATCATTCTGTACATACGATAATTTTTAATCCCACAACTGTTTATAACTTACATAGTTCACATTCTGTATAACTGTATATCTCAGATTTCTGTATAGTTTTTATTTCATATTTATATCCTGTTCATAGCTTGTACTCACTACAGCCTGTACATACTTATAGTTATAGAATATTCATAACATACTTCACACTGTGTACATTATAACATACCATAATAGACCCCATTCTGTAATATACTTACACATCTCTATTATTGCTAATATATATTGTAATATATCTATATCACGACTAAAGCACTTTCTGGATGGATGCAAACTGCATTTCGTTGCCCTGTACCTGTGACATGTGCAATGACAATAAAGTTGAATTCTATTCTATTCTATTCTATGTTTATCACCACAAGTTGTCTGTCAGACATCGGGTGTTTACTGAACACATGTAGCCCCGTGTGACAATTTAAGAGATGTGAGAGTCACACAGATTTTCAAATATCTTTTCAAACTGATTGTCATCCTTCTCTGTCCTTCAGGACGTGGAGGCTAATACAGTGCGACTGGAAGAGCACGGGAAGACTGTGCTGGTGTTGGAAAAGAGTGCAGACTCGACCGAACAAGGAGGAGCAGGGAACAGCAGCAAGTAAGCGACTCTGACCTACTAACTTCTATAAAATACTGCAATTAATTTACAAGTAGGTTTATGATCAGTGTGGGCTGATAATGCATGACTCTAATACAAACACTGCCACTGACAATAAGTGATGATTACATACATCTTTTTTTAAGATGTGGCTAACCGTTTATTAATGGAGCATTACCTAACACTCATATAATAGGTGGACTTTAACCCTGCCTTTCTGAGTGACTTGTTATCAGTCTTGAACCACTTTATCAAACATGAAGGTCAATTAAGTTGATGCAGGACTCTTATATAGATTACGTTTAAACCACTTTCCAAGTTTCTTCTTGCTACTTGTAAATCTACACAATTGAAAAGAATATTTATTCTCTGAACATTGAGTCCTTTTTTATGCCCTCAAATTCAGTTTTGAATTGAATTTTATTATTAAAGCAATCATTTCAAAACAGTTCAAGGCACTTTATATTGCATTGTAGAGATCCTTTGATGTTGGAGAGAAAACCCAGCAATCAGACGATCCCCTATGAGCAAGCACTTGGTGATTATGGAGAGGAATAGCTCAGTTTTAACAGAAACAGACCTCCAGCAGAACTATGCTCAGGGAGGGGGAGCCATCAGCTGGTTGTGGAGGGGTGAGGGAAAGAATAGAGAAAAAAGGAGAGCATAAATACCAAGAGCATAACAAAGTATGGGAGAGAGTACACAAAAGTTAATAACATGAGGTAGTGTCATGTAAAAGCATCATGAGTGAAAGAGGGGTGTGGAACTTAGAGATGTGCTGGAAGGTGAAGTGTTTTAAGCAAACACAGTAAAGCTATGATCTGAAACAGACAGAGCGCTATTGTCTACGCGGCTGTGATATACAGCTAAGAACTTCAAAGTGTTGTAAACACAGTCTGCTAGACAAACTATGCAATGATTATGTCAAGAGACTTTTTGTGCTTCTTCTTTTTGAGGAGATAACCAGTCAACATTTACACAACAAATACTTTATAATTAATTTATTGCTTTATTTTACAGAAATAGTTGTGCAAGTATGTGGACCAATGTAAGGCAAACACAAGGTTTTGAAAGGTATTCTTTCTTTTCTGTCTTGCTTTTTGCAGGTACACAGTTATGTCAGGAACACCTGAGAAAATCTTGGAACACCTACTGGAAACAATAAAGTTGGAGTCTAATGGAAATGATGCTCTAGGTGACACTGTTGAGATTACAGATACCTGTTTTCTGTTGTTGAAAAATAAAATGTTCAGACCAAGTCAGTCCTGTTGTAATCACTGTATTGTGGTGATGATTGTGTCCCTGCAGATTGTTGTGTGAGTGACTTCCTGCTCACCCACAAAGTCTTCATGCCCTCCAGCCAGCTCTGTCATGCACTACAACACCAATATCCTGCAGTGTCAGTTATACTGACAACAGTGATGAGCACTGACAGTATAAGCTAGTGTTGTTTATGAGAATTATCATAGTCAGACGAAGCTGTATTATACTGTATGTTTGTAATATAATGGAATTATCAGTGCATTTTATTACAAGAATAAATTGTGATAGTTAATATTGTTTTTATTTTGTAATTAAGGTCTTATGTGTTATACCCTTAACCAACATTGCACTTACCAGGCACAGCTTGCTGAGGGCTCAGAGCAGGAGAAGACTGCCTATGTTCTCAACATTAAGCAGAAAGTAGTAAAGTTAGTTGGCCAGTGGGTGGCACTGTTTGGCCTTCACCTGAAAGAAGACCCCATTGCCTTGGACTTTCTGGAGGTGAGATTTTAGGCTCAAAGTCATAAATTAAATTTTTAGACATATCACTGTGTGATTTCTGTGTCAGTATGTTTTTGTCATCAATCTTTTTATTTTAATGTTGGGGTTGAAACAGAGATTAAAGAAAGACATGGCAGCGAATTCACAACTGTTCAATGTGCTGAAGGACTTCAGAGAAAGGAGGAGGACAAAAGTGTACGTACTATCTGATATCGTTTCATATTTCTTAACAATTCACAAGTCATAGATATTCTTGGCATACTATTTAACACTTTTTAATTCTTCTACACTTTTTCAGGTCGGAGAATGGCTATCAGTCACTGAGCAGGGTAAGTTATTGACTTTGCTCAAAAGTGTGTGGAAACAATGTGCAGGTTTCTGGCACAACTTCACCTACTTCAAAGGTGCATGGAGAAGAGCAGATGTCTTAAGAGGCTGAAGCTCCAGCAACACTTGTAGTATGAGGAACAACCCATTTTTCAGAGATATCATGCCCAAGAAAATTCTCTTACAGTAGCATTTGTAACTCCTTAAGGTATTCCTTAACTGGATCATATTAGAGCACTTTTTTAATAGTATGTTTTCTGTGGTTTTAAACCAGTTCTCAATCCTTTACCATATTTTGTCACGGTCCTGGGTCAGTGAGTGACCAAGTGTTTTGGATTTTGTATTGTTATTTTTTATTAGTCTTTGGTTTCATCTTGGTTCCTATATATTAGGGTGTGATTTCGGTTTTGTATTTCTAGTTCTTAGGTTTTGGTTCCTGTGCTCCTCATGTCTCTGGTCCCTGTACTCAGTGCTCCCTCTGTTTAGTGTCTGGTCGGTGTCTCTGTACCTGCCATGGTCCCGCCTTTCCTGTCTAGTCATCCCTGTCCTTATGTTCCTGATGTACCATATCAGTATCGTGTGTCAGAGTCTGTGTCTGTAAGTTCTGTGTGTTTCCTGATTTACTTTGAAGGTCCGTGTCTCAGGTTAGTGTATTCTGTCTTGCTTCCCTTGTCTCGTCTTGGGCTATTAGACTCAGGTGTGTCTCCCTCCTGTGCACCACTTCCTTGTTACCGAGTGTGTGTATTTAGTGTCCGTGTCTGCGACTACTCATCGTCACATCGTACCCTCACCAAGCTGTGTGTTCTGTCTCCCTTACCGGTTTAGCTTATGTTTGTATCTCTCGGTTTAGTTCAGTTTGTGTCCAGCAGTAAAGCTGTTAAAGCTCACATCTGCCCTTTTCGAGTCTGCATTTGGGTCCTTCATCCCTGCCTGCCTGCACACAGCCATGACATATTTAATTTGTTTTGAGGGGGGGCTCATGAGCATATGACCAGTCAATCCTTGGTGGGATCTGACATACGTATCCATTGGTGAATATATATGCTGAATAATTTTCTATTAAAAATAAAATTTCCTCCCCAAAAATACACATTTGAGTGGATTGGTGCATATGTATACCAGGCATATATCACAACTTGTCTTTTCTACTTAAACTCTCTACTTAAAATGCGTTCTATTTAAACTTGTGTCTGCAGTATACTTTTGGTAACCCTGACAGACGCTAAAGGCCAAAATGCCTAAAGTTTTTCTTTATACTACAAGTCCTACTGGAGCTTAAACCCCTTGGGATGTTTGCGGAAAAGTGTGACAGAGTGTTATATCAGAAATCAATTTTAAGGAGAAAACTGTTTGATGAAATGTCTTTCTACTGCCATTAGAAAGTTTAATGTCTCTTATGTGTCACTGAGTCGCTTTTTATATTATCGGCAGAACCACCAGTTTGACTGGTTTTCAAACTTTGAGGAGTCAGTGGGGAGGGTACAACCAATCAGAGCACATGATAAAGGTGAGTAAAGCTCAAACACTACAGCTGGCAATAATCAAGAAAATCAAATTCCCAAAATAAGGATAGAAGTCTAGTGGGGGATATTTAAAGAAATGAAGAAAGGAAACGACTGAAATTGATGGCAAATCATACACAATAAACTTTTACACCTATCTTTACCAACAACTTCAAAATCAAACCTGGTTAAATTTGTGTCTAAAATATAGCTAAACAGTATAAACAGTTTTGCTAGATTTTCATGTTTAATGTTCACTAAACATAATGAGTATAAACTTGGTCACTATATGCATTAAATAGCAGTATGGAATAGTAAAACTAGTCAAAAATGTTTTAAATGCTAAGCTGAAGTCCATATCCAGGTTAGAGTTAGTTTAAATGAACACGTGAATGGCCATGATGACAGATGTTGGGAAAAGGGTTTAGAATCAGTGCTTGTGACGTGTGTATCACACAATATGTCAATAAAGGACAACGATCTCAGTATCCAGTAACTTTAACGGGCGCCATTAGTCTTTAAATTAATCACCAAATTAGAATCATGTGACATTTTATTTTCTGTCCTCTTCTGATTTAGTGTTGTATGAGATCTACAGGCCAGACAACAAACCTCTCACTCTGATGCTGCCGGTGAATACATCTGTACAGGAGATAATGTCAGCATTAGGAAAAACTGGAGAAGATCATGTCCTCATCAAAATGAACTCCACAGGAGGTGGGAGGCATTAGTCATATGTTTTTGTTTTGTTTTCTAGAATCAACACTTATTTTTCATTAAAATAATCAGTTTTTCGTAGATTGCTAGACTAATGTACCAACAGATGAGTAATTCTGTTTGTCATCAAACCTATGCTGTGTTCTCAGAATTTCAAATGCTCTCCTTTTTTTTATTACGGTGAAAATTACTCTGTTTCCTATGACTGCGCACAGAAAGAGCTCAGCTAAAGCTGGATGCTACTGCAGTCTACACCGCCCTGGGACTCAACGAGAGACTGTTCATCTGCACAATCAGCGAAATGGAACAACTGGTGAGGATTTGTTTTCTTCCATAACTTCTTTACCGTTTTTTGGTGTATTTAGTTTATTAAAACACACTTATTAAAATACATGAACTCGTTGTCTGTCTGTCCACCAACTCCTCCTACACAATCAGGAGTTGAGCAACCAGACTTGGAAGACAGGTACATCCTATGTCCTTTATCTACATCAGACATTGCTGCCGGTTGTTATCTATATCAGATATTATGATGTTGCCTAGCAACCAACTATCGACATGCTAAAAGGATCTGTTTTCTGCATTTATGCACGTACAGCACCTATGAAAACATCCTATCATTTTAATTTGTAACAGTAACATCTCATTTATAGCCACAAAAGCTGAATCATACACAATATCATTATGTTTCATAGCAACTACCTAGCAGCCAAACCTAAAACAACCTATATTATGCATTTATGTACCTGCAACACCTAATAAAAGCATCATGTCATTTTCATCTCACAGCTGAGTTTCATCATAAAGTACTGTAGCATGGGCATGAACTAGTAACGATTAATATTATCCTGTTATATTTCATAGAAAATGAGGAGGGGATTTAACTCGCCGGATATATTCTAAATATGTTTGTTGTTTATTATGGTTTTTCATATTATGGTTTTGTTCAAAGCAGCATCCCCAACCATAAGGCGAGTCATTCAATGTTCACCTCAACAACATTGTTCCTGATGATTTTCATTCTCTCTCACTGCGCCGTCTCTCTCTCTGTCAGACACCTCTAAAGGAGCAGCAGGGTCCAGAGCAAGGAACCACTGACGTCCTTGAACAGATGTCTTCTAAAGACATTGCCAGTGAGCTCACCAATTATGACTGGGAGTTGTTCACTGCCATGCACGAGGTAACTCGGCGGCTATGATTGATGTTTCATTTGATTTTACCAATCGACTGCTTCAAAACTGCTTCAGAACACTAGAGTATTAACTAGTAATTAACTTTTAATTGCGATGAATTTGATTTATATAGCATATTTTACAAAATTGTTATTTCTATGTACTTTATATTGTAAGATAAAAGCCCTACAACATTAGAGAGAGATACACAATGATCTGGTAACCCCCTTTGAGCAAACACAGCCTGACGGGAGTGAGAAAGAAGAAAGAACAATGCAGGAAGGAGAAGACTGTTTTAGTGGCGAGGGAACCTATAACAGCATTTCCTTTTTCTTTTTGAAGCCTTTTTGTTTCTCAACAGTGTCTTTGCCTGTTGTACATTCTTTATACATGTTCTAAAACGTTCTGCATTTGTTTATTTTTTTCTCTGAATTGTTGTTTTTGTTGCATTTAATGTTGTGTATTTCTCTTTGTATTTGTGTTTTGTATCTCATGGCCTCTACAGTTGTTAATTTGCTCACTGACATACATAACCAAAGCTCAAAGTAGCATTCATGCAACAAAGAACTTTGCATGACTCTCAGACTTTACCACCTTTTATCTACCAGTATCATCTTTGCCATCAGATTATTTGTGTCATTTCCTGCATGCCTCACATTTCTAAAGAAACAAAAGATACCTGTAAAAGACTTCCTGTCTGCTTATTTCACGGTGTGTTTAAATTATGTCAGTGGTTGTGACTCATTGTCTGTGTCTCGGCAGGTGGAGCTTGTCTACTACATCTTTGGGCGCCACAAATTCCCTGGAGCCATCACTGCTAACCTGGAGCGGTTTGTGCGTCGCTTTAATGAGGTGCAGCACTGGGTACTGACTGAGCTGTGCCTATGCGAAGACCTTGTGAAACGTGCTATGCTGCTCAAGAAGTTTATCAAGATTGCTTCAGTGTAAGAATTAATTGCATAAACTGTACATTAAGCCAAAGCAGGTTGGCTAGTCCATCAGTTTGGCCATTGAACAAATAAGGGTCTCAACAGTGAAACCTACTGACCTCATGCATGTCGTGACTTTTTACCCGGCCCTAAAAGGCTGATGGGGTGTTGTCGTCACTCCACTGGGTGGGTGGCGTGGACAGTCAAGTTTGTGGATGTGATAACTCAAGAATGAGGCAACGTAGGATTTTGAAATTCATGCCATAGGTGCACCTACTATAAATCTCGAAGAAGTTCAAATCTCAGTGACCTCAGCCTCAAAGTCAATGTCAGAGTGAGTAATGACACAACAAGGAAATCACCTACGACTTTCAGATTCATATCATAGGTGCATCTACTTTACCAGTCAGCAGCTCATAGTTTAGACTTATTGATTGAAATCTCAGATGGTTTGGTGCAAATGTTTGGCATTTATGGTTCACAGAGAAACGTGTTACACATTGCTTTCTGCAGTGGAGCACAGTCATGTAGGAACAGAAACAGGTTTTCACCAGACTGTTCCCACAACATTTGAACCACTGAATTGTGCAAAATGTCTTAGTTAGCAGAAGCATTAAGATTTTCGTTCTTTGAAACTAAAAGATCCAGACCAACTCATTTTTTTAATTTCACTGAGGTGCGGCCCAATTCCTTTTTTTTGTATATAGTATACGTTTAGAAGAGTTAGCATGGTCTTATACCAAAAAAAGAAATTGATAAAGTAAACATTAATATCCTGCTTAATACATATATTGTAATCATACAGGTATTATCACTGTGAGTATCCGGGCAGGACCTTTGTACTTACTTTTATCCCCCCATCTTAAACTTTGACATCCAGCATCACTTCAAGGACTGCACTTTATTTACAGTCATGTGTCCTCTCCATCACAGATTAAAGGAGCAGAAGAATCTAAATTCATTCTTTGCTGTGATGTTTGGCTTAAGCAACAGTGCAATTCAGAGGCTTTACAAGACCTGGGAGGTGAGAGCCCCCTTGAGGCAACAGTGATGATGATAATAATAAATGTTCTGCCACACTCACTAAACAAATACTTTAAAATTGACTTTGCAATGTTTGGCTTGTCTGTTACAGAGAATACCCAGCAAGACAAAAAGGATTTACTGTTCTCTCGAGAGACTCATGGTAAATTATACTATGTGCTCAGCTTTGAATAAGTTTTATAAATGTCCTAAACAATATATTTTCTTTAAGGTTTCTAATGGTCTGATTGTGCTATGCTCGCTCATTCTGTTAGGACCCTTCACGCAACCACAGGGCGTACAGACTGGCTATAGCTAAACTCAGTCCTCCTTACATTCCCTTCATGCCTCTGCTGCTGAAAGGTAACAGACACCAGCAGTCAATAAATCGCAAATCCACTGAAAAGTTTGGTTATATTATTAGGATACTAATTGCTTCTGTCCCTTCCTACATCTAGACATGACATTTATCCATGAGGGAAACGCAAACTACGTAGACAAACTGGTCAATTTTGAGAAAATGGTATGGAAATGTTATTCTCAAATGTTGTTATGTAATTATTTCCTTACAAATCATATCCTAAGTAAGAGACTGACTTGAAGAGTTCCCTTTTCTCACCTTGTCGTAGCGAATGCTTGCCAAAACAGTGAAAATCGTTCGAGGATGCAGAAGCCAACCTTATGGTAAGTGATAGTTTGGCAGCAAAATGATCGGCCCCACTGACTTCATATCTTTGAGACTGTATGCATTCAGGAAAAGTTGGAAGTAATTCACATGCATGTTGGAGTAAACACATATGATGCAGGTTTGTGCATACATCAGGTAAGATAATGTTTTATTTCCCCTCTGCAGTGGCTTCATCTCCACAGAGAGGCCTGGCAGATCGTATGTTTCTGGAAGGCGCTGCTACTCGCTTGTCTACATGTAAGCCACATCTCTAATGCCATTTGGCAGGTTTTAGTATTTTCTTCCTAAGATCTATAGAAGGTTCAGTTTAACCTTGATTTTTGTACAAGAACGTAAACATGTGCAGACTCCGGCATAATTTTAATCTTTTCCAGATTCAGATCATGCCCTTCCTCTGCGGACTTCCACAAACATCCGGCACTATATCCAAAACCTGAAGGTGATTGACAACCAGCGCAAGCTGACGCAGCTATCGAGAACAATCGATTGCTAGAACATATGCCTGAAAATGTGCAAGGACTGTGAAACTGAAGCAAAATCACAGCCAAAAAATGAACTCTGTATAACGGAATAAAACCTCCAAACTCATCTCAATTAGAGGTGGGAACTGGACCTTTGGAGATGTAGCACCCCATGGAAATTGATTGTTACTTAAGGAGGTTGGACATTACTGGAGAAGCATTCTGCACAGCAAAACATTGACAATGAAAATGGGCTCTGTGCACAGAAATGAGCTCCAGTGGCCCTGACTCTGTGTTGACAGGACTTGTGGTTATTCAGAAAGCCTTATGTCACACTGGTGTCTAAGCATTTCAAGTGATCCCTTCAAAAGGCAATGTTACAACATGATGTACAGTGAAGTATTCTTGTCTTTGGTGTCAAAATTCATTTTGTGAAGTTTTTTTTATACTGCTGTCTGTGGAAGAATCACATTGTTGGTTCCACAAAACTGCCATAAGAACACATTCTCCAGGTCTGTGCCACAATTAACCACTTTAGGTCAGTGCACAAGTGTTTTCGCATTAAAAATATTGTATCAGATCATGTTTGGCACTAACTGACATGCATAATTTCGTATATTATTTTCTAAATAAATTATTTTCCCACTAATGTGTATTTAATGACAGTACAAAAATGTTTAAAAAGGAATCATTTTATTTAAAGTACAAACCGTAACAGGTAAAAATTGACCTTCAAAGAGCCCCCATTCCACCTGACATAAAAGGGTCTCCCCAATATGGGGTGAGGATATTCACAATTCTCCATCTTATTAATATTTACAACACCTTTTTGAAAGTCCTGGAGAGTGGAAATTGGCTAAGACATGTAAATAACAGAATGAAGAAACCAGTGCTTTCTCCTGATGTAACTGAGGAGGAAGAAGTAAAATGATCCCATCATTATAAATAATGATTTTCTGTGTTTCATTTAAAAAAAAAAAAAAAAAAAAAAAGTCTACTGACTACATTTTAGGATAAAAGTAATTTTTCAAACGCAGATTTTGAGGAATATCTGGAAAATTGTAACTATCAACTACGAGGGGATTTATGAAGAGAATTTAATGAAGCAAACAAATGCATTGCAGACGGTTAGGATGATGCTGTTTGGACAGGTGCAACACCAGAGCACATACATCACCAAACTATTTCAGCATACCAGAAATGTGCTTGTATTTTTATGAAAATCTATGCTACAAAAAGTGAGATCAGAAAGGTCCTGCAGTGGTGAGTACATCTGAAGTGGGAAAAATCCTTGAAAAACAAAAACTTTCACACCTGAAATAATGCTTAGTGAGAGAAAGCAAGTGAACCACCAACAAAGGATTTGGCTACATGTTCATCACATACCTTCGCGCGTAAAGGTCCGATTTATCACAAATCAATCACAAACAAAACATAAATCAAAAGAAAGCACTGTAATATTAAAACGAGTGAATATAAATATTGCACTTCCAAACAACATGTAGTTCCCAGTGCCTAGCTGTCATCCCTTTGTTAGAGGTATTTATGCTATCAATTTTAAAAGTAATGCAGAACTGATTAAGCTCAATTATCTCAAGCTACTGATGTGATTGGCATAAAAAGGACTAGGCAGTGGGAAAGGTAATAAGACAAAAACAAACATTCATAAATATACCATCCACACAAATGCATGTATTCATGAAATCTCGCATGTATACATGTAAACACACACACAACTGGAACGGTAACCAACAGGCACTAAGTATTTACATTAAGGACACATTAAACTTATGCACATGTCAAAAGAAACCAACACGAGGCATTTTAACGTTGCGTCCCTGCAGCCTTTGGGTGTGGGATGGCTTCAGCTACTTCTCATTTTAAGCATGGGCAGCGTTTACACAAAAAAGAGAAAAAAAGAATAGAAAAATACAGTATCTCACAGCAACACACATTTTATGCTGAAAAAGAATCATTCTGCCTTCAGCCTACTGTCAAGGCTACAGGATTGCTGATTGTCATGTCTTCAGTTTAAAAAAAATATATCATTATATGCTTATTTCCTCCACCGTAAGCACAATTTGCTTCATTTAGGCTTCCATCTTGAATGAACCCAATCCAAACAAAGCAGGAGTAATGACATTAAAAATAAAACTAAATCTTGAGAACACTGCATTTTGACAGAAGCACCACACTGCTTCAAGCCTTACATGAGGTTTCACAGGTCTGTGGTGGTTCCAGTCCCATCCCAGTCGACTACACAACAATGACATTGCCAGCATTGGTAACTCTCGACTCAAACATACAGGACTTAAACAAAGTGATCAGTAGGAGTCAAATTCAGAACTCAAAGGAAGGTCAGTCAGTCTTTGGCGTCTTTGGAATAATATCAGTAGATTTCCTTTGAGTGCAAAAACAACTTAACCCGGCACTGTCCACCGACCTGAGGCAGAGAGAGATCAGTTCCATGGACGGGTGAGAAATGTCCATCTATGCATGTTTTTAAAAATTTCCGGAGTTGTGGAGTGGTGGAGCATATCCCAGCATGCACTGGGCAAGAATCAGCACCTCTGACTAGTTGGGATTTAAAATTACTTAAATTTTAGCAAAGGAATTGAATTACAATTAGCTATGAAATCTGAGCTTTAAAACAGGTTTTGTTGTTAAATATTTGTCGATGTAATGTTGCCTTTACTAAAGGCAGATAAACAGTTTTCTAAATTTTTGTCAATTAAATGTGTTTAGGAGATATCAGAAGAATACTTTCAGGCCTCAGCAGGCAGCATAATTCACAGCTCCTAGATGCCACAAGCAACATGTGGCCATATCCTGTCAGAGGCAGCAATCATATCGTATCATTAGCACCAATATAAGGCAGTTACAGGGAAATAACAAAATGATCCATACCAAGAATCCATAAAATTAAACCCATCTTCCTGCATCTGCAGGTTGACGGTAGCCTGCATTTCTTCTGCAGTCATTTTTTTGTTGTACAGTCCAATGTTAGCCTTATGCATTGACACAAGTTCCATTTGATAACAGTCCAACCCTGCCAGCAAAAAAGACATAAATTAAAAATAGAAAAAGAAAACATTCATTTGGCTTGGAGATCTTTGGAGTTTTGTCTTCCTCTAGTGCAGCACAGTGGAGTTCCAGTAGTCTTTCTTTCTTGTAACTCTTCAACTGCTTTTTTTTTTTTCTTTTCTTTTTTTTAAATCCACTCTACAAATTCCACCACAATTCTCCGTTGCAATCATATGGCCAGGTACTGTGGTTTTGGTAGCTTTGGTGGTCTTTTAGGCCTCAGAGGCAGCCTGCGGTTTGAGTTCCGCTTTCTCCATGGCAGTGCCGTAAGGGTCAGATCGTTTGAAGAAGCCCAACTGCAAGAAAAAAAACAAAAACATTTCAGAAATGCAGGAAACATAAATGAGAACAGACATAATCACCTTCATTGATCTTTCAGATTAACAGAATGCTATGATTCGTTTATAATCACAGCAGTACTCACTCTGTACAAGATGTATATGAGAAGAGCCAGAAGCAGTAAACCAGCCAGAATAGCCAAGATGATGATCCACAGTGGAACTGCGTTCTCGATATCCGGCTTGTTCCAAACCACTGGAGTCACCACCTGAGGATGACAAGACAAGCTGATCTTCATCCAAACTAAAACAATATAAAAATATGTACTACACATACAGATTTGTGTGAAATGAACAAGTTATAATAAATTGAATTACTTAATAAACACATTAAATACCTTTTTGTTTCCACTGGGAAAAAGTTTAGGCTGGATTGCATATGGCATCTTCTTCACACGGTATTCTGCCAGGCACTCCAGCACATATTGCTTATAAGCTCTCTGAAGAAGAAAATATTACAAATTACATTCAAAATGCATACAATATACTAGTTATACACTAGGTGGCGACATTGACCATGTGCATCTCCTTACGAAAACCCCTTTAGCATTCCTACCCTATGAGAAGCTGTGATAACCAAATATTAAATTTTCAGTACATACCACATAGATGGGAAATAATCTGTGTACTTTAGACATTACAAACACTGGTAGAAGCTGCAGTATGAACACCAGTGTGGAGCAAAGAAAGCAACTGTTGTCTCATTTGTTTAGGCAAATATGCGTAACTGGCAATACTGTTAACTGATTTAGAATTGTTGCTGAGTACAAATTGATCACAACCAAACATGTCTGCCTGACAACTGTAACTATTTGCCTTTCCTAGCAGCACATTTGAGGTCGAGTCTCAGTGTTGTTTTAATAACACTTCAATAAAAATGGCTTCTCACTTCCTGCCAGAGCCTGACATGAGAAAATACACAGCCACTGGTTGGAGAAGATCAATTTATCATGCGTTGTATTTTGTCTTATGTTTGGAAGATGTGTAAAATGTACAGTATGTGTGTGGGGAGTTTGTATGGCAAGGTTCTTCACCCACAAACCTCAGTGAAGGTCTCAGCCCAGACACGGGATCGCATTTTAAGGATAGCTGTAGTCCCCTTCTGCAGAAGACCCACATTGCATTCAACTTTCCAGCAGTCCACAGTGGAGCAGTTCTGTGCAAACAGAGAGAATGCCATCATTATGATGCGGTTTGCGATGTTAAATACATTTTAAGCCATTTTGTGCGAGAATAGCATCTAAAAAAAATGTTATTCCCACTAAACTTAAATAATATGACAGAGCCTAAATTCAAGTGGAAGTCATTAAAACAAATCTAAAAACTAGTAGAACAGATAAAGAAAAGCCGGTGGAACAAATATAACAAAGAACCCAATGTTATAATCCCTATTGCACGCCTGCTTCGAATTAGATTGAAGGAATGTCATGAGACTGTAAAAATGCAGCATGCACCACTCGCCACATTATTGCCCAACCACTAAAACCAGCCCATTTTTCTCAAGACTGTAGAGTACACAATCTTAATTAGATCCCCATAGTGCAGCTTGATACATTTAACATTTTAAAACATGCACACACTCTGTTTTAAAGCTGGTACTGTAGCCAGACCACCCCTAGACTGAGAGGTTTCAGCGGGTTTCCTGCGGGAACACATTAGTTTACTTATTACACAGAGAAGGGCAAAAGTAGGAGAAGAGGATACCCGCCTAGTTCCTTTAGGCTCAGTCTTAGACAGACTTAATAATTATTCAGACAGACAGACAGAGAGCATATCAGTCCACTTCCGTTCAGTAGTCATGCCCAAGGGCAGCAGGGCCTCAAAGGTTTGTGAAAATGACATGCACATGGTCGAATGCCAAAGATGCCTCAGACCCAGTTCCCACATATATCCTCATTGGCAGGATTATGTGGTCAAGAGCTGGATCGTGGAGGCATGGATCCTTAATAAAACGACAGTCGAGCTTGAAAACACAGCTACTGTACGTAAGCGTCTGTAAAGTTTTACAATTACACTTGAATGGTGCTATAATAAATTAGGTGGTTTTGAATCAGAGTGTTGATCAGATAAAACTACTGTTAACTGCAGCCATATTTCAAGTAAGATAATGAGAGCATTTGGCAAGGTAAAACATAACAGAACCATTAAATACATGGAAGCCCTTTTTCATATATGACATGCTTGATGTTAGATTTATAATTAGTTAAACTTGAAGCTGACAGTTACCGTTGCTGGTTAATAAATATGACAGTCATTCATCATTACTAAGGACAGAATTAAGACTAATACGCACACAAGTCTACAGTCAGTATGTTAATAGATTGTTAATAAAGAGGACTTTGGTCCAGACCCTGATAAAGATAAACATCTGCCAGGTATCCCAACTTGGTAAACCCATGAGGTTTTAAAGGCCTTAAACATACGTGTAAAGCACTCGCCCATTATTAGCCTACAAATTTTTTCCATCCTTCCATTTTCTTAGCAGCTTGTCCAAATCAGGGTAGCGAGGCGGCTGGAGCCTATCCCAGCTGTCATGAGACAAGAGGCGGGGTACACCCTGGACAGGCTTGCAGTCCTTCGAAAGGCTAACACAGAGAAACAGGCAATCATTCATGCTCACATTCACATCTACGGACAATTTAGAGTCACCAATTAACCTGACATGCAGGTCTTTGGACTGTGGGAGAAGGCTGGAGTACCCAGAGAGAGCCCACACAAGCACAAAGAGGACATGCAGTCTCTACACAGAAAAGCCCCAGTCGTCTGGTATCTTTGAACCAAGCAGTCCTGCTTTTAGCAAGCAAAAAAGTCTGTAAAGTGGTTTCAAATGTATTACATGTGCTAGAACAATAAGATCTACCACTATTATCTTCAAAGAGCGCCCCATTCAGTGCCACTGAATGTTGCATGTCCCACAACACAATGAAAGTGAGGCCATTTTAAACAAATCAAAGTAATTTGGAAGTCTTTTGAGTTTTGGTGCAGTTAATGTCAGCCCTTCAAAAACTAAACAGCTCATCTATAATTCTCACCATCTCACCTTCTCTGACCACAAAACAGTAATGCACTCTGATCAAGACTCACGCTGAATGGAGATGTCTATTCTCTCAGGCATAAGGAAAAAGTGCAGACACAAGAGGAACAGGAGAAAGGGCTGCTTCATACTAGAGTGTCATTGGACATGCTTGATAAACGACCACAGTTAGGAGAGACGGGCACAGAGACAAAGACTTCTTTGGTAGAGGCAGGTATCCACAGACAGAGGGAGATAGAGCAGCTACCTACAGCTGGGTGGATCAATAGGACCAGTGTGTGGGGGCTCAGCAGGCTTATAACACCCAGAGCCAAAAATTAGAGACAAGTCTGTGAACTAAGCAGTGCATCACAGTCAAAAAGCCTCCCATGCCTTTTTCCCCACCACTACTAAAGGCTCTTTAATGTTAATCACCACAATGGGACAAGCCTGTGGCCTCTGACCCCTCCCTTTTAACGACATCATAGCCTAATTTCCTGTCCCCAGAGCCTCATGTAGGAGCAGGGCCAGTGTCACCAAAACAGGGTCGCATTTATACACAGAAAAGCATCAAATCTATTTATTTATTTATTTTTGACAACTTTATTTATGATTTTCCAATAGGAAAAGCATCAAATCTATAGTTTCAAATATAAGTTTTTGTGTGGTGCAAAAATGGATTTACTTTCATGATCATATTTACTCCAAACTACAAACTAAAGCTTGCCATTCCTTTGCTTTAAAGACACTATCACAATCAGTCACCGATTGCTAGACTCCCCCCTTTTGTCCGACAGGGTTCATTCATGCATAAAACATGTTGCTCTTACAGAATGTGACAATTTCCCTCTAAGTGCCTTACCAGGTTAGTCAAATGAGCAAGCTGATTCTTGTGGACGTCCCTCCTCTCGAGGCGATGCTCATGGCCCTTTAGCGCCAGAATAGGTGACTCCGTGGATGAGCGCTGGAGCTAAAGGAAAACAGAAACACACCAGCCACCCATTAGAACAACACAGATACTGACCTCACTAGGCAGAAAAGTGCACCACCCTTTCTGTCAATATAAGACCTAATGTTAGCATGACCCTGAGGCTTTTTGTCATTAATCAGAAGCATGTGAGCTCTACTCCTTATGGATTCCCATGGAAATACACCATACTTAGCAATTCACTAGGGGGGGAAAAAACATTAGATCACAGCTAAGACAGATGACCACTCACAGCTCTGCTCAACATCTGTCAAACGTCACATGTAAACACAAACAACCACACTGAAATGTTTTGCCCACAAAATCCCCAAGCTACAACTTAGTATAAGGGGGTGTTGTAGATGAATGAGTGTGTTGCTGGGTGAGGTGGTTCATCAAGCTGTGCTGAGCATAGGGAAGAGTTTGAACTTCAAAGCAGTGGTGGGGAAAGTGTCCTGGGTGGAGTCGAGATTCAGGGTGGAGAAGGTGGGTGTGGGCCAAACGTTGGGAATCACACTGGGAAATGATGGGAGATCTTCACTCTCTGACTTTGCCTCATTTGACCCTGAGAGGTGTTCATCTGAATGTCACTCACTTTGAGGTTTCGGTGGTTCATGTTTTTGTCAGCTGTGCAGTTAATGGGGCCTTCAGTGGAGAACTCCAGAGGGTAAAGGAGAGTTTGACCTTGGACACGGAAAGGGCAGCGCAGCTCAAGTAGGGTGTGGCTGATCCTACTAGGGCCATTGTTCACAAGCTGGAAAAAGGAGAGAAAAAGAAAAGTTTTACTATGTCAAACATTAAAAAAAACTATAAGAGTCCCCTTAAGTTTTTCATTTCTTTCTCCAAGCAGTTTCTTTCCCATGCTGAAATATTAATATCTGGTGTACTTTTTTTAATCTACAAATCCATGGATCTGCACTGGCGTAAATCCCACCGTGTGATCTGGTTTTCCTCCTCTGCTGCTCTAAAGAGACTTCTTTCTTTTTGAACTATAATATCTGCTTTCCAACCCAATCTGCTCAACCCCACTGAGCTTGCACAGCTAACATTGATTACCTCATAGATGTGTTCCACGGCAGGCCCAACGTCTACCTCCACGTTGTAATTTTTGGTCAGTTTCCAGTTGGCCGGCGGAAAGAAGACCTTATCTGGTCGAGACACACTTAAAATGGGAAGGAGGGGTATGAGAGTATGTGTAGGGATTTAATGAATTCACAAAAGTACGAATGGGGGAATTCTAACACTCAGCTCACCCCTGTAGAATGACATCAGCCTTAACAATCACCTCCAGCTTGCAGGCTACAACCTCGCTATGGGAATTATTCTCATTTTTACTGTGGAAACAGAGAATGGAAAAAAAAAAAGATCTGATTAGCTGATGTCATTTAAGAGTTGTGCAAATCAGTACTATTAAATCAGAAGTAGTTGATATTGTGTACACTTTTTCTGTGTTGGTGATCACATGAAATTGTACCTGCGGATTTGTGCCTCGAACTGAATCGTTTTGTGTGTGTCCTTCAGCCGCGGCACTTTGAAGCGTAGGCCTGCCCAGAGCTAAGGAAAGGAAGTTCAGACATATTAACATCCTCTGAATTTTTTCTCATTACAAGTAACAGAGAAAAGGAAAGAAATAGACCCTATCTAAAATTACTGACTGACTGCTCGAGCATGTAGCAGCACAAAAATGTGACTTCTTGTTCCTGTGTTGCACATTATTAAGGGGTCATTTCAGATCCATTTACAATAAAGAAGTCTTTTTGTCACTTTGAGTTAACATGTAGCCAACTGTCTTGCACTGCAAACCTATTAAAAACATGCTGACTTGTGACTCAATCAATAAAAAAGGGAACCTATAGAACAAATGTGGCCTGTACTTCCTGCCACACCATTTCTTGACACACGTTGACTTTTCCTGTGCTGTCCACACCCAAAGTTAAGATTGCATCACTTCCTTTTTTAGTTTCTATGAACTATTACATTAAACTTCAGATGCTATTTATATGTCCTAAGTAAACAAAACAAGCAAACAAACAACCTTGTTTGTGCCACAACACTTAAACTTGTTAAGCACTGAGCTAAAAGAGAAAGACAGCCAAAAGACAGCATTGCTCCTACATTGGTGCCCGACTTCATTGGGTTCCCCAAATCACAGCTGAGGTATCGGGTCTGGTTCTCTGTCTCATAGCTGCAAGTCAGCTGGGTCAAGGTCTGGAAAAGAGGACAGACTGGTCAAACCACATCGAAAGAAAATCATCAAGAAAAAGATTAAAGTCACAATAGTCCCAAAATCATAGTGTCAGTTTGATTGTTTCTATTCACCTCATTATTGCGGGCAATGCCAATGTAGTCAGCTTCAGGGGGCAGCACCACATACAGGTCTGCTTCATACGCCCCTCCTTCACCCTCATTCCTGGCATTGAATGTCAAGGTCAGCGAGTTGTCATCACCAAGGTAGACTTCCTTCCTGTCACTGAGGACCCAAGAAAAAAAAAGAAAAAAACAATACAAAACAGAAAACCCCCAAATGATTAGTTGGGTCACTAGATAAATACTTCCATAAATAAACATGGATTAAGTTGTTTTCGAAGTAAACAAGAGCATTCTTTGTTCCCATTTGCTGGCAGTGGAGCAGGCAATAAATCGCAAATTGCTCTAATAAAAATAATATAACTGCATGCACTGTGCTTATAAGATCTATTTTATTTAGGCTGCAAAAATGCAACAATTAGATTAATCTCAAAATAGCCCACTTTACATAATTTTTTTCCCATGTGATATTAAAGACATATAAAAGGCGCAGCATTATAAAACATCTCCCATTTATTGTTTTTTCTCACTCCCTACACCTTCCTCCAAAGCTAGGGACAAAGAAATTCCACAAGAAGGGCCACAAGGGCACTTTTAATTAAAGTCCGTTCTCGTAAAAGCAAGAGACAGCAAAAGGGAGACGAGTTCTGAAGCCAATCCTCTGCTGGCCAAAGATTCAGCTGGGGCCTGATTTTAGCTGACATGGCACTTTTTAAAGCAAACAAAGCCTCAAAATTAGAAAACACCACAAAACCCCAAGACTTCCCTGAGGGACCCTTGGTCTAACAGGTTATGTGATTTGGCAGCGGAATAGAAAAAAAAAAAACATCGTACAAATGTTGGATACTTTTTTCTCTGAAATTCCACTAAATCATGACCATCTCATCAACTCCTCCAACAACTATTAGGCTGCCATAATTTACTGCAGAGCAGACGAAAATCAACAAAGTATTATTTTAATTGCGCTAATCACACTTTCTACGTCTGGGTTTCTATCGGATGGGGCGCAGCGCAATCCCAGCAGGTTGTTCCATATGTAACAGATAAGTTATACATTGGGAAAAATGGGGTCAGATGGTAGATAAATATAGGAATGTGAAATCAAAATGACAGAGCAGAGAAGGGAGTATCAGGGAGGCAGTTATTTTTGAGAAAACTGCTAACAGATTTCTCGAATCAAAGTGTAGCGGGGATGGTGAAGAAGACAGGGTTGGGCCTCGTGCAAACAGATTCCTTTCATCTTTTCTGTCTTTCCCCCTTTAGTGTTTGTCACAGCACCTGTGGAGCTGAGCTATTTCCTGCTTTGTTTTGTTTTTAACCAATGGTGCCCCTACTGTACTGCAAAATTGTAGCTATTAACGCTCACACTGTGGTTAAACTAAACAGAAGAAGAGAACAAGAATAACAGCTGTTTTTATGCTTTAGGGTCTCTTTTTGCATAGCGGAGGTGAAAATTTCAGTGTCTGTAATCCTGTTCAGGGTTCACTGTGTAATATCCATTGAATTTTAATCTAGTTTCTAAAACCCATATGCGCTGGGATTTTTAGAAACAGCTAAGGAAAAAGACTCACCCGCTGACAGCCAGCTTCAAGTCAGGAACACAGATGTTGTCCTCTCCACAGTCCAACAGAATCTGTGCCTAGAAGATACAAATTGAAGATGATAAAAGTTTGAATGTAGGGGTGCAGGCCAACATCACACAGTAGGTTGTGACACTTATTCTACACGTGAAGAGAATTAGGCACACAAGATAAATCACAAGATCTGTTTAAGGAAGAGAACAAGATGAGTGTAGCAAGATGCAACACGCAGTATGACTAATATATTCCACCACCTGTCTCTGGACCACCACCCAAGATGCACACACACCTGGACTGCAACCCCTCTTATTTACAAGACATCATCACTACACATCAGACAGCTAAAAACACAGAGACAATAACTGCCTCAGTGAGGTCATGACAGGAACAGACAGCCTGATGAGCCAGCTGTCCAGGCACGCACGTGCTTTCTGTTTGCAATGCAAAACGGGGGGAGATTATAAACAGGGTGCAGATCAGAGCCTGTACAAAAGAAGATACTCCTATGGAGCTGAGCACAAAGCAGCCAGCTCCCAACTCTAACCAGTGTCCCACATCACAGCGATTTGTGGTAAACCGCGCCTTCACCACACACTACACCACTGTGGAGCATGATCAAATGTACAGGGAGAAACCTACAGCCTAAAGGAACTTGCTGAGACATAAGATATCTCTGTTGACCTGACAGCTGGAGGGAGGGTTCAGAGATTACAGTGGAGGGAAAGACAAGAAAGAAGCAGAAACACTGCCGGATAAGTGGATGACCACTGAACGTGTGGCAGGGAAAGCCCTGTGGATTGCTAAATTGCATCTCGCCGCGACTATGACAGTGTGATGATGTTCATGACGATAAAGACAATAAATAGAAATAGAGGAGAAGATTAGAGAGAGCCAAGAAACCCCCCTTGTCATTACACCCTCTAGGAGCTCTAATTATGCACACCATGGTAACCACCATGCTAACTTGGCCGCATGTGCACCCCAGCTCATATGTCTGTTTGGGGCAGGAAAACAACATTCGTATGACCATCACTGTACTTAAACAACATCAACACTGACATCAGCATCTGACATAATGAGGCCAAGTATCATTTAGTAAAAACAAAACACAACCTTGGCAATATGACTGGAGCACATTCATCAAAATCATATTCAATTGGTCAGATGATTTTGTTTTAAGAACAAGGAGGGCATTGATTCACAATTTCAGCCGGTTCCAAGTTCTACAAAGGTGGCTGCAACTTGAATCTTTACTGGCATGCATACAAATGCATGCTATGTGCAAGACGAGCGATGCAATAGCAATTAATAGATCCATCATAATGCCACAAATCTTCACAGATACATGTGGAAAATGTTAGGATGAGAGAGTGAGACTACGCTCGGCGCATCAGCTGCCTTTCATTCACACTCCAGCTTTGAGAGAGTACGAACTTGGCAGAGTCTATGAACTGTTATATCGCCTGCCACACATTCTCAAAGCATGTGTGGAAATCAAGAGGGCATCATGTATCTATTCTAGGCCAAGGCTGTGGTATAATAGTCACCATACTCTGTTTGTATACCGTTATATTCACACAGAGTAAAGCAAAATTAATTAAATCTGTCTGACACCACTCCCACTCTGCTTTTACACATTCAAAGAACGGATTCAGGTTTATGGCTGATACTTTCTCGCAGGCTTGTCTCAAGGTCTTGGTTCAGCAGTAGACCACATCTGTTGGAGGCCCTAAAGCTTTGATATTTAGGAAAGAAAAACAGCAGTGACAAGGTCCAAAGGGAAAAAAGATAGAAACACACAAGGGTAGAGAATGAAAAAGAAAGAGATGGAGATCAAACTAGACTGATTGCTATTCCCCTAATGCTCCAATCTGGTGGCTGTTGCTGAATTAAACATATGGTGCATGCTGTGCCACAGCTGAAAAGATGCCTTCATGTAGAAATGCTGAGACACTTTAACCAGAGGGGCTAACATTCTGACCGTGCCCCTCCCTGAAATATTGACCATCCTTATGTGCCTGCAGCTCTGAAAACACTCACCTCAGTAGCTAAGCAGGCCAAGAGCTACTCCTGCTGGGACAAGGAAACACGCCACTGTACATGTGTCTCACATTTTCATTCTGAAAACAACTTTCCAGACACCCTGGATCTCTTTCCAGCCGAGTAATTTTGAATTTAAAGAACAAAGAAAAGATTCACGCTTTCATCATGAACAGAAGAGTCAGTAAGGAGTTGGCCAAGGATTACTGAATGATGGCGGAAAGTGCTATCGAGAGATCAGAGAGAATGAGTCGAAGGAATCTCAGTCGCACATGCAGATTATTAGTGAACTTACTATATAATAATTTAAACAGCTCTGTAGATACCCGGGTTAATTAACTTAGCTGATAGAAGTGTAGTTCGCATCAAAGTACCTTTTGCTCAATTACGTGTGTGGTCTGATAGTTGAGGATGGGCCGCAGGCCGTGGGAGTCAGCTGCAGCTTTTGGGTCCAAGCTGAAGTTCAAGGCCACATAAATAGAGGAGAGTTTATCTCTGAACTCCTTCTCATCCTACAGTGAGAAAAACACATTTTGTGTCATACCACTGTGCAATTTGGCTGTTCAAAAGTGACACAGAAACACAACTATAAAATGACTACAGCTATTAGTTACACTTCACTTACATGCAGTTTTTCAATAATTATTCTAACCATCCCACAGGCTTCAATGTCATTTTTTGTTAGAGAAAGAGAGGACGTACTCTTAGGTAGATCCTTTTATGCTGGCACTCTCCGTGGCTCGACCTCACAGTCATCGAGAGCAAAGGCTGCTGGGAATCCAAGAACAGAGCCCTCTTCACTGCACCTTTCTGCTTGTGCTTATGACTATCAAGCTGCACCTCCACCTGGAAATCTGGAACGCATAACACACACAAATGACCATTCATGGTGTGATGAATGTTCTAGAGTCACAAAGTGACAGGTTCGAAAAAGACCTCCATAAATACTCTGAAATACACACAACACAGTCAATGGCACATAGAGCAATTGTGTACTAAGGGGGACTAATAAGAGATGATAACTAAGAGGTAACAAGGAAAAAGATTGAGGACAGAAGAGGTTTGATCACTCAAGGTGGATCACAAAGGACATTTGGCATGCTGCACTCCCTTTTTGTCATAACAAAGTCTGAAAATCTGCATTAGCTGCCAAAACACTTTAACCTACAGACTGTTATGGATTTAAAACATTACCACTGGTGGCTATTTGACAGTTTCCTTGCTTGTAATAAAATGCAGATGTGGAAAATTGGCTCACCTAAGTTCTTTGGAAGGTGCTTCCCATCAGCAGATATGCAGAAACTCAGGTTGACACTGTTTTTGGAAGAAAGGACAAGGACATGATGAGAGAAGCATTTCCATTAATGGCAGAGACTCAGTGTAAACACTGTACACATAAGACACCTCACATGCCCTCCCTTGTTCTCTCGCCTTCTCTCATGGGTGACTTTTTTTGTGTGTGTCAGCTCATTACATGGTTCACATTACAAGGCATGAAGCACACTGAGATTTCAGTGAATATTATGACAAAAACCACACATGTTTGGAGATAGGCTGGCATAAAACCACTTTTGCCGGCCAGGCTGATAAATCAGTGTGTCTCCGCTTTCCACCCGCAGCCCTCCCCAAACACAAAGAAATAGCAGAGTTAAGAAGGGTGAAATTGAGCAACGACTTAGGTTTCAGCGCTGACCAGTGAGTGGCTGTCTATATAAGCCTGTAGCTCTCTCCCATGACATCAGCCACACAACATGCCGCCGCTGTCCAAGTCTGCAACCCCAAAACCCCCAACCCCTTCACTAGTAACCCCTTGAAAGAGTCACAGAAAAAAAATAATGCAAAAGAGAAAAGAAAGACGGATGGGCTTTACCGAAAAAAAGCAAAGTAACAGGAAGAGAGGTGAAAAATGAGAGCAAAAGACAGAGAAAGTGCAAAGCCTCCTTTTGAAGAGTAGCAATAACTTCATATGAATGCTCCTGTGTCTGCCCTTTTCAGCACAACTGTGTGCGCACGCTCACGGGAGTCTACGTGTCCTGATGTTTCCCAGCTGTGTTCCACCACCAAACAATATCTCATTCAAAGCAACTGCAAAAACCTTCCAGCCCCTCCCCTCCCATTATTTCCTCCGCTCTCCTCCCCCCGATCACCAAAATCTCCCCATCTCCAGGCAACGTAGCACAATCAAGACATATGTGTATACAACAGTTTCCTTTATGGATCAGCGTGTAGAGAAGGGGGGGGAAAGCCGACACAGGAGCACAGTGTCAACCGTGTCGAGCAGCAAGCTACCGTGGTCTGCTTCCTCTAGGGTTTTTCTTTCTTTTTTTTGGGAGCTGGATACTTTGCACAGTTAGATCAGGCTGAAAACTGCAAACAATGCCGCTATTCAACTTTTTTCTCTCTCTCCACTCCACAAAATAAAGCGTGTGATATGAAGACACTCTGAAAATAGGTCAGATAAGAGCAGTCCTCAGAATACCATCACTGTGTAAAGGACATTCTTTATCAAAACTTCCTATCATGATAGAAATGTTTATGCATGGGGGAAATGGGGAAGCCCATGTCTCTGCAGTTGGGTCAAATAAATACCAAAAGTGAAGAGCTGCAGGAAACAGGGTGTTCTGTAATTCTGGACCGTCTGAATACTCACCAGGAAACGGGAATGCTAGAGTTTCCACTGGTGAGAATGCAGTTCTTCTCCTCAGGATTAATCATGGTGGGGGAAACTGTCAGAGAGGCACTGGCGTTGACTATCGGGCGGGATCTGTAGGTAACAACAAGAATGCTGATTGAAGACACAGCCATCAGATATTACAGTTTCCACTTTAAGTGCTTTAAAGATTAGCTTCAGATTTTGGAAACTGTATTTCTCGGTCTTTCCTTTTGTTTTGTTTTTACACTATATCTGTAGAGTGACCAAACATTTATCTTGGCACACCAGACGGACGAACACAGCCATGCTTTTTTTCCCCAGACTTAATTTTGGAATTTGACTTTTCAATCAAGCAAAAACATACATAAAAATAAAACATACCTATATAGGATAGCCTTATTAATACCAAAAGCTCCAACAATGAGATCTGAGGAAATAAAGAAAGAGAAATTAAACACATAGTAAAAATATAAAAAGTTAATGATGCTCATTACAAATTTCATCCTCGCTTACCTGGGTATCCGTTCATGTCCAGGTCCTTAGCACCTCTGAGGGCAAATCCAAAGCTAGCAGGAATAGTCCCTGCAGCCCACTGTCCCCTAATCACCTGAGATGGCTTTTGTCTGAGTCCTTCTGAGTATCCGTTATAAATATAGACCAGTCCCTGCTGATCCTCTCCTCCAAATGGACAGCTGATAGCCACATCTTGCAGGGGAAAAAAATTAACTTATATTACCATTTAAATTTAGAGAAAGAAACTAAAATCACAGAGCACTTTATTTACAGTTTCAGCTGTTTTTCACTACAAAATTAATGCACATGCTTTACTTAAATAGCCTGTGTAGATTGCCTTGCTCTACAAAGTGTTGCTAATGTTTTGAAATTGCACAAAGAAGCCACTTAAGATGCAAAACTTTTTTTCTTTGACATAAGGACACTGGGGCATTTAGCAGTCAACCTATGTGATGATGCTCTGTGTGATCGAAATAATCTCCAGTTATGCAGGAATCAAATTTCCACTCCATTTCTGTGATTAAAGCTAAAAGTGAATCCTAGCCCATCAGCTGTCCTGTTCATCCTCCTATCCCAAGATCACTTGATATACTCATCATTGTATATACTGTATCATTTATTTACTATATGCCTTTTATTGTGACATAAGCAGCAAGACTTAGAGTTCATAAACAGTCACTGTGTTTTGTCATTTAAGCTAAACACTTAGTTACCATCCATAGTCTTTAGGTTTAGCATTATTAGTATTCTAGTTTGGTTCATTCATAAAGTGAAATGTATTGTAGGCTATAAATATTGTTGAAGTCACCAAAGCTATTCAGCTTCATTCTTCAGAGACCATAAGTGGTTCAAACAGGCACATTTCTACACAGCGCCATCATAGCGTAATCTTTGATATTATAACAAAGCACACAAGCATTCTCTGAAAGTGTAATGAGAATAAAGTAGCATCATAATAGATTGTTACTAAATTTCCTTCTTTTAAATTGTTGCCTTATATATCATTTCCCCACATTACCAATTTTTGTCCTACCATATTATAATTCCATATTCTTACCATTGAAACCATCCAAGTTCAGATCTCCCAATGGTGCAATGGTGCTGCCAAATCTCCCAAACACCTGAGTGCCTGTTAGAGGTAGGCGGGGCTCTAGATTCAAGGGGCTACGCTGGAGATAAACGTAGACTTGGCCCATCTCTTCCGGGCGTCCATGAGAGCTTCGGACCATGAGCATGGGAGCTCCCACCAGCAGGTCAACCATCCTGCAGACAAAACGGGAAGATCACAATAAAGAATTTAAAGTCAGATACACTGAAAAATAAAAGAAAGAAAGACAGACAGCTACTACTCACCCATCACTGTTAATATCAGTTGTGGCCACTGCATACCCAAAATATGAGCCCATCTATTAAAAAAGAAAAAAGAAAAGGTGTTTCCATGACTTTAACCATCACATCAACAGAAGGCATGATTACAGTTTAAGCAGTCCAAAATCCAAAACCCTCACACTGTTAAACTAAACTTCAGGCGTGTTTTCTCTGTTACTAGAACAAAAAAGAAATCATAAAGTCTCAAGAAAACACAAAGGCTTGATGGGTTTTACAGGTTGGGTCCAGTGAAGGCCTGTCGGTTCCATTCCTCTTTCAGTTTCTGTCATGATTTTCAGTCTACAAAGCACTGCAAAAGCAGTCTCAATTGCCGGAGTGTATGCAAATTCGCTTGTGATTATGTTTGTTCAGCTGAGTCAATCACCAGTGTTGAAATAATTTGATTGCTTTTCTATTCCCAGAACCATTTGCACAAATTGCAACTGC
Organism: Oreochromis aureus; assembly: GCF_013358895.1. Lineage (NCBI taxonomy): Eukaryota > Metazoa > Chordata > Actinopteri > Cichliformes > Cichlidae > Oreochromis > Oreochromis aureus. The sequence continues at coordinate 9,364,516 of NC_052961.1, forward strand.
ACTTTCCCCCCAAGAACTGAGCTTTGCAGTATTGTGTTTGCTAGATTTTTGTCTCTATTGTGGTTTGCAGTAGAGGAAATTATTTATGCTTACTATGAATCAACAAATTAAGAGCTCTCATGGGGAGCTGAGCAATAAAAACACAGAGGAAGTGGAGCATTACAGAACTTTCTGTAGTTGGCTAAGGTGGGAGGTTTTTGGACTCACCTGCTCTCCAGTGTACTCAGTCATGTTTGTCAGATCTGTACCGTTCAGAATAGACACCTGCAACACAGCAAGCACATATGGTGAACTTTCTTTTTATAGGGTCTAATATAAGCACGATCCATGGAAAGGAATTCACTGCAAAAATAATCCCCACTGAGACAATATCGCTAAAGTTGTTTTCTTTCTTGTATCATTCCCAAGTATAAATCCCAGGCTTCCCATTCTAGAAGCGCTTAAATAAAAGCCAAAATGAGAGTGATGATTAAGCGATCTTACCGAACCATAAAGCATGTGTCCTTTTGGAACCCCAGCAACAAAATCTGTGAGACAAAGCAAAGATTTAAAGAAGGAAAAATACGGTTAAAGCCCAGTCAGAGGATAACAGAATTTACTGAAGACATTTCCAGCTCAATAATTATGTAAAATATTTTAAGTGATTTCTGTTTATCTTACTTCAACTATAACATTCATGTTGCTCTGTAAATGTCTTTAAATGTTTCACTATCTGTCAACCTCACCTAATGCTGGCTGTGTCTGCTACCTGATTTGTTGACTTACCTTCTACCCCATCACCACTAAATTCCCCAGCTGCAACAGAGTAGCCTGTAGGAAACACAAAAATTAGCTTTCATGGCAGGCACATGGCAATATGTGATTTAGCAAAATTTACAAAGTTTTAATTAGCTTACCTTGATAGCTGTCATCTTTCAAAGAATGGGCCTGTTTGGTCTGGATCTGGCCCCTCACCGCCTGAATAAAATAGCCTGGATAGTACGCTCTGATAATGTCCTCCTTAGCTGCAGAAATCACTTGACCTAAAATAAGATAAGATAATGATAAGAAAGAAACTTGGAAGGACATACTGAGATTTCTGTGTGTGTGTGTGTGTGTGTGTGTGTGTGTGTGTGTGTGTGTGTGTGTGTGTGTGTGTGTGTGTGTGTGTGTGTGTGTGTGTTTTGTTTTTGACTTTTGATTGATGCAGGTCCTACATACCTTGCCAGAAATAACTGCCTGGTCCTCCCAGCACCACTTTGCCATCCTAAAAACAGAACACCTGTGAATTACCTCAATGGGAAAAAGATACTATCCAATGAACCCGTGTTGGTTCACTGACAGAAAATGTACTTTTACCATTGTAAAGTCGGCACTGAATCCTCCCTGGCAGTAACCTTGTCCTGATTGAGCACTGATTTCTAAAGGACAAAAGGAGTGGTGTGTCATGAAGGACTTACTGTCAGAATAAGTCAAGCCATCAACAAATGATATTCAGAAACCGTCCAGGAAACAACCATTGGTGTTATCCTGATATATTAAAGCACCCATGCCAATAAGATTTGAAGAGAGGTGATGATTACCTGTACGACAAGGCGCATACTCCACAAAGCTGGTGAAGTTTTCAACAGAGAGGTAGCAGCTTCCTGTAGCATCAGAATGGGGGATATCCTGCTTAGTTCTCCATGAGTAAAGTGGGGCACAAGCCTGCAGTTCACAGGAGTGGGATTGACAAGTAAGAAAAGTGGAGGATTAACAGTGTGTTGATGAACAGGGTGAGCCATTAGGTGGGAGATGTTTTTCCAGTTGTGAAAACCCCCCTGTTGAACTCAGAATGGGTCTCAAGCTGAGGTCAGTGGAGTGTCTCGTGTGGGGGTAACCATGTAACTCAACCCAGGTCACAAGCCGTACAATTAGACCAAACAACAGGCAGCTAAACTTTGATGTCACATGGTGTATGTGTGTGGCTGTGAGTACAGTGAGTTGAGACTAGGGGTGAAAATTGGACCTGAATGACAACAACTTAATCTAGCAACTTCTCCTAACTTCTAACTAACACAGGATATGTGCAATCACCCAGCCATGAGAGTGAGTCATCACTCAAGTAAAAAGTTTCTCACAGTCGTATATCAGGCCATCAGGCTAGTCTGAAATTCCTGATCTTAACAGCAGAAAGCAACAGCTGAGGTTTTCATCCCTTAAGGAAGATTCTATCATTTTAAATGCATCTCTTTGAAGGCTACCTTACCAGAATTGTGTCACCATGAGACCGGACAGTGGCGCCAAACCATTGGTGGGATTTGAAATCAGCTTGGTAATTTGTGTCATTGATCAAGACATTGCGATCCCCTGGGGAAATAAAGGAAGAGAGAGAGAAAAGACTTTGAGTTATAGCAGCATGATAACACATGCATTCCTTCAGCTGGACCTCAAGCATCATAATTCTCCCTGCCCCTCCCTTCCAGATTCTTGGAAACATCTGTAAAAACTGGCAGACAACATGCATTATGTTACACTTTCTTCATACAGAGATGATTAGACTTGAAAAGAATGTTATTTCCTACTAGGCCACCGTTCTACAGATAGTAGTTGTGTTAGCTTTTTTCCAGGTTTGGACTGGACTGGTGTGGCTTAACCCTGCTGACCCTTTGCCCTGTTTGACCACCTGGACAGTATCACTGATCTCCCACTTTAGTGCTCTGACAGCAGCAGGTGATGCGACAGATGGTCTGGGGAGTCAGGTTTAAACACAACTTTATTGGAAAACAGATGCTACATCTGTGCTGCAATAAAGAATGAAATCCCAACTAATTGATTATGCAAGGAAGACACATATCGCTCATATGAGTGTAGGAGCTGACATCTGTAAGAGGAAGTGCAAATGTGCGTATAAGATCGGCCATTCCACGAGTCCTTCACTCATAATCCCCATTCACTCAGACTTCAGCAACCGCAGGTGTCTTTCTAAAGAACAGAGCTAGTGCCTGTCAAACAGAACTGGGAGATACTGGGAAAGATCAAGACCCATGTGGATGTGAGGAAGGAATTGTGTATTATATTCACTCTGTCCGTGCCTGTCTTCCTCTAGTCTTTCTTTCCAGCCAACTAGGCAGCCTGGAGCTGAGGATGAAGGCCTGCGCCATGTCTTTGTGGAAACAGCAAGGGGGCTGGGGTCCAAGGAAAACACACACACTCCGGCCTTGCTTCCTCACAGCAACTTCTCACTCATCTCTATTTAGGCACCCACTTCACTCTCCCCTTCTCTGTTGTCAGTTTCAACATTATCTCTATTTTCCTATTCATTTTTCTTTCACTATCTCACCACAAGGCTTCTTGACTGCACAGCCCCTTCTCCAGCTGTTTCCAGGGAGTGATGCCTCCCATCACCCAAGCAGTAAGCAGAGAGAATATAGTTTTTTAATAACCCAAATGTATTTCTGCTTAATCTCCATCTCTGGGGCTTTCCTGCTAACAGTATTCATCATGGGCGAGCAGCAGGCTGCTATGATTCAAGTGTTCAAAAGAGTGATAAGAAGTGCTTTTGCTGCATGGGCAAAAACCCAACCAGTACTTCAAACAGCTCCTTGTTGCTTTAACTAATCTGCCTTAGCTGCATGGTATGTTTTTTTAACATTTTCTTAACAGAAGGGTTTGTTTGGTCAAGGCAAATGCTAATCGGCCAGGTGAAGTTTAAGACTGACCAACATCTGCGTTGGTTTGCGTTAACTTCCCAAGATAACCAAGAGTAGCATTCAAAAAGGTGGTCTTGTAATTCATAATGTCTAACTATGCTCAGGTTATCTTGCAGGGTGACAGAAAGGAAGCACCTCATAGTAAGGACCCAAACTAGGTTAGCAAAGTCTTTATGTGGTAGCCATGGCTCTGTGTCACTATAATGAGTGATGAAAAGCTCTTTTTGTTGTCTGTGAGGCGACGGAAAGCAGCCAGCTGTAATCATGTGGAATTCCTTTAAGATGAAAATAGAGGAGATTCACAGGGGAGATAAAGGGAAACCCAGAGAAGGACCCACAACAAGATGTGATCCGACCAAAGTCCCCCTGGGAGGCTGGATAGCACGGTGTGCTGATGTGATGTGGTGCCAGTCTCTCCAGGGAGCAGAGGGGCAGTGAAGGTCTGGAGTGCATCCATAGACTCACTGTCTACTTTGAACTGTGGGCGAGTGGAGAGCCATTAGTGCGGTCAGACCCTCTCGTTTTAAGTGTGTATGTGTTTTGGTGTGTGTCAGTGAGGTAGAAGACAAATGGCCAAATTCACTCATCACATCAGCTGCCCCTGTGGGAGTACTGACAGCAGGAGACGAGAGGGGGACAGAAGAGAGCTGGTCTCTGGTTTCTTGGCCTTTCCTCTTTTCTCTCGTTCCCTGCCTCCCATCCTGTATGCGTCCTCTCAAATAGACAGGCTCTTATCTCAGTGGCAGAGGAAGTGGATGGGAGGGAGTCTCTGGCCACTTTGACCCAATTAGTTAGGCTAATTAAGAGGTTCTGTGGCCTCTGGGTCAGAGCTCAAAAACACCAAGAAACAGGTGACCTCTGACACCACTTTGTGTCAAGAATATACAAGACACTCTAGAGCCATTTTTCTTTATTATTCATACTGAATAAATTGGGGGGAAAGAAAAAAAAAAATCACTAAATATCTTTTTTATTGCACGAGTCTTTACTATCATGATTGGCAAATAAAATACAGGCAAAGCTGCAGTAAATGAATTGCAGCAGTAAATGTCATTCATGTAACAGCTGCTTGTCATAGCCATATTTGCATGCAGATGTTCATGGACTAAGCGTTCCTCCACAGCACAGCAGTTTTACTCTGATCCAGATGTGAGAACTGGCACTGGCACTCTAATCTGCTCTTTCAAAGCACTTTCAAAATATGAAGGACTCTGACAGCCCATGAGACTAACCTTGACCGTGAGGGCTCATTGAATGTGCATGATATCACTCCGTGTGGCCTTTAGCCAGCATCCATGGCTGCACGACACATTTTATGTTGCAAGAAAAGCAGTGCTAAAATAGTGGAGCAAAGGGTACCAAGCAGTGGCGTCCAATAAAGAAAAAAAAGGGCTTGTGAAACATGCAGTGGAATATTTCTCCACTTTGTCGATTAGGGAGAATAAATTTAAGTTGGCCAACAATTCTAAGTTTGATTTCCCAGGAAAGAAGCCAAAAGTGATGTAGTCCTCCTACATGTATGATTCATACTGTTTGTGTGTTTGTATAGGAGTATGCCTTTGCTACATCGTTTATAATTTGATCTGCTCTTTCTTCACTTCGCCTTGGATCCATTGTGCAAAACAGGGCTTGTGGGCACTCTGTCAACATACTGAAACATGAATCCACTCTTTAGACAACCTCACACGCTTCCTCATGTTCTTCTAAACCACTTCACTTGATTTTGACTCAGCTGGAGTCTCTTTGTTAAGACTGGTAGTGTCTACCTCACCTGTCTTACAAACAGGATATTTCTTTGTCCAACCTATTTGTTTATTGGTTGCTTATCTCCGTATACCTCCCGAGGCCAGGCAACACAAACATGATCTGGAGGAAGGAAGTAGTACCGTTCAAGAACTCTTTGACACCTCATTATCTTTTTATCCCTGAAGAGAAGACAAACAGGAAAAAAGGAACACCCAAAGTCCAGGAACTAATGTAGCCAACAACCACTCAATGGAGTAAAACAATGATTCCTTTTCCAGAAAGAAAATGCTCTGATTGCCTCAAAAAATGGGCAGAGAAACAACAATGCTGAATAGTTTAAGAGCAAACAATATATCCCAACAAACAGGTTAAAGGAAAAAGGGAGTATAGTTGCATTGCACAGATAACAGATAACTTTAAAGCAGGTCTATTGTGCGTGTCCTTATGTTCCTTATGTCATTCTGTCCTATCTAAAAAAATGGTAAATTCAGGATTGTGCAAATAACCTTCTATGAAGTAAAAACCTCCACAGCCTCCACTTTGGCTAATTTTTTTCTTTCATTTCTAACTCTGCATGATGTCAGTGAGAAATAGCTCCAGCTTTGAGCCTGAAAACACAGCACATCTTCTGATCAAGCCTCATGGTTGAACAGAAGAAATTTGACATAAAGGGAGGGAGAAGGCAGAAAAAAATTGTTTGTTTCAGAGAGTGGATGAACTGATTTGCAGCATCAAGGCCCCATGGAAAAGGATTTTTTTGAATTGCAAAGCTGGTCTAATCCAACAATAAAAGCTAGAAAAGAGCATAAAACTTCTTTGGCACTAATCATGAAGCCCAGAGTCTAAATATCAGTCATAAGACTTACCTTCAAGGTCAAATTCGATGGTGTGGCAGTCGGTTTGGCTGGAGCTCCATGGACAGTAGAATACAGACCCTCCCTCTGTAACGTTGAACTGCCTTGTGCTAGCCTTGGGGGCTCCAACCAGCACACTTGCACTGCAAAGAAAAGACAGACAGGGTGGGTGACTAACATATAACCAAGCATTTTTAAACCTACATTTTTTAATCAAACCACTAAGGGTTGTAGCTCAAAAGTCATTTCACACATATGCCACACCCTTTTTTAATCAATCAGAGGTGCATGTGAGAGTGCAAATGTGCGACACAGTTTGATACAAAGTTTCTGTTATTTGAAGTTGCACCGATATGAGAACAGCATGGGTACTTTACTTTAGGTTAAGGTGTCGAACCTAAAGTAAAGAGAATATTTCCAACACAGCTAAATGTGTGAGCTACATGCGAGAAAGGAAAACATTCGGACACTGTCCCAACCTAATTTTTTCCAACATTTTTGGGAGTTCATGTGCGAAAACATCTCCAGCCTGACTTCAATTAAAAACTGCATTCCAGACCTCCCACCTGAACAGCTTTAAGCATGATCCAGCACACGTTTTTTTAAACATCCTAACAGGTTGCAGCACTGTTTTACATAATCCCCTACAACCACTGCAAGCTGCAGCAATGTTGACAGACACATTCACTCCCTTTGTTTACAGTAAGACACATACAAGGGGAAACAATTGCATGGTCACACACGCTCCCCTGTGGGCCAGATTCACAAGAAAAACAAAAAAGCAGACAGGCTAAGTAGAGTCACTCTCTTGTTTCTACAGCTGTGATACTAAACATCAGTGTAGAGCTACATTGTACAACTACAGAAAGGAAAGTCACCCGTGAACGGGCGCAACCAGTAGGCACGGAAAGAATAGTGAGGTTATAGGTGAGTTCCAAACAGAAATAAAAGAATAAAAGCAGTCAGGGGGTGCTGTGTAAATTGAGACAATCAAGCCTTAGGCAAGATGGGGGGGGGGGACCTGTCCAGTAGATAATGTGCCTAAGGGTTTAGCCATTACCTCATTCCTGAGCCACTTGACTTGACAAGCATCACAGATGTAGTTGGGATTGATGTGGGTAGAGGAGGCATGGGACCAATGAGACCAGACAGTGTCTAGGGAGCTTAAAAACAGGAAGAATACACCCTTTCCTGCCCTAGATCTACCAATAGTGCATGAAGGTTTAGATTGGGGCTAAACTTAGTATCATGGGCCTAAGGGTAACTACTCAGACAAAGACAGGAGAGTCAGTATGAGTCAAACAGCAGTTAAACGGTGGAATATTCCAAGGCCGGTGTAATCCACTGTAATTAATCCTCCTGGAACATAACTGTAGATGCTAAGATGCAGAAAACCACAGAGAAAAAAAATCTAACAGCGGTGGGGCAGGGTCTACTGATGGTCAACACAAAGCTTTGAAATCCTTTCAGCATCTATGGTTATGAAGGCACATGTGTGGGAGAACAAAGAGAAGGTCACGGTCGCACTGTTACTGTAGTCTGTACCTCAAAAGAATGTGCAATGCTAGTTCCAAATCCAGAGCAGAAACTCCCGTTGGAAGAGGAACAAAGAACCAAACCAATTCAATTTGGAGAGGAAGAACCTGTGTCCCCCCCTTTTATTTTTGATTGCATATGCAGACTCAGGGATATCCCAGTAAAGCAGCAAAGACCTGCATGTTCAGTATTGTAAATCACAGCAAGATTTCCTAGTTATGAATTCTCACAATAAGACAGATGGAGAGCTTGCTTTTGCTATCTTTAAATTCAGACCTGAATTTAGAAGTAGCAGAAGTTTCTCACTTTTAGACCACACACTCCATGTGTGTCTCTTACAAGTCCTCCAAACCTATGTGAGAAAAGTTCATTGAGCACAGTTGCCTTTGTTTCAGCCAAATGCTCTCAGACAACCAGGATGGGCAAATGATTTTTTGGCAAAATCATTTAAGAATTAATCTGCAAGCACATGCATGCAATAAATGACACAGCTGGAGGAACATGTACACAATAACAAGGCCGAGGAAACAAAGCCACAGCATCTTTTGTTGAATCAGATCTGAACAGAGTCCAGCCACAGTTGGTCATGGCAGCTTTTCAAAGAGAGAAAAAAAAAAAAAAAAAATCAGGAAATAACCAAACAAGCACATCATGCTTTAATCAGCAAGCTGGCAGCTGAAGGTAGCTTTTTTTTTTTACTACTTTACACTGATACATGCAGATGTGCAAAAGACGCGCACACACAAAGTTCTGCACAGGAAGAATTAGCATTTAATGGGTCTTTATCTTTGGATGATCTATCAACTTCTTGTTGGTATTTCCCCACCCTTATCTTGTAGCTGCACGCTCAAAAGAGAGAGCTTTTGCATAATTAGCATTTAATGAGGCTCAAACGTCAGTCTGCTGAGTGCGACTCATCAAATTCCTTGGTAAAAGCAGGGACATGGAAAGATACGTAATAAAGGCAGGACCAAGGATTTCTCAGCTGTTCACCTGAAGAATAGAGATACTCCTGAGATGGGCTGCATTAATGCTGCAATGGCTAAAGTGGAGACTAGGCAAATAATTCCTGTAGTGCAGCGAAAACAGCAACAGTATCCATCTGAAAGGCAATAAGAAGGTCAAATGTGATCATCTCAAACTGATCAGTCAGCTCATTTGGTCATGCTGCTATGAACAAATGGCAAGCCAATTTCACAACACACAGAGAGATTTGAGCAATGTTTTAATGGGAAAGTCAGGGCAGATGAAAAGCATTAGCGGCTTCTTCATGTCCCACCAACTGCCTTACAGCAGCCACTAATGATGCACACCACCCAGCTGACAATTAAGCATTAATTAAACTAGTTTAAACGATTTAGGCTGCAAGTAAGGAATGTGTAAACAACAGCTTCACTGTAACCAAGTACTGGGTTTGTCTCATTAGAAGGTCAGAAATCAGGGGACATTCGACAAAAAAACATTTCACCACGCCATAATTGCCAGACTGCAACCACTATTTTATGTGGGGTTGAGAAATTAAGGGTGATACAGAGTGCTGGAACTTGCTGATGTGACACAACTGTGCGTAGCCGTAACTAATACGCTTTATGATGAGGTTACAGAGGGAGGTTGTCAGCAATCAAATTCCTCTGTTACCCCCCCTCCTGTTCAGCACAGCATTTTTTCCCCCCATTCCACATTTAATTGTCTTCCACCCAGCTGCAAGGCTGATGTCACTTGAACACTATTGAAAAAAAAAGATTTAAGCTCGAAAAGGGAAAAATTACAATCACATTTTAAGCCTCCAGTGCCGGCTGCAGTCACCATCTGCAGTCATAAACGCGGCTCAACAAATGCTACGGTTCTTGTGCACGAAGAGGGCCAGAGAAAAGAACCAGTGGCCCTTGAACCTTAGTAACACCTAAGTAAAACACGTGTGCCCCCAGAGTTTGCACTAACCTATCAGCATATGGTTAAACACTGGAGTGGTTCCATATCAGAAAAAGAAACTCACATGCATGATCTGAGCTAAACCAGAGACAGCTCATGACCTTCACTGCTCTCATTCCTTCAGTGAAAAAAAAGAGATTTAAACGTCCCTCTCATGAACAGTTTGAATGAAACCTGGATCAGCGGGACCAGAGGCAAAATTCGAAAGCAAGTTAAAATGTGGAACACGTATAAGAAAAGTTGAATGCTTTCCAACTGTAGCGTGACTGACACTTGAGAAGTGAGATCAGCTGAATGACAGAAACGAGAGGCAGTAGTGTCTGATGATTTATTGCAGATCACATGGACCCATACAAATAGGATAGTACTCTCAAAGTCAAGGCCAGACAGAAGCTGTTTGAATCCTTACAGCTGCCATATGGATGCTCGTCTAGTCACACACACACCACATACACACATGTTGTAAGTGCTGCTGTCCAGGAGCCTGAATATGATGAGAGTAGCAGTGTTTGGTTGGCGCGTGCTGACTACAGTGAGTCTACTACGCTGAGCAGAGGCCACCGTTTTCTTAACAGTCAGATGTTACTGTAAGTTGCAGAACGGGGGAAAGATCTATATGTAGCTCTAAAAGCCTAGAGCAAGTTATGTCCTTTTTTTAAACAATTTACAGACATTTCCAGATCCCAGCACTGACTTGAAAAGAAGTCATTAAGATCTGAAAATGCACCCACCAGTGATGATAAGATAAACAGCCCAGTCTGTCAAGGATCTGATCCCATATCACAGCAAAACCATTTCCTCTGTATCCTCAGAAGGATAATATGGCTGGGCAACAGGTGGCCTGGAAATACAAGCGCTGCTAGCTAAGGTAGCCAAATAATGTTGTTTATTGTCACACAGGCAAAATGTGTGCGCATCCAAGCAGATGTCACAAACAGAAATAACAGCTTAGGCTTCAGTACTTTATGCTATTCAGCAGCTGACTCTCTTCACAGCTCTCAACCAGGAGCTGTTACGCAGATCAGCAATTTGACAACAAGTTCGTTCAGCGATCATTGCCTTTTCTTCCAACTTTTCAACAAGCAGCAATCAATTTGAACTCACTAGAGTGAATGTGGGGAAAGCAGCAGCTGTTTTGTTAAAACCATCGATGTGTCAAGTTGTTTCACAAGTGGCAAGCAAGAAATTTAAAACACCCTGCTACTAAGAAAAACATCCAAAATGACTCAGATTTTCATCTTTGCATTTTCTCATACCAAACTTGCCCATCCCCAACCACGATCACAGTCCCTTCCTCTTTCACAGTCCTATGGCCCTGTAATCTTCCTGCGGGGATTTTACTGCTGCTGGTTCACACCTCTCCACAATGGCCACATCAGGGGGTCTAATGCTCTCACCTCAGAATAGAGAAGCTGTTGTATTAAACATGGGGGATTGCAGCTGTTGGAGCACTTTGCCTCTCCACCCCTCTGACCCCTGCTGCACCCACACATGCAAATACAGAAGCTCACATTCATAGGCAAGAAAGGCTAAATGTTACCTAAATATTCCTAAATAATAAAACTGATTCTAATTTGAATTTCACAAGAGGACAATGACGTCATGTGCTTATTGCCATATAAAGGACGGCCCTTATCAGATTACTATAGAAGTGAGTCATTTCATGATTCAAGGTAAAACAAACCAGGCTTGCTGGCAGTGAGACATTAAATCTGAAGTATGAGTCAGGGCAGCCCTGACCAGTGGCTAGCTCCATTTCAAAACCAAAGTAAAAGTGACATCCTCGGGACATTGGAAATAGAGTAGACATTACAGCGGGGTCCATTGGCCCTTTAAAGCCATCGTCACCATCCACGTTGACATCTTTTTCCACTGCAACACACAGAGACTCATTATAAAAAGTACCTTTTACTAAAAAAAGCAAAACCCAGAAAGAGACTACAGTGTAACCACGCTAACTATTCCCGCCTGACTTTACAAAAACCTGCATGAATATTTCCCACCTACTGGCCAGTAGGTGAAAACAACATTTGACAACAGAAAATTAAAGCTGCTTTTTAAGGCAGGTCTTTAAAAGGCTAATAAATTAAAAAAGAAATGAGTCACAGTGAAAGCTCCTCCAGTGGAAAATGGTAAACAATTTCTGCCATTAGACAAAGAGCCTCTTTGTCTGCACGTAACAACGAGAACCTGGATGAAGAAAAGCTTGGCAACCCAAATATACAAGCTGTGCTGCTGCAGCTCAAACACTTACTGGTTTGATTTAGAACCAGGTCTATAGAACAGGACACCAATGAAAACAATAACAGAAATAACACTGATCATATATGGAGAGCGACCCCTGCATAGGCACAGAAAAAACACTGCTGCATTAGCAGCCAGTCCAGTGTCAATATTAGTTTAACTCTAACACTGTTTGAGAGATTAAACTGTAGGAGAGTTACCAACATGGACTGGCTGACCTTGCCATGTGTTTGTCACGGCCAAACCAGGACAGGCACAGGGCTTGCTAAGTTAATCCATATCACCAAACACATCACTGAAACACATCAACCTGTCTCTTCTGTTCATACACTCCAGGCGAGGTCTGTTATTGTTTACACCTCCTGATCTTTAACCTTGTCTATCTCAGTATGATCCACTCCCTTATCCATGCCAGACACCAGAGAAAGTGAAAGAGCAGTCAGTTAGTGGTTGTGATTAAGTGGTTGAGGAAAGAGTAAGCTCTCCAAAGTCCATGTAGAGGAGGGTACACAAGGGGACTGATGTACACAGAAAACAGCAAGCCTGTGAAATGTCCATCTTCACTCAACATGGAGAAACATGCTCACACAACAGGGAACCATATATCCTCTTGCTCTTCCTGCCCTGTTCTGACAAGAGCTGTCACACATAGTTCTATCCTCAGGCGTCCTTCCATGGTGGGCCATCCACAAATGTCTAAGTTTAACTTTATTATGTCATGCCAAAGGGCATGGCAGACCCACATATATAAACTAGCTGTCAAGGATCATCATCAAAGTGGGTGAAAGCAGCCCACTTTTTTGTTGACTTGACAGCAGCTTTATTGATAGGAGAAAGGCTCAGTCTCTGAATCCACATCTGCAATCTGCATGGATGAAAAGCAGCAATAATTTTACCTAAAGGTTGGAGCCAGGCTCACTGCAGTTCATCCTGACAAGAAGAATCTCTTTGTGCAACCCTCAACTGACCTCACAGTGGTTCCAGATACTCCCCCACATCTTATGGCTCCAAAAATTGTGGACGATGATGATGTGATGGCAAAACAAGAGATAATAGGAACTCATTTCATGTCACTGCTGATAATGTTTGATGTGTACACTTCTAAGACAGTGTGGATGAAATGTGGCAGATGAATGTGGTTTGCAGATAAAGCGATGAGTAATGGTTTTAAATGTGCTCTCTCAGACTTTCGTTTTATTTGATGTCTGCCTTTTGAACACAGATCATCAGGAGGAAAATTACAGGGCAGTGTGTTTTAGGAAACTACATTTAAGCAATATCCTTGTCCTGGACATATAAACCATTGTCTCACGTCCGCCTCCATGAGCAGAGCGACTCAACTGTAAAAAAGTTCAGATTAAGTCATCGGTAAGATGACGTCTACAGTGTCTGATACTTAATGAGACTAGGAGTTATGATGGGGAGAGAGGCTAGACAGTGGGGGAAGGTTTAGGCGATGGGTGAATTAAAAAGCCTGCAGAATGACATCAGCATAGGAGGAAATAAGGAGGGGAAAGCCGGAGAGGGGGAGAGGGATCTGTGCATGCAAGTTTCACATTCTAAATCATACAGCTCTCCTAAAACCCCTGCTTCCCGGGCAGGGAAATAAAAACCAATAGCAGAAGGAGTTTAAAGAGACAGTCAGGGCCATAGAAGAGGAGGAAATCTGTTCATGTCTGAGAGTCTGCCGTCCAGGGAAGTGGGGAGGAGAAACAGGGAAACTAAAGCTGATACTCGCGGCCCACTCGGCACAAAGCCCGTTCTCAAATCGCTGCATGCTGGCTGCTTGAACAGTGGTCTGAGACACTGTTCAGCAGACACATCGTCAGCCAGAGAGTGTGATTACATTGGAGTGAAGTCCTGACTCTGGCTGTATAACCTTTTGTTAATGATTACTCCAATTACAGGTTTGGGTGGAATTCTCACCAAAATATAGTGAATGGTCAGCAACACAAAACACAAACACAAATGCAGAACTGTCAGGAACTAATGTAATCTATGTCTTATCTTTTCCTGCATTCCAGCTGAGAGAAAGACTATATGATCCTGGGACAGAGCATCCCCCACCCCACCCCTTATTTATATTCCCAACAGAATATTGGAGTATAAGTCCTGGCCACAGGCATGCCTGCCAAAGTTTTACTTCCAAAAGTGACTGATGCCAAAAACCCCTCGGGAGGAATACTGAGACGGTCACTGCATGCTAAGAGTCACTGAGCTCACATCCCAGATGAACCAGGAAGCATCACAATCAGCCACAGCATTTAATACCGAGATGTGATCGCTAAGGTTGCAGTGAGGTGGCTTGTTCTGGGGTTTCGAGGCAAGGGCGGATTAAAAGGTCATCTTAATTTTGTAATTTGGTGGGACAATGAGATTAAACTTTGAGGGAGATTTACGAATGTTCCGATCTTTGTTTCGGTTCATCCTTTTTGTGATGAAGCTTTCAATCTTTTATATTGGAGTTATGTGGGCTTTATTTCAGAGAACACTTACAACAAAAAATCAAATTTTCTGCATAAATTCAATTGCAGTAAGTTGTAGGCAGGCTGACCGTGTGCGCGCTGTGCGCAAAGCATGCGTCCAGGAAGCAAAGTATACACACAAAACCCCGATTTTCCGAGCCAAAACAACATCCCACAAATGAAATGTGTTTCCTATTGGAAACTTCTGACTTCAACGGGTGAGCTGTAGATGGCTGAAGTTTGGCCAGAAGTTCTGAAATAGTTCAGTGAACACTGCAATGTGTGCGCAATATTTGCGTATAACTGGGAAATTTGAATTGCCCAGATAAACCTCAAATGTTTCAGACCCTATGCGGAAACTATATTATATATTTATTTATTTTTTACTACATAACGCTCTGCAGTTACATTTTCTGTTTTCTATATTAAGCACACTTACCTGCCAGAATCAGACAAATAAAAGTCAACTGCATATCCGAAGTAGCTCCCATTGGGTCCGCTGTAAACAGCTGGGTTCTCCACATCCAAGTTGAAAGCCTCGCAGGCAGGCTTAGAAAAAGTCAGTAATAGCCCGATAATACAAAGGAATGAGCGTGCGAGAAAGGCTACTATCCCCGGCGTCTTTGTGAGAAATCTCACCAAGCCCATTTTTGACAATAAATTAATCCACTAAAGTTAGTTTTGAATGGCGAAATTGTCCAAATGTTTTGCTTTCTAGTCCGTAGATCAAGCCTGTAAACAGTGGGGAGTAAAACTAAAATTGCATCCCTGTAACTCTAAGCGGCCAATATCTCATTAATGCTCCGTCAGCTCCTCTCAGCGTCCCCGCTCTTCTTGCGGCTTCTTTCTCTCTGCCCCTCTTCAGGCCTACGCCTTCTCTGCTCACCTAATCAGGATACATACAGGGAGTTCCCAGACCCGTAACAGAGTTTAGAAGAGGAGGAGCTTGTGATTCCCTAAAAAAACGAAGAGAGAGAGGGGAGAAGAAAAAAAAACTTCGAAGAGAGATCTTTTTTTTTTTTTTTTTTAGAGAGATCTTCTAATGCACTAACCCATATGTTTACCAAAGTGATAGAAATGCGCTCGCTTTTATCACTCACACTAAGACTGTTAACAATGGACCTTAAAGCCGCTTTCTGATTTTATCTCACACTTATCGTGACCCTTTGAGACCGAATTTGTTGGCAGAGAAGGCTAGGTGCTAGGTGATTGAAAGGTCAGTGAAACGTCACTTCACGCTTCTTCTTTTTTTTAAAAAAACTATAAATATAACTGCTTTCCAAATGCAAGACTCTCATGTGCCTTTTCCCCTTCCCTTATGACCTATTTGTATAAATCTGTACTAATTATACGTCTATCTCTTGGATCTCAATGTGTGATCCATATGTATTTCTATCTAATTACAGTGTGGATCTGATTTGGGCATATGATGTCTTCTGGGGAGCTTAAGGGGGGTGTGTGGGAAGATTATGTATTTCTGTCTGAGTCACACGAGAGAGGAGCAAGGAAAGTGGTTAGGCTGTGAAAAGCATCTACTCACTGCAATGAGACCTTTAATAAACCAACCCAGGCCGACTGGAATTAGTGACTGTTGGTTTAGCTGATTCATCTGAGGCCTCGGGGATTGAACACAGGGGCCAAATTTGGCTGTGTGGCAGTAGCAACATGAACTCTCTGTCAAGTGTTGCTCATATTTATAACTCTTCTAAGTGCTCTGACACACAGAGCAGAAACTGATGGGAGTAATCCAGAGGGTCTGGAGGGGCCAGTTCACAGCTGTTGGGGGTGCTTGATGGTTCAAAGCCCTAATCCCAGAGAGGTCTCATTCTCTTACTCTGTTTTTAGGTCCCTAAGATGAGAGTGCTGGTTCATTTTGAGAGCCAAAGCACAAGGTGTGATTAATAGACAAACGAGCTGTACCCATAAAAACCATTTGTTGTTGAAAGTTTTCGGCTGAGGGCATTATCTGTTATTCAGAAACCCCAGAACACGATGACTCTCAAATAACAAGATATTTCTGCATCTTCCAAAGATGCACTGCTGTTTTATAATGATGCTTCTGGATGTTCTGAAATCTGGAGGTAGTCATGGTGGTGCAATCAGAGCCCTATGACCTCATGCATGAGGTTAGACACAGGGGCAAGCAAATACTTTGGAAATAGAGTATAATAGTATCAGCAGATGATAATCAGCTCTTAGTCATCACGGGCTTCTTTATTGTCTACTTACTGACAGCCGTAGGTTTTGTGCTATCTGTGCACACACATTTATCTGTGTGACCTGTTAAAGCATCAGAGTATTGGTTACATTTTTCTTTGAAGTAAGTCCTCCTCTACTTCTTTTCATGCATACCTGCATGTACACCATCAAGCAGGAACAAGCCAGTGTACATAAGCATGCTCCGTTATTAAGTATATTCTGTGCCTAAAACCAGAGTCTCTTTTGCTTTCGGTGATGTGTAATTGGGTCTGGCTAACTGAACAGTATTTTCCATCTTGTCTTTTCGGTTGAAAAGGGGGTGTGGTTTTATTCCAATGCCTGGGCTTTGACATCATCACTCAGCCACTATGGCAACAGATTTGAAGTGCTGCAAAACACTTATAGAACACTTCACAGGACTCAACACAGCTGGTCAACTATTTTAAATATAGAACTGACATATTGGCACTGTAGTACAGCCTCTATGCAGTACGTACGTGTATGCGAACACATGCATACACACTTTTAGTGTATCTTGACTCTTTCTCTGTAATAACTGAGGATATGCTTTACCACAAACAAGCATCTATCACATGTTAGGACAGCTATATCAAGATGTGTGAAATCATGCTTTCACGTGGGTCATTTCTGTTTCTCGGTTGGTTTACACAGTGCAACGAGGTCGAGGTCTCCCTCCAAAGGCAAAGAAGAAACAGACATCATTTTCAATTAATGATTAATTTAAAATAAATCCAAAGACATTTCTGATGAAAGGCTAGCCTAATAGCATCAGAAAACTCCTTAAATAAATCACATTTGCTCTGCTTATTTTCACTCCTTGGTATTCAATAACCCCCTGCAAAGGCTATGTGCCCCTCCAGGCGGGCTCATCCCCCAGTTTGAAAACCACTGTCTTAAGCTAAGGGTGTGGTGGCCCCCAGCTTAGATATAAGACTGTTACTAATTTTCTCATGTTTTCTTTCTGAAAACGAGAAAAGAAATAAAGTTATTTCTTTTGTTCTCCCTTTTAAAGTGGATCTGCAATAGAGCAGCGCACTTCAACTGTAAAAAATACATTCGCAGTGAATGAAATCATTTAAGCTTTATTAAATAGAGGGAGCTGTGTGAAGAGTGCTTTGGGATGCAAAGACTAAACTTTACATTTAAAGATGAAAAATGTTGGAGTGTGAAGTGAGAACGAATCAGGCTTCCCAGACCTCCTAAGCAGTTTGTGTCTACCAGCTTAACTCTATATTAGTTTCTAATACCACAAACAGTCAAATCCCCAACTGAAATTAGGTTGTACTATAGGTTTGGCAAAGAAGACAGTTTTGTAAAATACACTAGATTTCAAAATAAAGGTGATCTCCAGCTCTAATTCAGCAAACAGTCATTACCAGCTATTAATATTTGTTCCAGAAGACACCAACCTCCATCCCACCTCCTGATCTCATTTCTCTTTGTGTCACCAACTGTGAGATGATACTGATAGGCTCCACGGGGGTGGAGAGACACCCTGACGGTAACTGTTTTGCTTTTAAGTCACAGAGTAAACACCATTTTACCACCGGGAAACAGACAGTAAATAAAGGCCACAACAGATAACTCAGGTCACGAGTGACAATGATTAAGAAATTTGCCTTCTGTTTGTTTCTTGAGCAGATTACCTGATCTTTTAACATTTAGTGGAGTTTTGGTCTAAATAAAAAGTTTTTCTAATCAAGAAAACTGATGGCAATGCTAGAGAATGTGGTTTTTGAATAGAGGGCTTTATTATTGTGTAAAACCTAACAAAGCCTTTGAGAAGAATAGGACACTGTGGCTGAAATTAGAAGCTTCAGCTAATGTAAATGGTAAGCCTAAAAGCTGTCTGTCTGTTTCTCCTAAGCAGGAGAAACACAATGACACATATCATACAGGCAGGAAATTCCTCTAGTGTAAAAGCCTGCCTGGTTTTCCTGTTTCACTGGGTTCATACTGTTCACTCTGTTTCACTTCACTCGCAAACACACCTTGAATATATGCGCAGTCAGTTCCTATCAGCTTTGCTTTCCCATCTGCACTCTGTAACATTCCCCATGTTTATAATAGAAGGGCGGTGAGTGTTGCTGATATCTCCCGCTAGTATGAGACACTTCATACTGGATGACAGATTTGTCATGATGGGGTGGAAGTCCTGAGCCGGCCCGTGTTGCTGAGTAGCCCGTCTATTGTTTTCAACACAAGCTCTTAGCAACACAGTGGCTGAATCATATGATTGTTTCAGATGTAGAAATCTTTCCGGAGGCTCCTTACAAGGGAAAGTTTACCCACCCTTGTGCATTATGGTTTCCTCTCGTGAGCTTTTACTGTCAGTACAAACAAATTGAGACAACTTGTGTGGCTAGTAAGATAATTCAAACAGTATCCATTGTTTTGTTGCCTTTTTTAAAAGAGTCATAAAATGGCTGAAAATGAGCAATTTTGTTTTTTATGTGCATCTGCAAATCAGTTTAAGGAAGTAGGGTACTAAAGCAGCAGTTTGCAAACTGCTGGGGGGAAACGACCCCACTATCAACTCCACCAGCCTTGTCCTACAATCCATAACACACACACACACACGCACACACACACACACGCACACACATGAAGCCTCTCTAACCTGCCTGCATTTACAGCTCACTGTGCTTCATGGAGTGTTTAGTCTCTGTGGTCCCTCAATTGACATGTTTGCCTAAATACACAACTTTTTAAGAGGCAGCATAAAATACTTGACATCCTTTAGAGAAAGGTCACTGATTCAGAGTGTCCAGGCTGATAAAGTCAGACAAAATGCCAGCACCTGGTTACAGAGCATGGAACAAGACGGGCAAGAGAGTGAAAACACACTTTAATACTGGTGAAGCTTAATAGTGCTTAAATACTTCAAGCTGGACCTCAGCAAGCAACATTTATATGTTATTGCAATAAAAAAACAAGACAGGTCTCAAAACTGTAGAATTTGAATTAAAACATAATACTGAACAAAAAAAAATGTGTGAACTGCCCTTTGGACAATTTTGCATTCACATTCAGGGTGTCATGTTTTATTTGGATGGTCTATTTGTCTCACAGAGTAATGATATGCCAACTGACCCCCTTCTGTGTTTTGCTATTGGGGCAGGCGCGCTACAGGGCTGCCGCCAGGCCCCTGAGTGAAGGAATGCGACTGTTAAAACGTGTGGATCTGGGGGTACAGCAGGAGAGGGCACTGAATCAGTGTGAGCACTGAGAGAGCCTCAGGGTATTGTTTCTCACACACACACACACATAACCATTCACACATTCCCTGCGATTTGCTTCTGTTGCTTTCCCACACCCACTCCCTCGGCTAAATATGTTTGATAGAGCTCATATGGAAACAGACGCACCCGGCTTTGCGGGACCAAAACAAACTGCACTAGAGTAAAAATCGATATATATAGCTACGGTTTCTTCTTTTACTCACAGACAAAGAAAAAATATGCTCTTTTTTAATAGCCTCATGTTACTGTTGCAAAATCAGGAAAATTTAAGAGCAACCACTCCCAATTTAAGCGCATGCATAATCATGCTTTCAGATACTCCATTAATAGAGACATCAGAACTCTTATGAGTAACTGACACTACTTCAATGCAGTGGCATTCAGCACTTCTTCAACTTAATGAATACGTGTATTTTATTTCACTGATGGAAAAATTCTAAATACGACTGATGAAAATAATGAAGTTCACATTGTTTTGCTTTTAATTTGACAGATGAAGAATACACCAAGGGTGATCTTTACATTTACTATCATCATCTACACCAATATAAGGGGCAAGATATGTTCATAGTTTCCTGAATGTTTATGGTTAATGCTTTCAAGTTGGTGCTTCCTTCCTGAAGTGTAAGCTCACATTTATCACTCTCTTTACACAGAACCATGCAGTGCAGAATCATTAAAACAACCTCCTCTGTGCTTATAGCAGTTTAACTGTTGTCTTTTTGATTCATAGCAACTAATTTACAGCTCAGCAGCTCTGTGAGGCATCACATAGACACAGCAGTGCTTGTTTAAAATTTTGGCTCAGCAGATATAAGGCTGATTAATGATTTTTTTTCAAAGGCTACTGTGTATATACCCAAGTGCAATGCTCACTTGATTTCTTCACGAATAAAATGCCCCACTAAATATGTTTCAAAATACTAAAATGGAAGCATATAAGATAAGTTTACGTTTTTTATTGATATGTGGTCATAAATCAAATTATCGGACAAGTAAAAACGGGTCTTAAATCATGTGTGAAAAGAAAGTTTTCACAGGATTCTCCGCAATCCTGTGAAAAACACACCTCTATAATAACCACCTCTATAAAAGCTGAAGTTTTGGCAGTTTGCTGGTCTGGAGCATTCAGGTTTGTGTTAACAAAAAGCCACAGTCTTCCCAACAAATTCACCCCGACGTCAGACTGCAACTCTTGGGAAACTGCAAAAAAGAGCTCCACTCAGACTAAACAGGCTTCAGTTTGCATGATAAATGTTCAAGTTCATTACAGTACAATTAGAATAGGATTGAACAAGTATGGGATTTTTAAAGAGGTTACCAGGAGAAAGCCTCTTCACTCTAAAACGAACATGGCAGTACACCTGAGGCTCGCAAAGCTGCATCTGAACAAGCCACAAGAATTCTAAGAATTCTGGAACAATCCTTTTGGACAGACAAGAGCAGAGTGCAGATTGTGGCCATAAAGCAGCACCACATTTGACAAAGCAAACGCCACAAACACCTCATTCCAACTGTCAAGCATGGTGGTGAAGGGGTGATGATTTGGGCTTGTTTTGAAGCCACAAGATTGAATAAGTTGAATAAGTCTTACAAAAAATAATTACCATTATTATTGTTGTTAAAGGTTCTTCTGAAACGTAAGTAATCACCAAACTAGTAAGAAATACTTATTTGACGGTGACACAGGAGGAAAACCTAGGGAATGATTCACATTCATCATGTGGATACCATGAATTTCTGCATGAAGTTTTGAGATACTTTAGAATAGATTAGCTTTTACTCCAATATGGCCAACATTACAGTTTTGCCACTTGCAAGGGTAAAATTCCATTAATTCTACCCTATCTGTCATCTCTGACAACTTCCTGATGTATTGTGTGTTATTTCCTGTCCAGACTTTGCTTACTGGGGCTGATGAACAACACAGTAGGTCGTAAACTATGTGGCGGTCTCAAAAGAATGTACCATATTTCAGCCATGTCACCCTTTGGAAACCTTAAAAAGACACTGCTCGGTATGGTGACTCACAAATGCCCATTAAAAAATGTAGTATCCCTTGACTCCCCTTAATCTGTGCGGCTCCTCCTTATAAGTCAATGTTGATGTCAATGCTGTGCAGACCACCGAGGTGTCATGAATGCTTGTGCAGCCTTATATAGAAGCCCTCTGAGGTTTATGATCAGTGCATTATTAGTATCAGCTGGTCTGAACCAACATGAAGAGGGTATGCTGTCAGCTTGCTAATGTACAAGTCACAGCAAGGTTATGTGCAGTGTGTCTGAAGCTCTTTAGTAATAGCTCATACCCTTATAGGAGTAAAGGGGACACAGGACGAGCAGTAATGGGAAACTCCTCGCATGTTCAAATCAGCTTTTGGTGGGCTTCTATTGATGAGGAATTCAATGAAATATTTGGTGGAGGGGATACAAACAAAACAAACTGTGCACACAAGCAAACAGAGTAGAGTAGAGTGGAAATGAAGTGTCCTCTCTAATGAAAGGATGCAGGGTTTGTAGTAATATTATGGTTCAACTGCAGGTTTTTCCTCCACTTGAAATCTGACTCGTCGCCAAAGTTTATGTGTTATCATTTAAACATCTCCACCTGTTCTCTGAGTTTATTTGTTCAGTGATATGATAAGCCTTTAAATAAATAAGCAGGTGTTGTAAGCAGCAGATCACCGCATTATGAGTCAATTCAAATTCAAACAATAGCACTTATCAAAGAGCAGGAAAAACCACACAGCCAGGTATTTTATTGCTGCTGCATCCCACTCTGGTACATTTCCATGGAAAATCTTTTTTTTCACAAAGGCCTGCTTTTAAGACCATCACTGAGACTTGATACTGAATCTGCCACCACTTGTATGATGGCTCTTCTGACTTTAAAGAATCCATCATTCAAACAGCGTGCTCTGGAGTGAAAAAAAGGAAAAATAACTTTTTCATCTTGCCTTTTGTTTTGCTTAGAAAATACAGGTTTATCCGTTGCATGAAGCCTGGTCCTGTGTATTAGCATTATTTGTGTAAATCTCGATGATTGTTACATCCTGGCACATTTTATCAGGGAGTTAGTGTTGCATTATTAGGAGAGTGCCAGGTCGCCAGCACAGTCAAGCATTGAAGTCAAACAATTCCCAGTCTTCCTGCATTTGTCTTAAGGAATGTTGTTTGTTCGTGCCGCTAATGAATCTCCTTCACCTCAAGGGAAAGGAGACTCACTTCACAGCTTACTTAACGTCACATGTTGTTTATGCAATTGTGTTGATGTCTTCATTCCTGTTACTGAATCTGAGACCGCAATGAATTCTGTCACTATAAAAGCACCCGTTTTACTTTCATTTGGAATTTATGTAAAACCCTTGTTATTACATTAATTGCTTTATGGCTAAAATGCATTTTCCTGGCCACACATAACTGTGGCCTGACCAGTAATGGAATATAACGCAGCTCTGGGCTTTTAGAGAAAGACCACCTACACTCTGCAGCAGCTGTAGCTTCTGCCCTGTGGGGAAAATGACAAAATATACATTTTTAACAACAGAGCTTCAACTCTTATTTCACTTTAAATAAATTCTTTATAGTGGAACACCCAGGTAGAAAACAATTGGAAAACATTATCTCGCTATTTGCCAACTTCTCGTAAAAGTTCTCATAAAACAGGAGACGGAAGGCTTGCATCAGACAGCTGAACAAACCATTTTGTTTTATTAATTTTTTAACACTTTAACAGAATTTTTTAACACAGCAAAACTGCGAAACTTTTTTTTTTCATGACATCTAACAGGGATAAGCTGTACACCTATTGATAGCTGTTAATGTTATTTTTGGAAATACTTGGACATCCTTGTTAAGGAATATGAGCTTTAAGGTCTTCTCTAAATGAAACAAACAATATTCTGTAAATAGTCTTTCTCTAGTTGTTGTGGTTATGGGTTCTCCAACATTTTTCCAGGGAAACGTGACAAAGTAAGTACAGCTGTTTTTAATGAAGCCTGATTTGAAGAGTCACGCTCATTTTTGATGAGGTAACTAGAATAAAAAGCTAATGTCTAAATATCTGTCATGATGCTCATTTATAAAATAAAACAATAATGAAAACACAAGTTGAGGTTATGTCTCCTCTTCAGTTTCATTTCAGTTCATATCATTGTCCAATGAAAAATTAACTGGAAGATGACTTTTCCATTTCCAGCATCCTTCAGGAAGTCACGGCATTGTTCTAAATGCTGATTCATGTTGAACAACCTGGAGACAAAATGTCTCACTCTAAGGAGGGACTGACCATTCATGGTAATATCGAACTCACGCAAATCCTACTGAGCATAAACACCAACACCTTGTGTTTGTGTAAAATGCTGATTCATTCTCTGTAATGAATTCCCTTGGGAGAGACTGTGCCGTCAATGTCTTGTGACTCAAACTCTCTTCCAAGTACAATTCTAAATAAGGCAGCAGACTTCTGTGTACCATTCATCACACAGTACTAGTACTCAGTGTTTAAGCTTATGACCTGATGTGAGTACAAGCAGGCTGAGCTAAACTAAAGTGGAGCCTCTGTTCTTAGTTGCCCGATGTCTCACACATGACCAGCAGAGGAGGGTAAAAAGTCTGGTGGTCTTGATAAAACTTCTGATTCACAAAACTATGATGATGAATCACCTAATCTGAGGTCTCAGTGTCCTAAATTACCCAACTATCCCACTGTTTTCCCCTCTTTTTCCATTTCAGACAAAGTGATTCAAAAAAAAATAGTATTACACCATTCCTAGTTTTTAACATTTTCTCAGCACTTGCTTATCTTCTAAAATATTTCTGGCAGCGTTTCAGTAAACTGTCAGTGAGTTCAAAGTTGGTGCTGGGTGGTTATCTGTGTGTGCGCGCATGTGGTTGCAGTTAGGTGCTTTATCCATTAAGCCAAATCAATAAGATGTCAAGCAGGAGATAATTTTCTCAAAAGTGCAGCTGGCTCTGTTTTAAAGAATTATCTCAGTAAAGTGTTTTGCTGACTTTCCTCTTATCAGCCAGTAGTACTCATCTTGCGAAAGAATGGAGAAATCCCAGAAACAAATAAGGATTTAATGCTTGCATAGCTCAGCCTGACTACACGGGGCGTATAATGGTTAAAAGTTTGTTATCTCTCCAGATCTTGGGAAGTTTTGCCTACATCCCACCTTCTCCTCCTTTTTCTTCGTCACTCTTGCTGCGCTTCCCTCTGGAGTTTTGCGGTGAAAGCCTCACTCGTCATGCACCATGTGCCTGGCTTTTATTAGGGATTTGGCACAGATCACTGTGTACATTTTGCCTAGGTAAAGGAGCTGTTATAAGGACAAAAAACTCTCTTTAACAAGAAATCCTCCACCCCTCAGTCTGCCTCTGTCATTTTGACTGATGCAAAGAATGTATCAAAGCACAGCTACCCCCCACTGTCCCACCCTTGTAAGAAGGGGGGACAACCCGGAACATTTGAGTCTTGCAGCAAAGTTGTGTGTATTAACATGCTGGTTTCCATGAGTAACAACAAGAGCTGGATTCTCTGAGGAGCTGCTGTCATGGGCGCGTCCAGCTTTTCTGGACAGATCCACCTCCGTTCATCAGGACCTGGCAGAACCACAGTCACTAAGGACTTGGTTTACTTTTGGAAGAAATAACTTGTTGACTATGTAATACCTCATATGAATGATAATGACCTCCGGCTGGGTGGAAGGACGGAGTAACAAGAAAGACAAGCACTGGTACGATGGGAGGATCACAGGAAATGTTGCATGGAGTGGTGAAAATAAATATCATCAGGATTCAGAATTAATTAGACGGATAAAGACCACTATAAACTGCATATATTTCACACTAGTGCTGACTATTTATAAAGTATTCCATAAGTTAGTTTTCCGTTTGCACTATGAACAACCTTTAACCAAGGCAACACACTGTTACCCAGTCTGGTCATGCAAATATTACAATTGACTGGTTTGGAAAAATGCATTTTAGTTACATCCAAACTGCTCTGACATCTGAGAATTAACTCCTGGAACTAAATTCAAAACCCCAGTAACAAAAACGAAGTTGTAAAATCTGTAATCAGGTGATTTCTTCCATGAAAATGTTTTCACAAAGAACCTAGGGTTTTGAACCATTACGTGCAGAATGGGTCTCACGCTGGTTTTAAGACACACTTTGAAAATGAGAAAGCAATTATTTAAAAGGCTAAAAAAAATACAAGAACATCATATATACTGTTGGTAGTGGATCAAATAAACAGTCCATGTCCATAATGTTAGGAGGCATCAAAGACAACAGTTTACATTCAACAGATTTTGAAATATTCTGACATTTAGTCAGCTAATTCAAAAATGCAAAGTCCTGATTCGTTTAATCTGATTGCAGCTTTCATTAAACGTCTCTTTACTAGTCCGTCTTTTTTCCCAAAATCCATGCCCTGGCTCATTAGTTGTTTTTTCCGTTAACAGTCTTAAACCTAACCCATAATGAGACTACTTTCTATTACTTGTGAAACTAATATGGTTCAGAGTGTTATTTAGCCAGGAATGTAGCCCAAAAGCATCTTTTTCAGCCAAAATAATTCTAAGAATTAAATATGAATCAAGTCAGCTTGTCAACAAGTTTTTTTCTGTCTTTTCCATGTGGGAATTTCCACTCATTTTTGGAATAAGACATCCATAAAGAGTTTCCGTTTTCCTTACACCACTCCTGACAGCTTTATGAATCAGTGATCAGTTCGCTTGCAAGCTAAAACAGAACCAATGCTTTTCTTAGGAAGCTCAGATTGGACTTTACCCTGCCTATACAATATGTTTCTGTGCTTGCTGCTAATTGCTTCCATGTCTCTCAGTTGTGGTGCAGGCCATGTAGATGATGTTAGTATGAGGTGCAGAGGGGAGTTTTTGGATAAAGACAACAGAGACCAGCTGGGTGGAGTCATTTACTGGCTGTGGGGAGCTCATTCTCTCAGCTGAGTTCCCTGCTCACTGATGACACAGTTACTGAGACTTCTATGTGTGCGCTGTATGAGTAAGGCTTTCCTTTGCTCGTAATGTGCTATTTCCACAGCAGTCATGTCAGGCGAACCTCCTGCAGCCAATTAAAACCACCACACGCCTAGCAAAAGAGAAATGAGATAAATTCAGAGCATGTAACCTATTGGAGCCTTTTAACTGTAAAAGATGAGATATTTTCATACAAAACACATTGGAAGCTATTCATAAATCATTATGTTCTGAGTTAAAGAAATCTCTTTCATCCATGGCTCTGATGGAAAACTACAGAAGCTTCTAAAGATGTGATTTTTTTTTCACTTCTCAACACATGTCAGTCTAATGAAACTTCAGACAAACAGTCAATGCCAGATATTTTCTGGCAAACACTGCAATTCTATGCCCACACTATTTCCAGGTGTTTGGAGGGTCCACAACCAGTGGAAGAGGCTGCACTCCACAAGTACCATCTGGTTCCTCTGGTCTCAGTCTTCCAGGTGCTCGCATCCCTCTGAAGATCTCAGTGAGCAGAAAACTGAGGTGATATCAGGACAAACATCTGTATATTTATATAGCAGCAAAAAGGAATATGAAATGATTCACAGGCAGCAACCTCTTTCTCACCCCACATCACAGAGGAACTGAAGGCAAGTCAAGCTGTACTCGTGAGAACAGCAGCTGATTGTTCTCCAGCCCTGGGATCCGGATCTTTATTCATCACAGTGGAATTATCTGAGGGTGGCCCACTCTTTTTCTTTTTCTTCATCTTTACCGCAAAAGTTTCACATTTACATCATCTTTTAATGAAACAATTGCATGTATTGTAAAGGGCGTTCAGGCAAAAAGAGTCCTCACAAATGAAGAAGTATTGCTGTAAAAAAATGAAGAATTGAATCTGTATCTTTAGTCGGTGACTCAACCGTGCAACGATCAAGTTCAAGAGACATCTGTTCAGTGGGGAGACTGCTGAGTCGGACATCGGTGATGCAACATAAACAAGCTGTGGTTTTACAGGGAGTTACATGCTGTAACTATTTCCTGAAAAGAGATTGTAATTTCGAGGGGTTTGGTTATGACTGCTAGACTGCAGATTTTCTTCCATTCCAGTTGTCTTTAAAACATACTTGGCAAAGTCTTTAGTCATGGAAAATGTTAGAGAAAAGATCAAGTGATCTGACAGAAAGGCATTCCTACATAAGATACACATTGGTGCCAAAAAGCATCTACAATGCCCCAATGGGAAAACAGCAACTTATCACCAGTATGTGTGCACAGGTTACTTAAAAGAATAGTCACATTTTAAGAGAAACACAGATGTTTGCTTTCTTGCCTTGAATTGATAAGATAGATGCACTTTAATGTTTAGATGTGCTGGTAGGCAGCCTGTGTCAACTTTATTCAGGGCCAAGCTCGAGGTTTCCAAACGTTATTCTAAACTTGTTGGCTGGAGATTTATATTTATCCTACAGGCATGAAAGTCATACTGGTCATTTTATTTGACTCTCAGTAAGAAAGGGGATTGAATATGTATTTTTGAAAGTGCTGTTGCTTTGTATGTGGTTATAAGCACATGTAAAAACTGAAAAGCAATGTGTTGTCATTGTGGTTTATAGATAAACAACAAAACCTGTCTGTGTGTGGAACAGCTGTGGAAAATGTCAGTTTGAGGTTTTCACATATCTTGTTAAGGAAACATTTTGAAGAAGTTGTAAATATAGCAGTTTCTAATGACATGTTGCTACAGTGAACAAAGGATTAAGACCTACTCGTGTCCAGTTAATTATTTTTGCTTAAAGCTATTTAAAACATTTCTCATGAACTGAAGACATCAAGAGAAAATGCTGCAGTAAAAAAGGAGCTCTTTCTTTAGAATTACAGATACTTAAATGTAACTCACTACACTGAAATTTACAGAAAGTGAGATGAAAAACGCAGTGAAGCTTATCTCCTGCTGCGAAGTCACAGATTGAATGATGGGACTTTTATACAGGTTCCTTTATATACATATACAGTAGCTAAGGAAGTGAAGGATCAAGAAATACCCAAATAACATTTATTTAAAGTACAAATGCAACAATCTGGTGAAAGCATTAGCTTTCACAAGAAGAGTTAGACAATGGAAAACAGCTAGCCCAGCTTTGCCCATATAAAGAGAATAAAATCTAGGCCATTACCAGCGGCTCTAAAGCTCTAGATTAGCTCAGCATGATAACTTGTGTTAATTATTTACCTTTAAGAGTGCTTTCCCCCTTTATTTGTGCAAATCTGAACTAACCAATAGTCTCAGCTTCCTTAATAGCTGAAAATAAGAATTCTTATTCTTTGACTCAAGTCTTTGACCATAAAGTTTGTGCATGATTTCTTTCATCAGATGTGGAACCTTTCTTCTTAGTGTGACTTTTTCCACCCATATCCCGTAGACTCTCTGACTCTGCAGCTCTATTTTCCTGCAACCTCCTCCACATGCATATGCATGCATGCTGGGATAAAGCAACAGGTACCCTTATTAGCACAGCTTGGGGCTATAACATGCCTCCTTCATTAATATGGACACACCCTGCTCTAACAGTGATTTAAAGCCAAGCGTTAACTCCAAGGGCTCCCAAACCTTCCACATTATCATATCACTTTTATCACACTTCTCCACCCATCTCCTTCCCCCACCTGCCCCACCCCGTGCAGCCCCCACAATTCTTCCTTTATCATTCTCTTAAATGTAGTCCTATTCATACAATTTATTTAGGAGCTACTTGTTCTAAACCAACAGAAGAAGAAAAGAGAAGAAAAAAGAAGAAGAAAAAGAAACAGGCCTTCAGGTGATTTGACAAAGAGTGTGTTGATTCACCTGCCAACTGCTGGTGAGGGGGTCTCCCTGCTCAGAAAGGGAGATAGTGATTAGTAAAAAGCTGAGAGACGACCTCCTCTCCCTGGGTGAGTGCTCACACTCTGCAGGAGCCTAATGAAGGGGCCTGAAGGCAAAGAAAGCCCCGCAGGGTCAGAGGCTGATGTCAATGGGAAACTACAGAACCCTCTAATTCGCTGACACCCAACACAGAGTGCAGGAGCCCAGAAATTTTTGTGTGTGTCCATGGGGGTGTCTAGGTGGGTGTGTGGGTTTGTATGGATTTGATTTAGCTGAAGTGCCTCTTAAAAGGTTCACCATAAATACACAATGCTGTGTTTGTTTGGAGTCAGAAATGTCAGAAATGGAAATCTGGACTGGAGTCACCTTTGGATCCTCTTCATCAGTTCATTCCTTTCTTTTTACCATGCCAGTGCCAACACGAGCAGCAGGTCAAGTGAGACTTTGGGTTTCCCACTTTAAAAGGGTACTTTGAAGCCTTTAAAGAGGGAAGCACTTCAGTAGTGGAAAAACAGGGGGGAAATTTTGTTGGCTTGGGATATAAAATATTGGGTTTACCCATCACTCACTGGGATGGAAGCCATGGCGTCTCCTCAGAAAAGAGCCAGCATACAGTACAATGAGTGTATCCGCTCACATACAGTAGCCAAAACATCCAAGAGAGGTCGGTGCCCACAATGCATATTTCACTTTGTTTCATTGTGCCAGGAAGACGTACATTGATTGCATCTATTTATATGTCTTTGTTCTGTCAGCAGTTACTCTCAGTGCCTTAGTTTTGACCAGAAGGAAAAGTGGTGGCCTGTGGGAAAAGGCACTAGAGAGTGAAGTGAAGCGGATCAGGACATATTCATTAACCATGTCGCTGCTCTCCAGTTCATTTTACTATGCCTAGGATTTATAGCAGCAAGAGCTCCTTGTGTCTTTCCATACATCTTGTTCTCTCCTCCCTGGAGTTTAATCTCAGGGAAAGGCGTTTTGAGTTTCTACTGAAATATTTTATCAGCTCCCAGGATGCTGTCTGACATGGGAGTGGAGTAAATCTGTACCAAGATCACAGAAGCGTCCTCTGATGTTTTTCAGGAACGCCTCATCAGTCTCTGTTAACTCTTACAAACCCAGACAGATGAAGATCCCAGCTAATCTGATTCCTTTGTGATTCCCTTCAGGGGGACTGGTGGGAAAGCCATCACATCTCATGGAAGTGCTGAACCATAACATTTTCTCCGGGAGCAGCTGGGAGTGTGTGGTCATTAAAGAGAGAAGCAGGAGATCAAATTGACATTTGTCACTATTGTGACCTTCTTAGTCTACCCTCTTGATGGTGCATCGTCTTCTATCTTTGCACAGCTTTGCACAGCTTACACAGCTCAGGTGACGCAGCATGCTTGCACTGAGGTCTTTTGAATCTGAATCCTAGGTTAAATGCATTTATTCTGCCCGTCTTGCTTCTCAGTGATTTATATGGATCATGAACTTGAATGAACATGAACTAAAAATAATCCAAAAGGAAGGTAGGACAGAGTAAACAAAACCCACTCCACATTCCAGAGCATTAGCCAGCTTAACCTCGTGTTCATTTGGTTGAACTGATCTGTTATCTCTTACTGATTGCCAACATTTAAAATCTGACAGCAGTTCACAGATGCAGAGCAGGTCTTTAAAGAGTCAAACTTTGAATGACCTCGCATTACTTTGTTTAGCCCACAAGTCAAAGAGATGTCACTCAGTGTCCAGTGGAGCAGTTCTCTGATACTTCCATTCTTTCTGAGCAGCTCCCCTTTCCACTAAACCCCCCAAGATGGGCTATAAATAATCGTCTGAAGTCACCCCTGATGTGTAATTAATTTCCAGGAGAAGGCCTGCAGTGGTGGAGCACTGCAGTGTTATGACAAGCCTCTCCATCAAGCCCATCACCTGTTGGACTCATACTACACTTGTTTTCCCAGCAGTAACTTGAGACCAAGTCTCTATTCCCAGCACACTCTGGGGCACCAGTAAGACAGGAGGTTTTAAAAAAAGTACATATTTTTATATTTAGGAAAGGAAGTGTTTTTTTTTTCTTTGTCCCAATTTTTTTAAAGCAGTAACAATGCAACAAAAAAGCAAGTGGTGTTCACAATTAATATCATACTAATAATCTAAAAGCTCTCTCAGTCCTGTGACTGTCTTGACAAGCCTGTGCAGGTGTATTGCTAAGGACCTGAATAATTTTGGATTTATACTTCTGTATTAAATCTACACCATAGGTGTGTTGTAATTCCAAACCTTTCTGTAGCTCTACGCCGTAACTAATGCTGTAACCTAGACCACCCTGGCAATATAACTCCACATTGCATCGATGTAGCCAGTAATAACTTTAATCAGCATATCAATTTCTTTTTACTCCTATGGGCAACCTCCAGAGCTTAAAAATGAACCAATGGATCACAAAATGATTTGATCTCCTGTGGACTGTTTCCACTGCGAACATCTTTGAGTTGGGTTTTTTTTTTTATAACTTATTCAACTGGATAACCGAGTTGCGGGCGTGGTCGCACTGACTGACATGAATCCTGATAGACAGCTGAAGTTACTCTGCTATTCACTATTTTGAGTCATTAAACTGGACCTTCTACTGTGTCTAGACTGTTGGTGCCTTTGGGAGAATTTTAATGGATTAGCTTACTAATATATGGCTTGTTGTGTGACACAGAAAATCAAAGAAATTTGTGTTTCAGTTTTGGTATTTTAAAAGTCCTTTACTTATTACTTATTACTTATGTGTGTCTTTGATGTATAGAATTAGAATAGAATAGAAAGTCCTTTATTGTCATTGTACAGGGTACAACGAAATTGGAGTGCCACTCCTTGGTGCAAAATGCAATAATAAATATAATAAATAAAAAATAGTAAGATATAAAAGGTACAATAAAACAAACATAAGTACTCAAACAAAAGTTATGATATTTACAGGATGCAGCATTAATATAATGACAGTATGACAGTATGAATAGCAGCATAATATAATTATGGTATGGCTAAATTCAAGCTTCCTAACAAAGCTAAAAGTGTTAGCTGAAAAATCAGTTTTCCACCCTTTCATGCATAAAGGTAACTACTGGTTCCAAAAAGCAAAATGATGTCTGCAAAAATGCTAAGTTTGAAGCATTAAATGCAGACCAAAACCTTTTCTTTCTTTTTTTGTCAGCTAGAAAGCATAAAATGCATTGCTGATTTTTAAATTAGATGAGCAGTGTTTCCCCCAGAATGACTGCTCCCTGCTCCACTCTGTGTCCATCCATCCAACCATCCATCTTCTCCTACTTATCCAGGTGTGGGTCGTGGGGGCAGCAGTCCCCAGCAGCAGTAAAGACACCCAGACCTGCTGATCCTCAGCTGCTTCCTCCAGCTCTTCACCATGACAGACAACCTGACAGAGTCCAACACCAACCAAGAACAAATCTGACTTGTTGCACTGCAGACCAAGCTCTGACAAGATCTGTACATGGACTAGACAGTTCACAAAAACAGGCCAAAGCTCCTTTTTGAGGAATGTTGTTCAAGCTATGCTGCAAACACTGTATGTTTGAGTACACCGGGCCTGTCCAGCACTCTCTGCCCACCACCTAATCCAACTCACCTCCAGGTGGTGATTAGTTTGCAGTTCTGCTCTTCTCATCATTTGACTGTCCAGAATGTACAACCACTGTCGCATACAGTCTGGCCCTTCGCCTAGAACTTGCCTTGAAAGAAGGGGTAAATTGCCCTCAGCAGCATAGATCCTAGAATCACTGAGGTACAAAAATGCCTCCACTGTGATAGGTGTTGAGTCATGGATAGGATTTTCTGTGTGATGGGGCATAAATATACACAGGCATGTTTATTTGGCTGTCTCTATAAGGACATTCATTGACATTACTACAAGCTCCCCAAGCCTTTAAAGCCTTTTAAGTTTAACCAACAGAACTAAGGACCAAATCGTTATCCTAACCAAAGACTTAAAAAAACAGTTAAATACATGCATTCAGTGAGTGAATCCCTAGATCTATCCTTTTGTAATATAGGAACTTAATGAATGCCTCCAGTGATGCATTTAGGAAACACTTGTAAATTGTAGCATGTGTTGCACGCTACTCAAACAGGCACTGCATTGGTTGAATATAGGCCCTAACAGAATCCCTCCAATAAGTGTGTTGAGAAAAAAAACCCAATCATATAAAACATAATATTTCTTATCAGTTTCTAACTCAACTGCACCTGCAACTCCCTTAATACAATATGTTTCCTGCAACCTTGCAGATTATTCCACATTGGAAATCACCCTCATTCCTACCAACATCACTGCCCTAAACACACACACACTCCACACTGCACATACATAGCTCCGCACACACAGTATGGAAAGTCTTACCCGCGGAGGCAGCAGGGCAGCACATTGTTTTTACAGGTAGGCCAATGAACCCCTTTGTTACAGGAAATGAGGTCATTCGATTAAAGCATCAATGTACAATACCACTACTGAAAACTGAGCTGCTATAAAAGTCAGCACAGCCTGGCCCCTGCTGAGGATGACTATCATTGCTAGTTTTTTATGAGAATGGGAGAAACACAAAAAATATGAAGTTGGGGCATGGTTTTAATTAAGCTAAGTGACTTGGCCGCTGTAATGGGGGTTAGACATTTGCCACAAGTGGGGACTTTTACATGATTCACTTAATTGTCCATTAGGGAATAGGGCACATGGACAGGAAGTGACTCTGTATCCTTTCCCAGATTTCTGAACGCACAGTTATCTCCTGTTCCCACCACCTCTGTGAAACAAGGACCACCACAGCAGATTGTGTCAAGTCCAGTCAGTTTTATTTGTTAAGCCAGTAGCAAATGTAAAGGTTCAAAGGGCTTCATGCACATAAAATAACATACTAAAAACAGGGAAAGTCATGTATTAAAAGAGACAAAAAAGTAAAACAACAAATCTAAAATCAGACAAAACAGAGAGAAAGAGAAGAAGAAGTTATGAAGAACACTGAAATAACAGGAAGACGTAAAGAAGACATGTATCTACCTAGATTACTAAAGGTGGCTGAACCTACCAGTTAGTACAGCTGTACAGTGCAACTAAAATCAGTTGTCATTATTAAGTAAGCACTTTAAGATTAAAGAAGCAGTATGTTAAAAAGCTGTTTGAGTTTACTTCCCTAATCATTGGCAATGTTTCAAAGTTTGGACGTATATCAGCAGCAATCAACAGATGAACAGAGCCACAACAGTACTGATAGAAAATGCATGCTTAGAAAAGGTTACCTTTTTTTTTCATGCACAACATGGCATAATTTTGGGCCTCTCGTTTGTTACATTACATTTAACTCTCAGAGCGAAGCTGTAATTTTCTTTTTTAAAAAAAGATTTTTCCAACATGACAAACTATTTAAAACAAAAAGGACGCCTGGCTTTGTGACACATTCATATTTGCGATGTTTCATGCAATCCATCAAATTAGCGATGATATATTTCAACGTGGAACAACGTTATGGGCCGACTAACACTCCCATCCCCAGAGCCTCGGTGGAGATGTGGCTAAAATGTGGTTTGACGGGTCAGAACCTTATTTTAATGACATATTATCACACACAAAGACGATGTCATCATTCACCAGACATTCCCTGAAACTTGCGTTTCTCTCATTAACATCAACCACTGCGACCATTCAGCTGCCTCTCGAGACTTGAAATAAACATGAAGAGAAGTCTAAGCAAGCAAAGACACTAAGCACCAAAATTGAGCACCACTTTTACCGACCAATTAACAACAGGCAATTTAAAGGCCCCTTTTTGTTTACACAAATTGAACGCATCCTGACAGCTGCAAAGGTCAAGCCAAGAGATTCCTCTTCCTCCAAATGCCTCTGATATGAAGTCACCTCTTATTCTCATTGGGTAAAATTGAAAACATTCAAATGAGGTTATCCATACTGGCTTTTGTTAAGAGTCTTTGTAAGCATATAGATATTTATTCCACCTCGAGGGAAGCTGGGCACGCCGCCAGGTGCTTAGCTAATGGGATGGTTTTTATTATAAGACTGAAAGGAAGGAAGAACATGGAACATTTAAGAAAAAACAAAGAGAAACATGCACAAGACTGAAACTACACGCTGCTATTTTTTTAAGTTACTTCCACAATGTGTGGTGTTTTAGGGCTGTTGTTAGGGAAGTTGGATAGCTATGACGAACATGTCCTTGGGGACCAGCAGGCAGTGCAAGACACACCATATTTCACACAGCTGTGTGTCCACAGCTGTTTTTCTGGTTCTGGTGAGAGTCATTTGGCTTTCGTCGGCTTGCGAGCTACATGACATAATAGAAATCTTCTGCTTTGGGCTGCTGTGTGTTCTTGCACATTTTCAATACTACAAAGTCAGTTACCAGAAATGGTAACACAATCTTAAATCATAATCTTTTCACAAAAAGAACAACAGAATTGTAAAGTAATGTATACATTTTTATTTGTATTATTTCTAACTACATGTCAACTGCCTTGCTAAATTTAAAAGGTGACAATACAAATTTATCATTTATTATCTTTCATTTATGTTGCGTTGGCATCGTATCAGAAACACAGGATTACACTCTGGTTCCTGCAAAAGTAATATATCAGCTATCGGTAACTTTAAGTTTAAAAAAATAAGGTGTTTAAAAATTGAAGTTGTTGCTATATGTCCCAGTAGTTTTCAGATTCCTTGCTTTTGGGGTGATTTTGTTACCTTTAGGCAAACTTACGTTTAATAAGAGCTTAACAGAATATATAAATATATGTATAATGGTAAGTATAGAGACTGGAGTTTCTAACACATGGGCATAAAATGTGCGACAAGTTCAGGAAGATATATTGTATTTTCACCGGTGGGCAAAGAGGGAAAGTTTGAGCAGCCACAGTATTGTTTTTACCTTCACTGCCCCCATTGTTTCCTTCTTCCTGCCTTCAGAAGGTTATTGCGATCTTCTCTCCCGAGTACACAGAATGAACTTTGCACAAGAGGGTCTGGATTTCCCTCTTCAGTTCAGCCAGCATGTGACGAGCAGGGCAGACTAGTGAAAATAACATGAGCCAGTTTTATGAATAGTTCCATTTAAAATGGACCGGTTTCGGTGAAGGACTAATGATGCCATAGCGCTGGCGTCACAGACAGAGGTGGGGGGGGGGCAGAGAGCATTCTTTCCAGGCGCTGGAGCAGCACTTTCAGACTGGGAGGCTGGTGTGGCAATTTTCCATGTCACATACGTCACTCATAACACCCAGCTGCTCTTCATGGATCTGTCCAGTCACAACAGTAAAATTAAAGCCTAGATAAAGCTGGCGATTTAGCACATATGTCAACACGCTCTGAGATGACTGTGGGAGTGATTCTCTCTGATTACAATGTTTTTTTAACTGTTCTCTTTAAGTCTTCCCACAGGCTCATGATGGACTCCGTCATCATCCTGAAAGCTATCAGTTCTTCCAGCCACTGGAGAAGTTCAACAATGCAAAGCCAGAGGCCGGAAAGGCTAAACAGATGATGTATAGCTCTCAGAGCCATGGACCACTGCCACAATTGTTCTCAATGTAATATGCTTGTTGTTTTAGTCTCAATCCTGGATTCTACACATAAATACACAAACACACAGTGACAGGCACAAAAAAAGAGGGGAATTTATTTCAGATAAATTGAGCATACCACTGATTCTAGCTGACCTCAGCAAATCACCTCATATCAGTTCCAGCCCACATTAAATAAAGGCTCAACAGGTTCTCTTTTATGCATCCAGCTATTCAAGTTGCTTTAGCCTGCTCACAGTTGTGGCATCTGCAACCCTCTCTGCAACCCAACCCAAAGTTTTTATGATTGGGTGTTGCAAAATAATGAAAAAGAAATAACTTTATTAACAGTAACTTTGTAAATCTGTCCATTTCTCTTTTTTTTTTTTTTTTTTTTTTTTTTTTTTTTTTTGCCTGTCCCATTTGGTTCTTTAGCCGTCAGAATTGTTGTCTGAAGACCAACAAGGATACCAAATGGATTTATTTTGCCAAATGGATCATCATGGCATTGCCGTATTGGTCCATTTGATCAAACTTTGTTGTTATTATTTATTTTATTTTCAGTTGTTACAGATGTTACAGACATGACTGGGGGATAGGAAAGGGAGAAAGAAAGAGAGGAAGGAAAAGAAAAACAGAAGGGAAAAGGGACAGTGAGAAAGGGCACTTACAAAGACAAAGAGAAAAAAAAATCTCCTGGATCACCTGTTGAGAGAAAAAGAAGAGAAAACAAGCAAAAAAAACAAAAAAAACAAAGCAACATACTAAACACAACACCATCACGTTAATCTAGCTAAGTGTGAACAGCAGTAAATACTAAATATTGAATGTTGTTGTGCAGCACGCAGGACAGACAGCGCACAATATGCTTTGAAGTAGCAGCTAAGAAAGGTGTAGTTTATGTCTACGAACAGTGAACACCCGTGTGCACACCTGTGTGGATCAGCGCTTGTATACAAAAAGGTTTCCCCATGTAACGGTCTGCTAGAGGGTGTGGAGGGCCATAGCCCCGTCCCCCAGGGCATGAAGCAGGCATGGAGGAGATCCAGGCTCCAGACATCCAGAGGCCCCAGAGTGTGAGAGCCCAAGGAGTACCACCGGAGGGGCATCCGTGCCACCCTCCTGGGAAGGGCTGAGGAGATCCCCAGACAAGGGGTCACCCAGTAGCCACGGAGCAGAAGCCAGAGGGGGCTGCACCGGCGTGCCCGCCGGCTCTGCCGGCAGCCAGCTGTGCCAGAGTGAACCGAGTTGCAGGCCCCGAGGCCGGAGGCCCAAGGGCCCCCTTTGCCCCGGAAGAGGCCTGACCGAGTGACAGGCACCAGGCCCCGCCAAGTAGCCACCGGGAGTGAGGGTTCCCAGGGAGGTGGAGTCTAAGACCCGACCTGACATATAGACACAGACAAACAGGCACACACAGACACAAACATGCTTTCCCACCCTCATGCACACATATACAAACACTCAGCACTCACCCAAATCACCTAAATCTGTCCATTTTCTGAACTGATTATTCATTTCAGGGTCATGGGGCACACAGACAGACAAGCATTCTCGCTCACATTCACACCAATAGCCAATTTAGAATCACCATTTAATCTAGCACTACTTATAATTACTTATAAAGTAATTATAAGTAATACCTTGCTGTAGACATACACATTTAATTGCAGGCTACGTTTTAAAGTTTTATCACTATGGTCACATAATGTTAGTCTTGGAAGTTAGGGTTATTTTCATAGACTGGACACACCTCTCGTAGACCTGCTGTTTTCACAAGCTGAGGAGTAAACTCAACTTGAAAATGAAGTTCATGTCTAAAAATGGAGCTGTTTAATATATAATTACATAATAGCAATCTTTGAGAGACTCACATAGTCACTGTATGATTTCTGTCTGCACCAGAGTTACCAGTGACTGGCTTGCAGAGCTGTTTGCCAGAAAGCGAATGTCAGTGCAGTGGCATCCTGGATCCCAGAGCAAAGACCTCAGAGCTGTACACTTATACTTGTATCCCTTAGAAGAGCTTATTATATTAGCAGCCAATGGAAAACAGAGGCGATAGCTTATCTAGCTCACAGTTTCCTGCAACTAAAGATAGGAAAGGGCAAATATTTTTTGTTCCACAATTGGCTGGTACATCCACTGAACTGTAAATGTAAGAAAACGTCAAGAGGCATAGGCAGGGCAATGATGAAATGGTCAGTTTGAATACTTAAACCCATATCAATGACATTTAAAATAAAAAAATAAAAATAATAATGATTGTAAAAGAGGAAACCCGTTAACCTAGCTGGCATACTTATTATACATATTAATTTTTAAATATCTGTTAAGTCGTTTAAAACTACAATTCGGAGCCATAGTTAACATGTGGCGCCTTTATGGGCTCAAAATGTGGTCATAAATATTTTGTACTTGTAAATCAGTTTTGTACTTGTAAATCAGGATTTGTATGTGTAAAAAGAATTTGTGCGTGCGTAAAAAGATTTGTATTTGTAAAAGAATTTGTGCGTGCGTAAAAAGATTTGTATGTGTGTAAAAAGATTTGTGTGTGTGTAAAAAGATTTGTATTTGTAAAAAGAATTTGTGCGTGCGTAAAAAGATTTGTATGTGTAAAAAGAATTTGTGCGTGCGTAAAAAAGATTTGTATGTGTAAAAAGAATTTGTGCGTGCGTAAAAAAAGATTTGTGTGTAAAAAGATTTGTGTGTGGACTTAGCCAAAACCCCCTGCAAGTTACAAGTAACAGAATTTTGACCCTATTTTTTCTTCCTGTCATCTGATTGGTCAATGTCATGTCAATCACAAATGTAACAATCAATCAGAGAACAGATGGGGTTGGCTGTCGGAGGGCACTTTTTGAACTGCAGGTCCTTGAAGGGTAATACAGTTTGAAGCTGGAGGATCTCTATATAAATATCCGATAGCAGCTAGGTCCCCTTACTTTCAGCAGCTGTTGAAAGGATAAAGTTGTGGTATGTCAGTGGTTAGAAATACCATTATTACTTTAGGATTAGTTTAACACAAAGTCAGGGCTGACCCGGGACCATTGCTGTGAGTCACAGTGCGCAGCATAAAGGTCCTTTCACATCAGACGCAGGATGTGCTGCTAATGCTAACTGCTAACTAAAAAGCAAAGGATCCAGAATTTGTTGCGCTGGCTGCTGAGCTCTGTGGGTTTTGCAGCAGCTCTACCTGTACTAGATGCACCTGCTCCTTGTCGTTTCTATCTCTGACTTTATGTCCTCTACAACAGTTTCTGTTTTTTGCTAGTTCTTCAAATGTTCAATAAAAACATGTATGCTAATTCATAACGAAGAAAGCTTTGTAATGAAGACTGTCATTTCCAAAACACTGCCCCCCCGCGGTCCGCAGCGCTGTTGAAAAGCCTGTGGAAGTCCCTGTATAAAGCACGTAGACCTGTGACACAAAAATCACCAAACTCGGACGACCACAGACTGTTTTCCTTTGTGGTGAGGAAGGAAAACGCTGGGTTGGCATGTAAAAGGGCATTTATTCCTTCAAGGACCTGCAGTTCAAAAAGTGCCCTCCGACAGCCAAACCCATCTGTCCTCTGATTGGATTGTTACAATTTGTGATTGTTATGACATTGACCAATCAGGATGACAGGAAGAAAAATAGGGTCAAAATTCGTACTTGTAACTTGCAGGGGGTTTTGGCTAAGTCCACACACAAATCTTTTTACACATACAAATCTTTTTACGCATGCACAAATTCTTTTACACATACAAATCTTTTTACGCACGCACAAATTCTTTTTACAAATACAAATCTTTTACACACACACAAATCTTTTTACACATACAAATCTTTTTTACGCACGCACAAATTCTTTTTACACATACAAAACTGATTTACAAGTACAAAATATTTATGACCACATTTTGAGCCCATACGCCTTAGATTTAACGGTAACTGCAGAGAATGGAGGCCGTATCACAGATACTGTACTGATTTTATGCCGCCATCTAGCGGCCACACATCATATTGCACAGTGGACACCCATAAGTCGTGACACTTAACTAAATGTGAAGAAAAGCTTTTCGTTTTCAGCTTCTACTTCTTTTTCAATAATACATATTACGACATATTACGTGCAATTTTCACGCATTCTTCAGTAATTTAAAAAAATATATATATAACAATGTAAAATAGGCATTATTTTACATTTTTTGCATTGGAAAACAATGAGTGAACTGTGTTTCATTGCACTGTAGATTGTTTCAGTTCAAACTGTTAAGAAAAATATGTTGAATTCAGTTGTGCACTTCTGTTTTTACAGTCATGTCTGTATTCTGTTTTACATGCATGCAAAAATTAAGTATTTAAAAAAAATCTGTATTTTTGTGAACTAAATCGATACATAATTGCGTGCTGATAATATCAAACCTTTCATTGTGTAATATTTTTATACTAATCGATTCTACATAATCTGTCTAAATGACTGAGATTACAAATACTCAGGAATGATAGGAGACTTATTATTCTTTATTAAAAAACCACACAGAAACACTGATCCTTTTTGCAATGAGTAATTTATTGTTTTTATTTTTGTATAAAATCTTTTGTGTCCACTTTAGGCAACAGTTAGCATGAGAGTAGTTCTCACAGCTGTTAGATGAAGTCTAAACTTATCAGTCTTCTCAACAATCACACACCCCATTCACGCAGAGAAAACACACAATCACATAGTGTACTGGAGTTAATTCAGTGCAGTGGTCCCAAACCTAAGTCTATTAGTAGAAAGCCGAGGACAAAAGCTCAACAATAGGCAGCTTGTAATCATCATCACTTCAAAGATGGTACTATATCAAGGCAAGTCACGCAAACACAAAGAGCCACAATAAATCTGCAGCCTCACAATAACTAGAGGAGACTGCTTTGTTAGAATCTGATGGATGAAAGCATCATTTAATTAGGTTTGAAACCACTGCTTTGGTGCAACTTGTAAGCAGATTTAGATTAAGACAATTTCAAAACAAAAAAGGCAAAGAAACACATCAGACATCTCATACACAGCAGCATATCCTGTGTTAGGCGAGCAGTTACACAAAGCAACAGCTGTAATTATAGGCAACAAAACAAAGGACTGATTTTGTGTAAGAAGAGTCGGCACGCTTACGGAGATCAGTATTAATCAGACCAAGA
Organism: Oreochromis aureus; assembly: GCF_013358895.1. NCBI lineage: Eukaryota > Metazoa > Chordata > Actinopteri > Cichliformes > Cichlidae > Oreochromis > Oreochromis aureus. The sequence goes on from NC_052961.1 coordinate 9,407,007, forward strand.
TTAAAAAAAAGACACTGAAAGAGCAGAAATGCGATACGATTGCATTTACATAATCATGAGACACCTCATTCCATAATCACCACATTAATGATTTTTGCAGTGCAGTAGCTATTGCGTTCCTACGAGAGGCTCTCTGGTGCTTCTTACATCAATCAAGTGGAGAAACATTGTTTCTCGTGGTGATAGGGAGGAGATCCTGTAAACTGTAAATCTGTAACATCAGCACCTGTCATGAATGAAATGCGTGTCCTCGCCAGCACCTCCCAATCTCTAATACAGTACATACCTTCCTCCCTCACTTAGACGTACAAATGTAAAGTAGGTGTACACACACTCGCACACATACAGACGGAACATAAAACACGCAAATTCAGGTCGATGTCAATCTGATCCATAAATTACTAGCATCACATTGTTTCATATAACTACTTCCAACAGCACAAGCCTCAGTTTGACTTTGACTCTTACTGCTGCTTTCTTCTTGGGAAATTTGACTCGATTCAAAATCTTCGCTTTCTTATAGAACATCAATTAAAAAAGACTAGGAAGAGCTATTCTGGCAACTCATCATAACATGACATTATAATGTAGCAGGATGAAAAAAAATTACATTTCCTTTCATTCCCAAAGAAAACGAACTGCAACGACTTCAACTTGAAAACCAATAGTATAGTATCCACAAATGACACATTACTCGGAGAAATAATGTCATAGGCATTGCAACTACAAGTAAACTTTTTTTTTTGACAAATCGACTGCATTTGTACGAGCAGTCCAAAGTGAGTAACAACTACAGCCAGTGCTAATTTCTGCTCTTTTTTTAAATTATTTTTCCTCCTCCTCTCAATGAGACAGAGCCACGACGTTTGCTGCCCTCATTTCGCAATGTGCATACAGATCAAAGAAACTTCATCTCTGTCCTGCACATTGCAAATGCATATACAGTACACAAAAACAAGTATTTCCAGGATTATTAGGTCTATTTTCAGGGGAAGGTTGGATCGCAGGCCTTCATTTGGCTTGACTACAGCGTGAGTTTGCTGTAATGGAAAGTGAGCCAGTAAAGTATTGAAATACACCAGCTTCTTGCGCGCTGAAAAAACAATTTGTGTTTAGTGTTGACACCTTTACACATCACAAAACAAAAGGCTTATGTCAGCATTCACACACTGTATTTTCTGTTTGCTGCGCTGGAAATTAACAAAACACTACTCGCTGTACTCCTAATCGACTCCTACGCACAAGTGTTTCCGTGTTTTTTTCCATTAAGGCCGCATTCATCACCCCCAACAGAATTACCTACAATGTTGTCTTTGAACTGCATCCATATTACTTCTGGGGAGTGATCTGTATGTGCTTTCAGCATCTCTCCTCCTCTGTGTAACACTCAAGCTCATTCTTCACATATTTTATTGACAGTCACTATAACAGACCTGTAGTTATTTATGATAATAGCAGTAATACATGTAAAATGTGTAATTTACTCATCTTAGATGAAGCTATTGTGCAAATTATCTGCAGAGACGCTAGTACTAAACTTCAGGAGGCAGTGGATCTACTTCTTTCTTCATGCACGACTGCTCTTGGCACTGTTCTTCCGGGATCTTCTGCTGAGGACTCGCAGGCCTCTCCTCCACTGCTGCCACGCATTCCTCTGAGCACAGAATAACATCGGTCAAAGGCTTGTCTTCATGCTTATCTTGCTTCAGCTCCTCTCCTCCTTCTTGTTTCCTTTCCGCAAACTCATCTTCTCTTGGATCTTGTTCTCTCACCAAAGGCTCCTCCTGTTCAGCTTCCTCTGTTCTGGGCAGCGTCTCAAAGGCTCCAGGCTCTATGGGACTGAGTTGATAGTAGAGCAGGGAAGAGGAGTCTTTGAGGAGGTCAGAAGGGCTCTCCTCCTGGTTGTCAGTGATGCACAAGACCGTAGCCCCTGTAGGGAAAGGCCCCTGCAGGAGGACCTGCTCAACACCTGGAACCTCTGCCTGCTCAGGCAGCTCCCCTCCCAAGGCACTGGGTAGGAGGCAGAGAGGCTGCTCTGTGAGCCCATCAGCACTCAGCTCTGGCTGCACTGTTTCCCCTTCAGCCTCCTCCCTCTCCCTCCTCTCCTGCTCTTCTGCGCTCTGCAGGTGCAGCACGGCTGTCTCGTTCTCCCTCTCCAGTATATCCTGCTCCGCCAGAAGATCCTGAACCTCCACGACTGACTGCACCTCGCTCTCCTCCAGCTCCGAGTCCAGGCCAGCGACTGAAGAAAGGTCCGGTGAAGTGGGACACGTGGAGGAGGGGGAAGACAGTGGGTCTGATTCAGCATACTGGTCTCCTGTTCCTTGTATGAGCATCCTCCTCTTCTCCACGTCCAGCTTCATGATGGTGTGCAGGTAGTGAGTTCTGACGCGTAGAGGGTTGAATTCGATACGACCTGCTACGTTGCCGCAGCCATCCCTAGAGCAGCCACACGGGAAAGACATTCGATCCACCTGAAGAATAAGGCAGACGTCATTTACTCTCATTTCATCTTGAAAGTAAAATGCTTAAATACTGATTAAATTTACATAAGTTATGAAAGTGTTTACGGTTGTTCAGGAGATCTAGGAAAATCTAGGAAATCATGGCAATCAAGAGATAATCTGGTTACTGTGCAACAAGTCAGGCTGAGACAGAGATGTACTTCCTCCTAACAGGTAAAAATATAAGCAAATGAGACAAAAGATTCAGGTTATTATTTATACACCAGGTGTATAAATAAATGATAACACAATGTCTGATTTACCGCTTCATTCCAATGTTTTAGGAATTCTGATTTCACTGCACTGATCAATAAAAGCATGCAGCCGGTTCTGGATCAGATAACAGCATTGTAATAGTGAGAAAAGAGATAACAGAGCAAGCAGAATAAAGCATCTGCCTCTATAAAACACATCAAGTGAGTAAATTCTCAAAACTTTAACAAAGTTACTCAACACAGCTTGCCTATGCATTCATGTTTTTGAGGTGATACTGTTTAACTTGCTGCTTAAAAATGACCAAAGAATAAAGATATTCTTATTAGAACCACTGAACTGCTTTATTTAGCTGTCATATATCTGCTCCACAGTTAAATGGGACCTTCCTTTCCCTGTGTTCCATCTACCCACCAGATTTCATGAAAAATGCTAGAAACTGGCTTTGTATTTAGTTTTTTGGTTGTTTTTTTTCATGATCGTGCTGAAAAGAAGAGAAAATGTAAGAAAAAAAACAGCTCTGATCAAATCTCTCCGCCTCAGCACTCGCCTTAGCCGAGAAGAGAGAGAGAAAAAAAACACATAAAATCAGATGAATAGGCTTTTTTCATAGCAGACATTTTAAGCTATCGTAGGGAGAGCACCAGTGTTATTAATAATATTAACAATGGCTCTGTTATACTCGAGAGCCCCAGAAAGCCATGACAATGTGACAGCGAGCCGGCATGTAGCCTTGCACAAAACCAGCACACTTAAATAGAAGCAACAAAACAGGAGTCAGTCATCATTTGTTTCTATAATTTATTTACTAATGCGCTTCCCTCCCCCTGTGAAATGTCAAAACACCTACAAGTGAGTGAAAAACAAATTGAAAGGAAACGAGGTTGAACGCTTCTGAAGCCCTGTCTTTTGCTTTTTTGTGGGGAAGTGTGCGCTGCAGGCTAACAAGTTGTCACAATCTTCTCTTCTGCTACTCTGCTGTTCTTCTCTGAGAGACATAGGCTGAAGTCTGCCGACAGAGAAACAGGATGACAGGAACTAGCGTGGCTGTAAATGAGGGAGACACTGTTACGGAACAATCAAATATTTTGGTTTCGTTATTTTCATGTATTTATTGTTATTTATTTTATCTTTGGGGAGAAACACTGAAAACCAGCATAAACTGTTTTAGTAAATTGCTGGGCAACTACATGCATCAGTGCAACTGAACTCTCCTGAGGGGATGAACACCATTCTTCAAAAAGATTTTCTCTCATTTGGTGTCATAATGATGATGATGGTGGCGAGGCTCTGCAACACATCTGACCAAAATGTCCCACAGGTGTTCAGCTGGGTTGAGATTTGTCGGCTGCAATGGGAACAGCGTGTAATTGAACTAAAAGGGGGCCATTATAATCATGGAGGAGACCACTTCTCTCAGGATAGAAATGTTTCAGGATCATTCAGAGCAACTTTGGCTTGATTTGCAGTGAAACTTCCCTCTTAGCGTACGAGCAGCAAAATGTCACTCACAGTTCAATTCAAATAAAAGACGATTCCAATACTGTAAACGTGTTTTTGAAGTTGTTAGTCTCAAACTGCAAAGAAGCTCTCCTCTTTCTGCAAATGCACCCAACTCGCTTTCAACAGCTCTTACCTGGCACTTAATACCAGCCTGGCTGCAGCCGCAATGGCGAGGGTCACAGTACAAACGGCAGTCGCAGCCGCATTCCTCCCGAGAGAGGCGGATAGCTCGGAGCTCAGCTTTCTCACGCGCATCGATGCGGGTGATGCCGGAGGCTCGCAGGAGGGCTCGACGCCGTTTGGTGGGCAGCGGCTGAAGGAAGAAACAGTCGTCCACTTCCACGCCGTCCACGTCGAGATCCTCATCCGACACATCGTCCAGAGTCAGCAGCTCCGCCTGAGCGCACTCCACTGTGCCGTTCCTTGTCAGCTGTGGACGACAGTGTGGAACTGTGAGCTGAGGTGAAAAAGGAACTGATTGCCTATTTTAAGCTCAAGTGGTAGATAAGTACCCTGAAGAGTGATACTTCAAAAACAATTATATTTGCAGCTGATTTAGCATTTTGAACAAAGAGTTTTCAAATGGAGAATGGTGAAGGAAGTACTGCGATCTTTATTTAAGAAAAGGCCTCAAAAAACTAAAACTCCTGCATAAATTAAAGGACACAAACCCAAATATGATTTAATGATCATAAGCTGTCATAAGAAAATTAGTAACTTTTTGCTGTATTACGTTGGTAAAGTGTTACTTACACATTAGCTTGTATGTAAGCGTCATTTTACAGCTGGTCCAAACTGAACTCCTTTTAAATACTTTCTATTTTGGTAGTTTGGTTCACTGGTTCCCAGCCTGGAGGCCGGAGCCCTCCAATGGGTCACAAGATAAATCTGAGGGGATTATGGCTTGATTTATGGGGGAGGAAAGAAGAAAAAACTAAACTTCACTAAATAAACGCATATGCATCTTTTGTACCGCTCTTTAATCTATGTGAATTTGTTTGAAACATCAGTGACTTTTACCTCTCCGGCCTCAAACAGTTATTGAAGTAAAATTGTTTCAGGAGTTTAATGGGGGTAATTATTCTTCAGCGGGACACCTAGCAACTCACAGGCATGGGAACTATGGAAAGGGGCCCCAGCTAGACTGTTTTTGTACGGGGTCACAAAGCAGAAAGTTTTGTAAAGTCTTGAAGGACAGAGCGGAAGTACATGTACTGAGTCACTACTGCAAGTGGAGACATGCAACGTGCCCACAGCTGCAAGATACTACTGTGCCTTGAATTTTGACCCTCTTGGGGTACAACTGATACATCTAATCTACCTTCATTTTGCGGGCATTCAGCTTCTCCTGGCGCAGGTGCTGTCGCAAAGTGTGCCGGTGACTGGTTTCCTGTTCGCGTGCAAACTCCCCCAGTGTGTAGTGTCTGATGGAGGAGTGGTGGCGGGCCATACCCAGGGAGCTGCCCCCTTGGCTGGGCACGCTGGTGAAGCCCTGCCGCCGAGGGAAGTAATACACCGTCACCAAATCAAAACGTACCCGTTTCCCCCCTGGTGACGGCTTGTGCTGCCTGAGGATAGAGGTGGCTAAAGCAGGGAAAAAGGGAGAAAGATTTTCAATACAGTCTTACACACCTAATACTAAATACTGGCGTTGATTAACTGTTTAGTTTCTTTTGACTTCCTTTAATGAGATTCTTACGGGTAAATGCAGTGCTGGAGGGAGGGTTGAGGCTGTCACAGCTGTCAGCACTGTCACTGCTGGAGATGTCATCGTCAGAGTCCTTAGGTGTAGAGAATGGAGAGCTGTTGTCCACCTCTTCATATCTTCGTTTGAGGCTGAGGGACGAACCTGCCTCCATGGAAACTTAAGTATCTGGGGGCACAGAGGAGCACAAAAAAATACCCGGCACCAGTAAATGTGTTTCAAAAGATGTGAAGACATGACACGTTGTGATTTACTACCTTAGAAACAAAATGCTCCTGTTATCACTTAGAGAATGAGCTAATTTTTTTTATCAAACTGTTCCTCTGTAAGGTCAGCCCTTGACAACAAAAACAGAACAAAAAGGTGACATCTGTTCGCTCCTGCCTCCTTTCATCTGTATTCCAGCTCCATCATTTCGTCTGTGTGGCTCCCATCTCACATGAAATCCGACTTTGAAATTATCAAGTCTGAAAATGTAACCATGGCAACTAGGCAAGCACAGTTTATGCAAGCAGCCTTGAAGCAAATAATGTCTGTGGCTTCACAATCTGTTTTTACCCCTAAAAAAATCTGCTATAAACTGAGTGTAGTGGGAGGGATCGATATGGGTGAATTTGAAGGAGGGAGCTGATCACTTGCATCTGTAGGAGAGGTCAAACAAGGTGAATGAAAGCAGCTAAATACATGTCTGATGTTACACTGTGTTATGTCCTGTGCATTACACAGACATCTGCATTCACACAGATACATTTCAAATAATTACACATCAATATTAACACCGATGATTATATCCCATAGAGACACTATATCCATCTACCTTAAATCTACCATATTACTACCATACCTCCTATAGTGTGAACCAGCTACTTCTCAAGGTAATTCATATTTTACTATGCAGCATGCTGTAATGTCATTCCAAAATGGAGCAACTCCCATTCTGTAGTTTTTCAGTGTTTTTAAGTCCATGAAGGAGAACGTTCAAAATTAAAAGGACTGACATGTACGTTTATAGCATAATTTATGTAATAACTGCACAATTAAATTTGTCCTTCAGCTAAAAAGAGAAAAAGGGATGTGCTGATACTGAGAAGCTGCTCAAATGCAGCCTAAGTGATCTTTCCTGGAACTACTTCTGAGGGGGGAAAGTCCAAAATTATCTAATCTATGTCCTAATAATAATTATGAGCATTAAAGACTAATACCTTGACCTAATTTCAACAAAATTACCCACCTTGACAGGCTGTAAGGGACAGGGCCTAACCTGTAAAGATGCAGCTGTGGTTATAACACCAAATGTGTGCCCTTTTTTAAAACCAGAGTAACACATCTGACATTAAATGTTTATTTCAGTTTAAGAATTTAAGGCTTTTCTTTCAGGACTTAAGTTTGCCTTTGACATGTTACAGGATGTTTACCGACAGGTGTGACTTCACGGTATATTACCCGTCAGGGACACGCAGTTTAGAGGAGCTATTTGTTTAAATGTGGACATACCGACTGACTGTGTTGGGGGAGGTTAGATATTGCCAGTCTGACAAGGCAAGGCTCTCTTTCTCTCTGTCTCTCTCTCTCTTTCCATTTCACACACATACACACACAGAGAGAAAGAGAACCACACACAGACACAATGGCAAACCGCCCGGTTAATGAAACACTAAACCCACTTACCTGGGGCAGAAACAGGGACCCTTATTCCAACCAAGTCGTAGGTCGTTTCTGTTTCCAATAGGAGCTGCACATCAATCTTTCAACGCCCTATGAGAGGCTCTTTTATGCCAAAACCGAGATCCCTGAACCGAGTATCCAGACTGCAACCGTGGAGCCGAAGTAATCTGGATGAAAGCTTGCGTGATTGTCAATTTGCAACACTTATATTTGGCTATTTCAGGCTACTTAGGCTTCATGCTCATTGTTCTGCACACTGAAAGATGACGAAGAAAACAGGAGCTGTGCTAGACCGGCGGGTTTTATTTAAATGATGCATTCCTATCTATTTAAAGGACAGACGATAGGAAGAAGGGGCGTCATAGGGTTAGCTGCGCTTTATTCTCCAACATTTTTCGGTGCAGCATGAATAATGTAAGACGCTCAGTGTCTTGTCTTCCTGATGTAAGCCTTTAAATGGGTGTAATGGAGAAATCCGCTGACATCTGTGTTCGTTTATCCTTTTCTTCTCGCCGGGGCGGGTTCAGTCGTCTGGGCTTACTTCGCCGTCTTCTCGCAATAACGGTGCGCTCTGCTCTTTATCGTTTGGTGTCAAAATCTTGCAGGTTTTCTAGCGAGAAGACGCCTTTCTCCCCGCTTCGCCCCGGCCCCGTTTGTTACAATGTAACAATGGAGGTAGAAATTCTTCCCTGTAGCAGTATATATACTTATTGTGACATCACGGGCATGTCCTGCGCCGGGGTATGCTGGGAGATGAAGTTTCTATTTCGGTATTTTTTTTTCCTGTTTCTTTGTTCATATTGTGCAGAAGCAGATGTGCAAAACACGACACCTCAGTGCGCTAAATTAACCTGTATTTAAGCTTAATTTGGTTAACAGTATATGACATGCTAAAGTTTACTCAAATGTCAGTGACTAGGCATCCACATCTGTACACCAAAGGGACAGATGTGGAGCCTGTGCTAGACAGTGCCAATAAAATATCGTGTCTCCTTTTATAGGAAAGCTTCAGAACATTTAGAACACGTTAAACATTATTTTATATATTTTAAAGAAAGATGTAGACACCAAATAGCAGCCAGTACATGGTTAAGTTTTAATAATGCCGATGAGATGAGGGGCAAATATGGATATCGAGCCATCAATTCCATTTACAACATACTCAACGTAAACCATATTATTCACATGCAGCTCTGCCCAACAACTTATTTATTAGCATTTGTAACATCCAAAAAAAGGAAGCAGAGCAGATGTAAGTACGTAAAAAAGATTTTTTTTAAATGTAAAAAAAAAAACCCATGATTCATCATTCTAAATTATTTTAAAACAATGATCCATTTCAAAATTATGATGGAAATGACCAAAAAACAAACAATAAAACTCTGGTGTGCTAAACAAGCTCATAGATACAGGAAGCAGATGGAGACAATTTGCTGGTGTTACCACGGAGATCACTAACACAGACAGTGCTTATCATCTTTTAAGACGATTAAGTAACAATCACATGTGCCAGTAAGCATTCTAAACAAACTATGACAATCTAACAGTGTTTAGTAGCCTTTTTTTCCACAGAAGTAACAGGTAGACATTGTTAGCTTTCAAAGGAACCTCTGATATTTGGAAGGGCAGCTGGATTCTAACAGTTTCCCTTAATTGTCCAGTTGTTAATTTTAATACCTGTTGTACTATGATTCAACTGAGTGGTTGTGTTTCTTGCAGACTGGCTTGGATTCGGTAAGGCAACCTCGCATGAAGAGGACGACTCATGCTGAATTGCAGGCTGAAAGTCAAGTACCGTCATCTTTATTGTCATCATTTGTTTTGTTTTTTTAAAGAGAGAACAAACGGCTGAACTCGAAGCAAAGAGTCTTGGCAATACCAGATGGTCAGGTAACAAACAACAGCAGCTGTAGTGCCATTAACCTCCTTGAGATGTAACCAACAGAGGGAAATGCAACCATTTAAGTGAGCAAACGGCAGGGTGAGACTTCACTGTGGAACCAGAGTCACTCCCTCAAAAGTCAGACGATAAGGTAAAGTTAAAAGAGGGGCAACTGCTTCAGTCGCATCTTCCTCCTAGCTGCCTCACAAGGTTTTTGTTTTGTTTTGGGGGGTTTTTTTTGGGGGGGGGGCACATCTCCAGAAAGGAACAGCAAAAAGTACAAAGCTCTAGAGGGGCTGACTGAACCAGGACTAAACAAGAGAGAAGCACTCAACAACTCTCCTGCCTAGGATTCACTTTAAGATTATATGGTAGCCGTCACTTGTGTCATCTGAAAAAGAAAGGAATAGAAATAAAAATAAAAATAAAAAATATCAGGGAAAGACACTAAGATAAACTTGCAGCAAGACTATAACGGTAAATACAGATAGAGATAAACTATAATTTTTTGCTGCCATAGTCATACCTTTCATCGTGTCCAAAACAAAACAAACTTCATCTTGGAAATTCTGAATCATCTGTGGAGAGGAGAGAAAATGATTATGCAGGTGGGAAAAAAACAATATCGTTTGCAGGTTTATGCTTGTGTAAGCTCTTGAGACCGTAAGTTGACCATATGTCTGTCTTTCTTTGAAAATCTTTTAAGACAAACAAAAAGCTACAACTGATAAGTCGTTAGCCTACTGTTTCAACTGGCTGTTTTTACATATGTAATGCCTGGCTCCCTCAAAAAAAGGGGGGGGAAAGTCATAGTCTAAAAATTAATTGGACAACTTTTAGCTTTTATAACGACACACATTCACTGTGGTATCATTTTGATCGGGTTACGTAATGCAACACTTAGTTTTGTCCAGAGTTGCATTCATTTTTTAACTTGTATGGATGATGAGAGAGTCGGACTGCTGTGTGAAGTCTTCCCCAGCATATCCCAAAGATTCTCACTCGGGTTAAGATGTGGATGAGTGTGAAAATGATGTGTCACGCTGCCTGAACCACTCTTTCACATTTTGAGCCTAATGAATACTGGCATTGTCATCTCAGAATATGCTGTACTATCAGAGAGATGAAAAAACAAAACCCGCTGATGAAAAAAAAAATCTGGTCATTCAATAGATTCAGGTAGTCAGCTGACCTCATTTTATGGACACACAGTCTTGCTGAATCTAGACCTAAATCCTGAATCCACAAGCTTGTAATGTAGGTACTAGTCTTGATCAGTGCATCACTTCATCCACATGTGTTCCTACCCTAAGGCACGCATCACTCTGGAACAGGGTAAATCTGTACTCAGCAGACCACATGATCTTTTTTTTTTATTGCTCCAGAGTCCCATCTTTATGTTTCCTTGTAAACTGATGTGGAATTCAATTTTCCACGTGTTATATACTAATGCCAAGTAAATGTGTTTTTGTAACTGCAATAGACTACAGGAAGCTATGGGGGCACCATCACTTATATTGTCTTCCAAGGCTGCACTCAACACTAACAAAGAAGAACGTAGCGCAAACAGCAAAACAGGAGGATAGAAGAAAATGGAAACTTTTTTTTTATGTGAAGTCATTTCACAGAAAACAAACAAAGTTGAATCCAGATGGTGCAAAGCAGACAGCACTACTGCAGTGCACAAGCATTCAAAACGCCGGCGCCCTGGAGCTGGCTTTTGACAGTTTTAGAGAGTTAAGTTAGTGCGTCACGTTGATACGTTGTTTATGTTAGTGTTTGTACAGTAATGTTTATGTTAGCTTAGTTGTCAGAAACTTCTTAGGATGATACTTTCTAAGCAAACAACATTTCAGTTTTGTTAGCTATTGAGTTTAATCCAATAGTAAACCATTAAACAGGAGTAGATAAACTGCTTCCTAGTTTTTTTCCGTACATTAATATTATAATAAACCTCTTCCACCTAACGTTAGGTAGTTAATCTGTGGGTTGGACTATATCAACAAATAACTATATAATAATTATAATCAGTTAAACAGGTTAATTGGCAGTGAGTACTACACCATCTGGTTATCAGCTGCAGCTGAGAACATCATCTCAAAAATAAGATCAAGCCTCACTCCAGATCATGTCCACTGCAATCATGAATTCATGAATCGAATCATCTGTAAACTTTGGAAACTGTTTTTTTGGGACTGGAAAACAAACTTTTTAATTTAATTCGAAGCTTTATTTGAACTTATGGACTGAAGCCATTTTTAGTTTTGTTTAGTTTAGCGGAGATAAGAGTTATAATCATTGGCTAATTGACTAATCAAAGAAATTGGCAGATTAGTCGACTACCAAAATAATCTTTAGTTGCAGCCCTACTAATTAGCATTACTACTGAGTAGTTATTTTAAGGCTACACAGCTGTTCAGTTACAACTCCTTGAGTTCTCTTTGCATTGTGGGAAAATGCTTTTACTTTCAGTATTAAAACATAGCTGTCTATTCCACTGCTGTTCCCCCCCCCATTGATCTTCAAACATTCAGGATTTATTCCAACCACACTTCTTTCTCCAAGATGGTGGTTCACCACTATCCTTCCAGTTTTTAACAAAGTGTTGGATAGGTTTTAACCCACTTTTAGTAGTTTAAGCAATATCCTTGGTTGTTTTCTTTGCTTGCCAATAACGTGATCCAACCTTTCCTAACATCTTTCCATAACAACAGGATGTCTTCTAACATGGGTTAAATAACCCCATGCTGAAACTCACAAATGACTGTCATTTGAGCCAGGCAGCATTTAAAAAAAACAAAAACAAAAAAAAAACAGTATAAAAGTATGAGAACTTAGAGAAGTATGAAAACTTTAAAGAAGTTAACAAGTCGTGTTATTATCTTCTGGTTCTTTACTACCTTTTTTAAAACATTTGCCTGTCCAGTTGATATCGATCCACTAATTAAGGCAAACTAAATGTGATTTGTTGCTCTCCTAATGGCGTGTGTGTATATTTTCATGCAGGAAAACTCCTGCATCCTCCTGTTCCTCCTCTCCTGTGAATATAGGCACATGTACACAGCTCCACTATTCTGTCTATGCGACTGCACTATTAGTAATTAACATCAGAGTTAGCTACATGGATCAGGTGCAACATTTAATTGTACCAAATCAATCCACCCAACCCACCCCAGGCGCAAGATCTACCAGTTTTCCTGGGGAAACCCTGTGCTTGAATTCATATATAATAACAGCAAGTCTCTACTGATTCGAAAAGTGCAAATCTTCAACTCACAGTAAGATCATAAGAGGGGGACTGCCTTACCTCATCACTAACCAGCACATGGATGCCAGTGGGGCCTTGTTTAAAGATCTGATTGATCTGCCTGGGTGAGATGCTGAACAGATGAGCAATTTTCTCTGTCAGTTCTGTAACCGTGAGTTCCTCCAGGTAAATGGCGTGATATACTGCAGAGAGAGGAACAGAAAGGTGAACACAAGCTAAACAACAAAGGATGCTCACTAGATATTAGGCATGCTCAATTACACCAAAACTAAATCATAATTGTTACTTAGACTTCAGAAGAATAATAGTGCGGGGCTATTTCCTGGCTGGGCACCTGTGAATGGTTTAGATCCTTAATATTAGGCTACAGTCACTACAGTAGACTAGGAATAACAGTGGACAGACTGCTACATGACCAAAAGTTTTGTCACCACGTGCAATCAACTTGTTATCAGCCTGCTTATGGAAATGGTCATTTGAACAGTCGGAACAGGTTTGAGATCAGTCTGTTAGCATTCTGTCTGCATTTAAAATTTAGACAGCAATTTTTTGCACATCCTTGCCAATCTTTTGAGACTGACTCCAGTCAGTATGAGTCAGACAAAGATGGTTTGGAAGAAGGGTTCCTCCCACCTGGCAACATATCCATTTGCCTTGAATTAAAGTGGTCAACAGTTGGTTGTGACAACTACTTGCAACAGTCCCAGACATAAAAATTTTTTTAATGCAATCACTCGCCAACCACCAGTTTTTCCTGTTTACAAGGAGGTTGCAATCCTAGCTTTACTCTAGTGTGACTGAGGCCTCTCAAAATAGGAAAGTTTGCACGTCAACAAAGATAATGATCAAAATTGACCCTGACGTACACTGACCAAAGAAAGTGCTGGCAGCAGCATCTCCATTTTCGTGTTTCGGATGCTGTTCCCGTGCCTGCTGAGACTCCTGGCAAACATAGATGGTGAGTCTTGGACGTACCACCCTGAATTTAAAGAGAGAAACAACTAAAATGCAGATGCCTAAAAACATTCATGCTCTTTTTTTTTTTTATAAATTAGGTAAATTATATATCCTAAGAAGGTAGGAAAACTGAATATAACCCACCGTCCTTTAAGTGCATTGAAAAGTCTTATACCATCAGCTGGTCCACAGATCTGAATAACATCCTCCCTGGTCAGCTTCAACAGGTCTGCCCCTGGTATACAAAAACAGGTCCTATTCTCAGTCTCTACAAACACATACTTTTACATAATTAGTTTTTAAATCTATGAATTATGATTCAAATTTGTCTTGTCATCTTTTACCTGATTTTAATTCTCATGTGTCCTTCAGTAAAGCACTCTGAATAACCTCTGGATATAACAAGGTGCTATTTAAATAAATGAGTACATTTCCAGAAAATATCTTTCTAGCTTCACATTAAAGTGCAGCCTTTTATCTTATGATATGACCAAAGAGTTAACCACATTACCTGAGAAGTTAGTGAAGAGTCGACAGAAAGGGGAGAAGCGGTTTCTATGAAGCCACTGTTGTGCATCCTGTGGTGTTGCTGTTGGTAACAAATTCTGAAAAAGAAAAAAGAATTAATCAAAACAATTTGACATATGCAACCGTGTCAGAGACCGTGTCACCATGGTTACCCCATCAAGTCCTAAATTTGTAAAACATAAAAAAAATTAAAATTGTAAACACACATCAATGAAGATTACCAAGAGCTGCTGGATTTTACCTTAAAAGGCAGGATTTTAGAGACAGGCAAAAATATATGACTCAAATCAGATATATATCAAATGCTTTCTAGTTACACACTGAGTCATATTTTATAATTGCTAATGAATCTCATCCCAGGCAGAAGTTTAACACCCAGATGTCAGCTTTGCATTTGAGCTTATTAAAATGCAGTTGCTTGGTGCGGCAGGAGGTAAGCAGGCGATAAAATAAATCCAAATAAATCCACAAACTAAAAATGAACTTACATCTGCCACCTGAACAACAGGCTCAGGCTGGTGGTTTGGTGACCCGTTTCTACAAAGGATGAAAAATTTACCAGTTAGAAAGAAGCAATAACGACAAACTCCACATTAAGAAAAACGCAGACCTCATGTGTTGTCCTTACTAATAAAATAAGGCCACTACATGGATTTCATAGTGATGTTTAAAGTAATCCAGGCAGCATACCCTTCAGCCACTGGAAAGCTGTTGTGGGTGCTATTGAAGCCAGGAGATGGGGAGTTGTTGACATATGTGACCTCAGGCCAGGGAGAGCACTATAAAAGACCCAACATTTGTGTTATTGTAGCATCTACATACATCACCAGTATTTTTTGCTACCAGTAGATATGATCTTAGGTTTCAATTAAATTGAATTTGAACCAAACTCCTTAAGTGCTTAGGAAAATGGATTTAAAAGATGGATGATTCCACATCATTTGTGTCTCGCTGTGTCTGTGTCTCTTCCGCAAGTGTCAAATCACCTGTTATTTCCTAGTAAATACTTTTTTAAATTCTGAGGTTAAAATGACAAGCTCATTAGTCACTTCAAGAAAAAAAAACTAAGAGTTATTTCTTTTGATAACTAATTTATCACGAAAACATTTTCTGGTTATGCTTAGAAAAAATGTTTTGTTACTTTTTTAAAATTAGTACATAATATAGTTTGACAGTAGGCTAACATCAGCAGTCTAGTTAATTAGATTAAGTTAAAATTCGTTTTGATTTCCTTTAAACTACTTTTATCCAAGTAGTGATTACTGCTTTGAGCTCTTATATGCTTACCTCTGTCAGGATTGTGGTTTCATAGGAAGGCTGGTACTTTTCCTTTTCCTGTGGCGCCCTCTTCTCCATCTTCTCCCTGTCCGTCTTCTGCTTTCTGTCTGCACCTTTAGGCTACAAAACGTCAAGTGGGGGAAATAAAGATGGTGAATACAGACAGTACTACTACAGGGACCAAATACAACATTTGCACTGGAGTGCATTAAAGATTTTATTTCAGATTTTCTCTTTTTCCCTGTCATTCCTCTGACCTTGAAGACTTTGACCTGGCAGGAGGCAGAGTGAAGATGTTCCGTGTACTCTTCATTCTCATTCTCCTTAAACGTGTCAATCTGGATGCGGAAAGGCACGCCCTTTTCTCCGCCATGCTTCCGCATGGTGAATTCTGTGCTAATGCAGTGAACCTAAAAAGGAAAGGAATATGAAAACAAAATCTACACAAGAATGATGACCTAACTGTAATATCAACAAATCATGCCAAAAGTGTTACATTTGTAAGTGCAGACTGACATTCAGTTTACTTGTACAATAAATGAGTAAACCAAATGTAAATAGGCTCTTCTCGTCACACCAAAGCACTCTAAACTGCCTCATATCACTATTGTTCATTTTAATTTAATAATACAGATTAAATTAAAAAAAAATCATTAAAAAAATTAATTAAAAAAAATTAAAAAAATTAATGACACAATCATTACTATGTGTTGTCCATCAAGCTACCTGGATAAAAACTGAGGTTCTTTTTGATGGGTCCCAAAGGAACTCCACCGTGTTAAGCTGAGTGGGGTTAGCCCTGGGGTCAATTATCCCCACTGACATCGGGATATCTGCAATAGATCAAAGCAAAACAAGCAGTTATCACAGATGCTTTTAATATACACCATCTTCTCGTTATTGCAACCATGAGTATGAATTTTTGGTTTTGGTTAACAGTTGGTATCCTGAATTTACTTTCTGCAGAAACGGTTTCATTGTTAATATACATATAGGGCTACACAGCAACCACCTTTCAAAGCACAAATTTAGTATAATAAATAAATAAATACCTGATCTTTCTGTTAGCTTTTTAAAAATATTTTTTAATGCTCACCCAGGTCGAGAATGCGATCCCCTGGCCTGTTCCAGCGCCAGCCTTCCAGCTGCTGGTGCTCTGTGTATTGAAGTCGTCGGTCATGAAACACCACACGAATTATGCTCTGAAATTCAGAGAAAGTAATTTTTACTGAAGGATAAAAGAGAACATACACTATTGTTACCCTGGTACCCCAGCACAAGAGCTTAGTTCAGCCTTTGCAATAAAGTGATGTGATTAGCTTGCCTAACTACTCAACAATATAAGATTCTAAGCAATTTACAAGGCTGGTGTGAAGGAGATTCATCCAGATGTGGCCATTTCATTCCCCATAAACATTTCAGCAATAAACAATAAAACAGATCTTAGCTATTAGACTGTTTTTAATCTCTAGGTGTAGTTTTAATGCTAAGAAAATGCTTTTGAGACTACAGACAACTGGCTGAGAAGTTGGCTGAGACACACACAATCTGTATTTTACACCACTGAAGAGATGCTTCTGACACACTGAAGAAACCTTTAAAGTACAAGTTGATTAAAATTCATATTACACTGAATACAAGAAATGTAATCACACAAAAATGAATCATCCATTAATTTCATCTAACCCTGGAGTCACTTATTCCAATCTACTCACAGCCCCCTGGGATTTTGTGAAGCATGGCTTGATGCAAGATGAGCCGTTGGCTGGAGCTTTTCCAGTAATATTTATACAGGTTTACACTAGCAGCTGCTGGATTATGCAAATATATTTTTAAAGATTTTCTTACCTTCACCATTTTGCCAGTGATTTCTGGAAGTTCCCCAATTTTCCGATTGTCAAGCATTCTAATTTCATAGGATTGCCCTGCAATGACAAGTCCACATAATAAATAAATATATATGTTCACTGATATTTGTTTATTTCCATCACACTATATGTTACACTATAACATTATCACAGTGGCCCATTCTGCAATACCACAGTCACTGCTAACTGTTCCTGATATAACAGAATAGTTTTGTTACGGAGTGGAAAAATATGTGACTAGGGTTAGGATTGGGGTCCGACTGTTGGCCTGCCTGCCTACTAGGTCAAAGGCAGCTGAATTTTCTCTCAGCAGCTTTTGACTTTGAACTCTTAGATATCATTACATTTGCACAAAGTTGAAAAAGTACACGGTGGCTGGGATCCTGATGCTGACCTTGGTTGAGGTAGGTGAGTGTTTCATCATGCAGTTTAACAGCTGGCGAGGTAGGTGCACACAGAACATACTGAAAGGGTAGGATCTTGTTGTCACTGTCAGGTGGGAGGTTGGACTCCTCCTGTTTGAAAATGGGAAGGGCAAGTACATCGCTGCAGAGACAAAAGAAAAACAAACTTGGTAAGCTGACAAAGTCTTATCACTTCATTTTGCAATAATAATAATAATAAAACAGGCCTTCTTTCAAAGAGTTTACAGAAAACCAGTCTAAACACTTATACTTACTGATCCGATACGACCTTCAGCCTCATGATACAAAAGGTCTCCCTGTCATTACTAGACAACACTTAAACCTGGCTGGAGAATTATGGTGTTCTCTAGCTTCACAGCTCAGTAACTATAATGGAGGCAACACTACCAAATACCAAGGTATCCAGTCTACATGTCACTGTTCCTCTCCACACAAGAATTTCTGAAACAAGCCACCACTTTCCACAGTTTTAATGAGCCAGAAAAGCACACAAAAAGAGATGCGGGGTGGGTGCAAAGTACTTCAATCAGCAAAAAATATTTTCTTTAAACTTTTAGATAAGCTACAGCAAATGAAAAAGCACAGAAGTGTCTGCAGATAATTACACTAATGAATTCAGGATATGCTATAGAGTGATAAGATAGATCAAATGCCCCAGGGGACTATTTTCTTCAAAGACTATTAGACTCCAGCTAATATTCTCCAAGTAGTGTTTTGGCTTTTCACTTTATCTGCACATGGCATTTAATTCGCACGTCTGCCAGCATGAAGAGATTTTGCCGCTCAAACTGCCCACGTAGCAGTCAGAAAATGGGAAACACTGCACATAATGGATGCACCTGATCACTCATCTTTAAATTACGCAATATGTCCAAATGAATTTGACATGAGCAGCTGTGTGAAGACAAACTACAAGATAGCTTACACCTTTAAAAATAAATAAATAAACCAAAACACTGTTCAACACTGTTTAATCTAATAAATTACCATATGGCCCATATTGGTCATTATAAATGTAGCACTGGCAGCATTCAGTAAAAGGCCTTACCCGTCCAAAACTCATACTGTACCTCATACTGTACGCCCCCGCACCGAGTTCCTGGCCAATGCCGGACAGACTGGCATCAAAGTCCTGGACCAGTCCGGACTCAATCACTTCATCCGTGAGAGGCAGTTTGAGAGCCCACGCCATGGTGACGGTGTGGAGATTTTAACGGAGTGCAGTTCCGGTTGAAACTCGAGGCAAATGTTGTCGGTGTCTTAAAGCCTTTCAAGATTTAGAAGAGAAAGTAAAAAATGCGTGAGTGTGGCTCTGATGTTTTAAAAACAGTGGAGATTTCTGTGTTTATTAGCAGGACATTCCCCCAAACATGTTAAAAACACGAACCAGTCAGGTGTCAGTAAGGAAAGCAGCGTTCCCGTGGTTAACGATAACGGTTTTCGTTAACACACGTTTTATGTAACTGTGTACTGCTTTCACACACTGACTTGTGTCACGCTAAAGTACACTTTATGTCTTTACTTTTTTTTATTCACATAGTAACGTAAGTCGTTGGAACTGCAAAGCTTACCTTTAGGTGGGAAGTGTGACTATTTGCTAATAACACTGCAAGTTTTATGCCATCATGTCGCGCTCCTTCGCCCAAACGCTAAAATAAACATGTCGAGCTAACACCTTAGCTGCGTAGCCTGCCAGTTCGTTCAGCTAGCAGGATCCTAGAAATCATTAAAACGTCCCGGGATGCTAGCCCCTCTCTAGCTTATTCTGTGGCTCGGTTTATTTGTGGTTAGCATATCTATACGTAAAAAGTGGTCAAAATCGCACGAGATGCTTAAATATATGTATTATAATGTCTTGCTTTTGTTTGTTTATCTAGCTTCCTCGGGAAAAGGAGCTGTCGTAATTTCCGTTCCGTCTCCTTCTTTGTATCCTCTCAGAGTGCTAGCAAACACCGTTGTGACTCATTACCGCCACCCTCCGCTGAGGTCATGGCTGTAATAACCAATGATTGTTGCTTATAATGCGTCAGTGACGTTAAATAAGGGTGTTCTTCCTTCTTTTAATTTTTCGGAAGGTCCCTTTACTGGTTTATTTTCCTTAAAATAAACCATAAAATAAACCATATACAACAACTAGAATAAAATAAAATGTAATTTACCACACAAGACCATTCCACTCAGGTGGATTCCCAAATGACAGGTCATTTCATCCATCTTTATGGTCTAAAGATTTTCTTTTTACCAAGAATCTGTTTAATTACCATAGCACTGCCATAAACGACCTGATTTAATCCAATGTCTTGTGCAGTTTACCTTAATTTAAAACATACCTTTTCAATTGAAAAGGTGCTGGAAAATTGTTATCCAACAAACCATACATTACAGATTTATAATTCAGGTGGAATCTTACACCAAACTCCCACTTTGTTGTCCAGAACTCTGAAACAGTCCAATAAAGGATGCTGTTGTGATTCCTCTTCACTGCAAATATGGCGCTATAGCACGCTTTTTAGCTGTCACATAACAACTCCAATGCACAGCAGCTGTCACAGGATGTTTTGAATTGTTTTGAGCTCTGCTGAATACCCACCACAAGTTTTTTTTTCTCCATATTTAAAATCATTCACCAAGTTAAAAAATCATTTTACTTGACCAACCACACCAATTAACTTGTAAAAACTGAAATTCTGTCACAAAATCCCCAAGGATTGTTTTATACTATGCCCCTTGTCTCACTGTGCCTCATTTCTTTTTCCACAAAGAAAGGTCTCCAACCAAGCAAGCTTTAAAACAAAAATAATTAATTAATAATTAATTAAACTAATCAACAAAATAATTTTTAAAAGCGGGAATAAAGGTGGTCACATTCAGTTTGTCAACTTGCCCAATATCCTTCAGTCAGAACCTGTGCTAGCAGCCCAGCACCATGCAGCTTAACTGGCATTCACTTGAGAACATCAAAATTCGCAGGTCCCCCACTGGTGCCCTATTGTCATTATAAATCAGAGCAAATTCACACTGACCACATGTAATACACATAAAAGAGACTGGAGACACATGTCATGAATTGTGGTATCAGGATGAAATCCTCAGGCCCACTGTCAGACCTTTTGCTGGTGGAGTGGGCCCTGGGCTCCTTCGGGTGCAGGACAATGCTCGGCCTTCTGTGACCAGAGTGTGTGGGCAGTTCGAAGATGACTGGCCCACAATGTATATTAATAAAGACACTCTTTTTTCCTTTTTTGAGTCATGTATATCAACAGACAACAATCAGTAAGTAATAAAGATGGGTTTATTTATTTGACAAAAAAATTATATAAAAAAAACCCAACAGCTTCCAATTTTCTTTTTCCCTTCTCCTCCAAAAACACAAAGCTTTATGTTTGTTGTTGAATCAAATTAATATAACTTTCATATTATTAATCTAATTTATCTTATTGGACAACTTATATTAATCAATATGATATATTGCCTTCCCTTTCTGATCACCAAGGCAAACAAAACCTTTGTAATATTTATTACTTTATGGTTAGGTACATGTCCACCGCAACAAAGGCCTTCATACCGTCATTCAAAAGGTAAATATTAACTGGAACATAAAATGTATTATTCGTTTCACAAACTCATAACAGAATAATAATAGCCTTTATACTTTGCAGTATTTGACATTTTATCTGCATAAAAAGGAAGCGAATCTTAATAATAGATGTTGCTTGTCAGGTTGATGGCTGCACTGTTGCCAGTACTGCTACATTTTGCAAAGCTTCGTACTGTTCAAGCACATTAAAAAGCAAAGACGGAATTCTTTCAAAAACAAAACTGAAACCTTGACTGTAGATTAACCATTCATAACCCTTTCACTGTCACTAAAGTGCAAAGAATCCTTGAAACATCGGTAAAGAAGACTGTTTTTTGTTTTCTTCCATCACAGAAAGTAGCTTTATACTGCATGTGCAAAGTGTTCACTAAGCGCTTAGGCTGAATATCATAACACACCAAACCACAAACTGCTTTCCTTCACTGAACAGTTAATTACACACTTTTTTAAATTTACTTAATCAATTTGATTGATATTAGGCTTATTAAGAGTGCCTAAAAATGCTACTAATGTTTCAAACGGTATGACACCGCTTTAAATCGACTTCATAATAGACCAATTAAGCTCCCATTTTCCAAATATACTTAATCAAACTCAAGATGAAAAATGTAACAGTCAAAGCAATGAGCAAAGAGAAAGCAAAAGATACTCTCAGAGTAATATGAGCACCTAAAAGCAGAATTAAAAAAGAGTAAAGAAAAAAAGTGTAAAAATAGGTCAGATGACGGTGAATTCACATACAAACGTTATGAGCATTTGCACAATCAGTTAGTCACAAACAAACAAAGCGTCACGAAAAAAAAAGAAGTTTACACTTGTGGCACCATAGATGACAGGCCAAGCTATAATGCTAGTTTCATAACTTAACTTGTTACCCATGGACACTGAGCAGTGTCACACATTTCACACAGGTGCAAAAAAGAAAAAGAAACCTTACATCCATTACCGACAGGATGAGCACAGATTTTAAGCTCACCTTTATGATGAGCAACTAAATATATCAAAGTTATGATTGTCCCAAAACACAATCAGGAGTCTGTGACTTTTAGGGCTTATTGGACCTAATAAATCTGATGAAATGAATGTTAATATAGTCTGTAAAGTCTTATAGAAAAAGAAGCTACTTTCAGCCTCTCCTTTACTCACAGGAGGTCACCTAAGCAGGTAGCTCCACGTGTTTGATTTGGAATTTTCATGCTGGATGCCCTCCCGATGCAACCCCAAAGAGATTTGTGTGTCCTCCTTGTGAGGACTCAGGATCTTTCTCCTGTTAGGCAAATGTGTAAACCACTACTCTGCAGAGCCACAGCCTGCAGAGTCCTATGTCAGTCAGTCAACATTGCATTTATGTTTGCAGAGCTGCTCATGCAGGACAAATACTTTCTGGATATAAATTAAAGCAGCTAGAAATTTCACATTATCCATTCTGACCCAAGCATATTCATATTCAAATATCAAGCCATTGTCGCAGCGTGACATACATGTAACTAAACTCAATGTGACTTAATACATAACCACTTAACATAAGTCAGAGGGATAGCCTATAAAACCACTTGTATAAAAGTTCATGAACTGTTTTAAATATAACATGTTAATATCACTGTATAAGGTAAGAGGACCATGCAGTTTGACTTAGTATGCACCACACAAAAGTAGTGTAAACAAGTAGAACACAATTATACTTCAGTTTTAGCACTCTTTCAAAAGATCTGTGTAATTTCTTCATTTTCTCAAAAAGTTGCTATTTTTTCAACCTTCATGGAGTCATATTTACAACACAATTCACTTCTGTGCTGCTGAATTACATGTTCAAATTCCCAAAAGGATAAAAGATCGGTTAGAAAATCTCCCAGAATGAGGTCACTACTGAACCTGGAAAACGTTGATCTTGCTTGTGTTTTTCAGTGTCTGTCTCCGGTTGCAGAACCATACACGCACAACCTCTCGGTCATAGTTTAGCTCTCTTGCAATCTCTGTAATCTCCTGCCCTGTTGGCAGAGCATTCTTCTCAAAGTAGGAGTTGAGGACTTCTATTGCCTGAGGTGTGAAACTAGTACGCCTCTTGCGTTTTTTGGAAGGTTCCCCACCGACAAACTCCATCAGATTTTGCTGGCCTTTCTGGTTCCAGTGCTCGGCTTCAGCCAGCCACTTTTCCAACACAGGCTTTAGCTTCTGAGCGCTTTTAGGGGTGATATCCAGCTTTTCAAACCTGCAAAAGAAAAGAAAGTTCAATCTGAACTTTTTCAGAGGGATTAGGGATGCGAGAAATGGCTCAGACATCATCTGAATGTGCATGCACACAAACCACAAACTGCACATGCCCAAACTAATTAGTATCTCCAAATTAGAGGCCCTAACATGCATTGCCATTATTTCTCAGTGGGATATATATGTAAGCCTGATGATATGATACAGTAACATTTCAAAGACGTTTGGCTGGTTTCAAATGAAAATAAATGGAGCCATCATCATTAATTATGTATTATATCAACCCCCTGCAACCCATCTGCTGTTATTGAGAATGTTAATTTTTATCCAGTACACAAATTAATTACAACTGTGATCAGCACATCAATAATGGGAATACATGGTATGTTACGCAGCTCCACAGTAAACCTGGATGCATGCTCAATGAGCTGTGCATAAGTCCAATTTATGCACAAACAGACCTGTGCCGAAGCAAATGCACAGGTATAATTCAGTTACCTGTAATAATGGCTTTAAGATTTGTAGGGTGTTTGTAGGTTTGTTATTATTCATGTCTCATTGGAGCGGTTAATCTTGCTGTGTGAATGATCCCTGTCATTGATTCAGCAGTGATATAAGGTGAAATAAAGTATTTTTACAGTACTTTACATGGGAAAAAATCCAAAGGTGATATATTTGAGGAAAAGTTAACAAAAGACTTAAAAGCTCTGGAGACAAATTTATGTTTAGGATAATGCCGACTGCAAGCAAAAAGGCATTACTCAAACATGGCTGAAGACAGAGTTGTAACTGATGCTGAGAACAGAATAAATGCAATGCATAATATACTGTGTACCTGTTAGCGAAGCTGGCCTTTTATTGCAGACTGCAAGCAGACAAATTTACTAGGTTCTTGATAACCTTGGTTGACTATATATACAGTAGTGTTAAAGTCTTTATCTACCCTCAATTCTTCATATTCTGTTAGTAAAACGGAAGAGAGGTCCATAAATTAATTTAAACATGTGCAAACAGACAATACGGGTGTAAAAAAGAAAACCAAGAAAAAGGAGAGTGAGTTGCAACGTTGTAATTCACTGTTCTATTATATCATAATATAATAGATTTATAATTAATTTTCCTTATTTCTATAACAATAATTATAATACCAAATTATTTTATTAATATTGTTTTTCTTATTTAATGACTGTTGAAAAGCATGTTGACAGATAAACTTGCGACTTTCTAAAGAATAAAGTGTGAGCATAGATATTAAAAATAAACTGCATGACTTATATGTAGTTAGTAAAATTAGTCCTGATATTCTAAGCGACTTTGCTTTTCCCTTGTAGTTACATTTTCATTTCTCTTACATAAAAGACAGACGTGTGAGCTGTATAAAATGAAGGCTACAGATGAATTACAATCACAAGAATTGCAAAAAAGTAGAAGAAAAAAAGCATCTGCATGGAGAGCAACAAAAACAGCAGGGTAATACCTGCAAATGGCAGACTGGCTGTAAGCTGGACCCTCAGTTGCAGTAAGAGCCTGCCCTACTTGTGTCTGAGTAAGCCCCAAGGACAGCCGACGGATCTTGAAATTCTTGGCAAACTCTCGAATTTCCTCCAGATTAATGCCCTCCTCTGTGCTGACTGCCTGCTGGGGTTCTACAATTCAGAAGAATCTGGTTAAAAATACCTACTTACTTAAAACAGATCAGTGGTTGGGAAGGAGAAGCAGGTGTACATACTGCTGACAAGCTGGCCCACTTTTGCTGTCTCTCCACAGGTGATGGGAACTGTGGAGGAGAGTGTGGTGGCGGTCTTTAGTACAGTCGGCTGTGGGGCAATGACAACCGGTGACTGGGTGACAGTTGTTACTGAAGCCTGGGAGGATTTTTTATAAAAATGATTGTTAGATTCAATGTGTTATAATCCAATTTTACAAAAACAAATCCCCAATATTTAAATGTTCAACAATATTTTAATTTGTCATAACCTCAAACAGTACTTCTTGTCATTTCCTACCTGTGTGCTAGGTTTGGTAAGTGTTGGAGGAGCTGTGGTTTTAGGTAGAACTGCTGCAGAAGTTGCGACTGCAGCAGGACCATTCCCTACAGTGGCAATGATTTGTCCCTGTGTGTTAAAAAGCAGCTGTGGGGCCACAGCCTGGACCTGGAGACCCTGGAGCGGAAGTGTGGGAGTTGCAGCTCCTCCAGCCAGAGAGGCTGGGTTCACTAAAAGTGGGAGTGTCCCTATGACCTAAAAACATTGTTAAAAATGAAATCCAAACAAACATTTAAATATAAACTTCTCAGCTGACTTTCACTTAAATCCGCTTTTAGGACACTCAGTATCCTGATATGGTGGTGTTTTTGCTACTGGGGAATAAGTACATCCTATTAGAGGTTCTGTCACAGAAGCCTTGTATTTTTCAATACTAAACACTACACAAGTCCAAAAGGCTGCAATAATGGTGGGAGTGAGTAATGAAACTATTTAGAGGTCAAACAGTTTCAGTTGAAATTGTCTTATGCTCTACTGCCTTGAAATAGCACTGTGAACTCATGCAAACTGGAGGCTGGAGGCAATTTTTCCATAACAGACCTGCATGAAAACAATATAATTGTCTTTGGAATGATTATAGTTCACTATGCATCATTTTAAAAGTTTCACAAAAGTGTGAGCCACATTAAGTAAGTAAACAACACTGTCTGCCAATCCCTTATTCGTCTCATTTCTCTTTTTAATGGCGTCCAATATGTGCTCTAGTCTGCAAGGACAATGGTGTTGCTGCCAGGATTTGCTTTCATTGTATTAAAGGCATTTTCCAGTTAGCTGAAACAATCAAGTAGAGAGAAGAAAGGCGGGTAACAGGATGAGAACAGGACAAGGTCATTACTTAAATCTAAGCTCACTGACATTATTACAGCAGCAGTATTTTCTGGCACTCACCTGTCCCTGGGCATTTGTGATGATCTGACTGGTGATTCCAGCCATGCTGGACATGGCACTGTTAATGATGGGAGTGGACGTAAGGGAACTGAGGAACTGCGGTTGCGCTCCCAAGGAAGCAGCATTGATCTAGGCACAAAGATCATAACATGTTCATTGTGTATTTGAAAGATGACAAATGAAGAATGGTATGAACAGAGGAAGAGATTTCTTACAATAGCGGGGTTAATGGAGAGTCCTGCAGTCTGAAGGGCTGCCACTGACAAGTTGGATGGAGAGATGGTGTTGGTGGCAGTGGTCGTCTGGGCTGTTCCCACCTGAGCAACAGTAATCTGTGCACTGGTTACCTGGGGTGCCTGAGGTGTCACCTGCTGCATGGCTGCTTGCACCTGCTGAATGGGTGCTGACTGAGACTGGAACACCGCCTGTGCATTGGCTTGCAGCTGAGGCTGGACTGAGTTCAGGACGGTTGCAGCTGAGAAAGATATTATGCAACATTCTACTGTTCTGCAATTATGCAATATTATATATATATATATATGATATATATATATATATATATATATATATATATATACACATATATATATACACACACACATATATAGGATACCAACATTATAACAAGTTTGTGGAATTTCTGCCCACCTATATTCCATGACTATCTGCAAGTGGTATAACTGCAAAGATTGAGAACCACAGCAGCTCAGCACAAAGTTGTAGACAAGGTAAAGTTACAGAGTGCTGAGGCAAATAGTCAATAAAGGTAGCCAGCTCTTTGCTGATTCAGTAACTGAAGAACTCCAAACTTCTTCTGACATTAACATCAGCATAGAAACTGTGCGCTTGGAGCATCCATGGCAGGTAGCGCATGTGTAGGTGTGTAGGTATTGCAGTACTTTTTTACATATACAGTATGTTGGCAAGTCTACAGCTATGCTAGCAACTCTGTGTACTTAGTACAGTCCAATGAAGCTGTTAGGTCTGGAAAATGAAGCCGACGCAAAATTGCCTTTAAATCTGCAGTCTTTCTAGTGGTCAACAGAGGGCAACTGTGCTTGCAAAAATGCGTGTAGTTGCATTGGATTTTATGGGAAAACAGCCCTGTCATGATCTATGGCCTTGGTTTAGACTTTCCTGATAAGTTTATGGCCTCAATCACCAGATACAAGTCTGTCTGAACACAGCAAGATTATCATTTTATAGATTACATTCCAAAATAGAGTCAAAAAGGAGGATAGAGCAAAGTGTGCTTAACTGTATCACTGACAAGTAGTTAACCAATGAGCATGCAGTTTCCACTGGTTTGCATCTTATCTGTATTTGTGATGTCTACTTTTAAAAAAAAGCTATGATTGAGGAAAAGAAAACTTTCAGCTTGATACTTCACAATGAAACTACACTGACAAACAGGTTTCCATTTTCTATATACAGTCTACACTAGCTCGCAGTAACATTTTTACTTGTTGTGGTTTAGATTTTATCGTTCATTGTTTAGTGTTTACCACACCAATTTATAAATCTGACCTGAAACATCAATTACACATTTACAAGTATAATAGGAGGACATAGATGTTTATGCCGTTTAGGCAGTTTACTTCATCAGATATATTAACTTAATAATTTCATTTTCTTTCATTCAAAGAGGCTGAAATCACAGTATAGGTCATTGCAGAGCATATTATATAGAGCTGAAACTCAACAATTCCCTTTAAGCAAGCACTATTATTCTCATATCACAATCAAATGTACAAAAGGTCATAAGATTCAATAAAAAAGCTGGTTAGATATTGAAAATGTCATATCTACACCTAAAACACATGAACTGATAATAAAAAATTCAAGTCAAGATAATGATGTCTGCATTTGTTGTTACATTTTTTAATTGTAATCTTGTCAACACAAATGCAGACATATTGAAGATATAGGAGGTCAAATAAAAGCAGACATTCACACATTGTTTTACCTTGAAAGCCAGCAAAGGGCAGTTTGAGGAGATTTCCAGCTGGGTTAGCCGCTGTGAGACCAGGGAGAGTAGCTACATTGGTGGTAGGAAGAGTGAGAACAGCCAAACCGCCCTGGCCGCCGATGGAGCCCGGCATACTGAGAGGAATGAGCAGCGGCTGACCCAGTGACCCCGTCTGTGCCATCATACCCGTCATCAGAGTGGCCAGACTTTCCTGGGTCAGCACCTAGAGAAAGAAATTCCATCAACATTTATGCCTGCGAGGTATTCAATGTGCTTTCAGTGGACTATTTTCTATACTATATTTTTATTGTTTTTACACAGTGAAACTAAATAGTCATACATCTGTTACTGTGTGTGGACTGAAAAACTCCACTATTAAGCTTTTTAAAAAAAAATCATGTTAGGGGTTTTACTTTTTACTGCTGAAATTGCTGAAAATGTTGTGCTAATAGCCTCAGGCTATGTGTTCAGCAACTTGGATTAAACTTTGCTCATCTTTTTTACTTACACAGTGCACAATGGCATCGGTATATAACCTCACTAAATCACCTACAATGATTTTTTTAATGTAATAACACTGACACTTGGCTCTCTGGTGCATTACTTTTCTACAAGAATAATATGGAAAATGAGAAAAATCCAAATGGCTTTCCCACCCACTCTAAGCTCTTTCTACCAACCTTTAAAATCAGACAGCAAAACTATTTTGTTTCTCTGATGGTTAAATATGAATATGAGGTGCAGTGTGTGTGCATCTCAAAAAGTCAGACCTGTGGACAGCCTTGCACGGTGATGGGCATGGCAGCCTGGTGCTGGGGCAGAGACACGCTGATGGGAACAGCAGGGGTCAGAGTTTGGACCATAGGAGCTGGAGGCTCCACAGACACCACCTGCTGCTCACCCAGCACTGCAGGAGCACAGCCAGAGTTGGTTATTAATGACATTTTAAGTTGTTTTGGGGTTTTTTTTTTTAAATCACACAGATGTTATTAAGAATTCACTACAAATCTGGATATATGAGAAGTGAGTTCTCTGCTATCCAGCATTATCAAGGATGACAATGATTTACCTACACCACCCCCTGTGCTCTGGGGCACTGTGGGGCTGTCCTGGGTGCTGCTGGCATCAGGTTGCTCTCCAGCTTCAGCCACTCCCTCATCAGTTTTGCATTCGCCCTTCCCATCAGCTGCTGAAGAGGCTGAAGACGCATCGACTTCTACTTCTAGCACTCGAATGGTTTCATGGCCAGACATCACAATGACCTGCACAGCGATCAGGATTTAAATCTAAGAGGACTCAAATGCAAAGAAGGCTTCTGCTTTTGTTTGAGTTTGTATTAAAAATGTAATAAACTAGTTATGTGCAATTATTTTATGAAACAACAGGAGATAATTCTCATCTGACCTAGCACCAGAGGGGTGTAAAAAATTTTCTGTAAATTCAGTATTTCTCCACCTTGTCAATTCCCTCTGGAAGAACTTAGCTGATGACTCATGGTATACAATAATGACAGACCTAGCGGAGGGGCAGCAAGACAACCTGGGCTGGAGGACAAGGTGCAGAGAGACAATGCAGGAAGAGAGAGGAGGATGCATACCTGGTTGTCTTTGGCAGGGAATTTCAAAGTGCAGGATTTAAATGGCTGAAAAAAGACTTCTGCAGTCAGACAGTGAATGGCTAAGGAGAACAGAGAAGCCGAGCACATGTTAGGACAAAATGAACCAAACAAAAAAAACAAACAAACAAAAAAAAAAGAGACACAAATGAAAAGAGCATGAGTACACATAAACAATGATAAGAGCATCAGCCAACAAGCAGCTCAAGCAATGCTTTCTTCAAGGTCGCCTTTGTGCTTCCGTGAAGAGCATTGCTTTTGTTTGCTGACTATGTCTAGACACAATGTTACTAGAGAGAGAAAAACCACAATTAATTATTAAGCATGGCAATTCAAAGACCGTTTCCAACACAAGCATAGATATTATTAGTCTATAAAACACAAAAGTGCATCGGGATCTCAGTGGTCTGCTGTGTGACAGTTAATCATTCCATTATGAAGTGGCACGCTGGCGCATGGAGGGTGACAGGAGCAAACAGCAGCAAACAAGTCGAAGGCAAAGTTATGTTTAGTTAAGCTCACTGCAAGAGTAGCTTGGGGAGGGGGGGTCCACTGCTCCTAACAAACACATGAGTGTTACCTGCTCATTGACAGTAAGTGGGGCATCTTTGGCAGGCAGATCCTGGGAGTTCATGGCTTGCTGCACCACCACAATCACTGTCTTCCTGGCATTCTGGGTAAACAAAAATGAAAAAAAGTGATTTAAAAAATGTGGAAGCATTTTAGAAATTAAAATATGTATCAAGTTTTCCGTATAAGCCCACAGTCTCTGCACTTTAATGACAAACCCAGCTTAAACAGAACCAAATGCAGAGGACAGTTTTTTTTTCCTTTCTTTTCAATTCATTGCTATTATAGTCATTGCACGAGTAGACAATTTGGAAGGGGCCTGTAAACAGGCCATACTGTTTTGCACTTAAGCTGCAGAAAACGTGATCAAACACGCTGGTCGTGGACGTTAAGTGGTTACGCGTCCACCACGGATCGCAAAAACACTCGAGACGGCGCGTTTCCTGCTGCAATGCCCCGTTAGATATGGGGATCTGTCAAAAACTTCAGCGGGTGTTGATGGGCTCCCCACCCCCATCCTGGCCAATAAAAGTCTCGCCGCGTCGACCACTTTTAAGGACAAGCAGCAAGCACGGAGCACAGGCGACGGAAATCATCTCGATCCGTGCCAAGAGACCGAATATTATGTATTTCCCTCTCTTTATCATAAATATATAAATTATGCTAATTACGAACATTGCATATTAACCAAAACTCATTTCCTCTCGCCATTTCGCTGCTATGCGCGAAGAGCAAGCCAGAATACGGTCCGGTTATTATATTCAACTTACCGCGTATATGCAGCTTATTTCCTGTAATCCCCGGCTCTTAAAAAGGTCCTTGTCACAGTTTGTTTCAGTCACACATAATTAAAAATTCATCTCAGCTCCCAGACAGGCGCTGTGACTGCACACAAAAGAGGTATTTGCATTGATAAGGAGGCTTGCAATGTTAGGATCTCCTGTCTCTTAATATTTAATGACGATGCCCTTTCTGCAACAGTTCAGATAATCAAAAATCCTTGAGGTGTCTCACAGAATCCTATTTGAGCTGTAAAGTCGGACAAAATTGCTACAAAATTGGCCTTTTGCACTACGTCATGAACATAATTTATGCAAGAAAAAATCTTGCATTGAAAAATGTCTGCCTCGACTTGAGAGGTGCCATGGTTCTCTTAAAGGGGAAGTAGCGCACACAAAGACGAGCACTGGAGACGCTGTCATGAAACACTGTGCCGATAGTTTCAATTTCCCAACACCGCTGTTTGTCTGTAATATCACGATATTCGCACAGTTTTTGCGTTTATTTGAACGAGAATTAAATGATTTAATGCAGCAGAAATAATTATGGAGACTTGTTTACTTTCTTCTTAAAATGACGTAGATATGTTTTTTTTGTGGTTGCTCTATATATTCTATTATACATATTTTTTAAATGGGAAGATAATATATAACCTTTGATCATGATGTAGACAGTCGTGCTATTTTGAATAATCCTGTGTTAATTTTGAATTTGATACATAAGGAATGAGTGTGTAGTTCCGAGATCATAGGTCATCATTTAGTTGATGAATAAATTAGTTGACTCACACAAAACTAACCATTTTAATACTGTGATTTTTTTAGGTAATCCATCAGGAAAAACAAATGCCAAAAATTAATATTTTTTTATCGTCTTGGTTTGCCATCCCAATGATTTTCGGGGGTTTTACTGACTGAGATTAATTGTATACATACACACATACTCAGAAGGCTAATTGGGACAGAGTGGAGACACCTGGGGAAAACAAGCTACAGGTGCAGATAATCAAGATCACTAGAAAGGGGAGGAAATAAAACTTAAAACAACACATAAAAGACAACTAAATATAAAAGTAAAACAGGATATAACTGATAAGAGTTCATTAGTAAGCAAGTTTTAGTAAACACTCTACACAAGAGAGCTATTCTTGTGTAGACATAACATAACTGATTTATTAATTTTTGTTGATTTGTTGATGTCTTTATCAGGACCAAATTGTATATGAGGATGCTATATAGGACGTGCAAGAGCATATTAAGGACAAGCAAGAAAATAGTATTGATGGCGTTATAATATTGTATATTTCTGTTATATTTTACTGGCCCTAAGGTACATATGTCAAACCCAAGGTCCAGGGCCCTTTACAAATTGTGCCCAGCAATAAATGTAGGTTAACCTGCATATATATTTTCTTATTAGAAGGCAGTTTACATGTGGTATGTGTGAACTGCCCAAAGGTCTTTTGATTTTTGTTACTGTTGTGATTGATTGAACAATATAAAAACAAGGTAAATAGCATGAAATTCTGATGATTTTTAAGCCTTCATGCGGACCGAATTGTGTGTGATATTACTGTATGGGACATGCACCAGCATTATCCAGGATAATTTTATGGTAGGATTGATTGTATGGCAAGAGTGACAGATGGGTTCAAGGTCAGGGTAGAATTACATCAGGGATGTATCAGGGAAAATGGTTCATGTGTTTAAATACCTCGAGTCAACCATCCAAAACAATGCAGTGCACTGCAGAGGTGAAGAAAAGAGTACAGGTAGGGTGGAGTGGGTGGTTTGTAAGCTGCCAAGCAGGAGGAAAATAGGAAGACCACAGCGGAGAGTCATAGATGTAGTGAAGCAGGACATGCAGAGGTTTGCTGTAACAGAGGAGGATGGCAGGGACATGGTGAGATGGGGGCAGATAAGGTGGTGTCCAGCTCGTACATGGAATAGCCCGAAGAAGAAGCAACTAGGTATGCATGACCCTTGATGTGAGCCCAACTTTATCAGTGTGTGCGTTATTAAAAGTAAATTTGACGCCCTCTGTCTTAAAACCAAGACAATCCTTTTTTCCTTCCAGCTGGCGGCTAACCTCTGCTCCATTTCTACCAGTAGGGGGCGCGGGCGAGCACGTAAAACCGTGCGTGCAACCGCAGATAGATAGAGAACGGGTGACGTCACCACTTCCACAACAACAAGAAGCTGAAAAACAAGGAAGTGGATGATTGTGTGAAGCCGTGACCTGCACTAAGGCCGTGAGAAGATACGCAGAGCTCCGTTTAACCTGATATTCCTCAGTCTCTGGATCATAACACGACAATGAACAACAAAGGTATTTCTCCAGACCTCGTTTAGGTAATTAGTCAGCTGTTCGCTATACGACGCTGACGTGATTAACTAGAGACGAAGAGCTGCCGTTATGGCTTTCCGAAGCGGACTTCACGTTTAGCCACGTACATAACAATAACCCGACGCTTCCTGGGTAACAGTGTGGCTCCCACTCTGAACCAAGACGGCTTTATTGTTAGTAGTGAAGCTGTTTACAGTGAAATCCTACATTTACTGTCACTCTATATTCTTATACCATTAGTGGGCAGGTCACATGTTTTCCAGGCAGCTAATATCTCTGTAGACAGGCACATTTTAAAGGCACAGCTGACGTGACTCTTTCCTTCTCTTTTGTACGACCCATCATACAAATATAATCTGTGTGACTCATTTTAGTAATATTTGTTTTCTTTTGTTGTCAATTTACGTATTATATCCTCACATATTATTTGGCTATTTTATTTGAACACACTCATTTCTTTTGTCCCCAGTTTCGCTGTATCTGCTCATTTTAACTCTTTAGCTTTTTGATGATTATGATTGTAGTTGACTAAACATATGTATCGGCCATCTGTATCGAGGAAATAATATATAATTGTGTAATTTAAGAGGAGAACGATATCGGGGGATAGGAGGATTTCTTTTTTTTCTCTGTCCCGAAAAGTTAAAAAAAAAAAAAATAACAACAACAACAACAACAACGATCAAAGCTAAATAAATAAATAAATTCCAGTCAGCCAGGTTTTTATTTTCCGTGTCTGCGTTTGTATTGGCCTAGAGTTTCACAACAGACGTACATTCAGTATTTTTAATTTGCCTATTATTTCCTTAGTTACACTTTCGGTTTAGAGCAGTAAATATGAAACAAACAAAAAAAAACCAATCCAGTCGCCACATTTGTTAAGTTAAAACGGGAGAATTTGTGCAGTTCTTACATTTAAATATTATTTTGCATATCAGAATTAATTAATTCTCTATTGTTTTACTAATTGGTCACTTGTAGTGCCCCCACCACACACACACACACACACACACACACACAAATATTCGACCAAGGTTAAATCAGAAGGCCTGGGAAATATTTTCTTTTTTAATGGGTTTATTTTTTTTGTAATAGTAATAATAAGACAAATTTTACTTGCAAACCACATCTTTGTGTGTAGTCACCTGT
Organism: Oreochromis aureus; assembly: GCF_013358895.1. Classification (NCBI taxonomy): domain Eukaryota; kingdom Metazoa; phylum Chordata; class Actinopteri; order Cichliformes; family Cichlidae; genus Oreochromis; species Oreochromis aureus. The sequence continues at coordinate 9,441,971 of NC_052961.1, forward strand.
TTTGAGTCAGGAAAGAAACGCTGAGTCTTATTTTTTTTTATATATTCATTTTTCTCCGGTGTACTGTCAGTTGTTATAATCTGCTCCCGAAGAAACAGTTTGTGGGGGTTTTGTTTTGTTTTTTGTGGTTTTCTGTGATTATGAATATGTAACTATTGGGAAAAAAATATTTGAGGAAATTTACATCTTACTAATAGGCTCTCAGAAGCCATCTTCAAGTTCACTGGACAATGGACATTGACCCCATAAGCAACATTGAGTGTGTTGCATTCCTCTATTGTCCACATTTAAACAAAATGACATTTTTATTACAGCACAAAATGTATTAATACCGCTAGGCATGACAGAGGAATGTTTGGTGCCTAAGAGTTTTGTTCTTTCTTAATTATTTCCTTTAATTTAATATCTTTTATTGCAGGTTCATATCCACAGCAGGCTGTGTACCCTCAGCAGAGCACTGCACCTGTATACCCTCCTGCTATGCAAATGTCTCCTCAGGCACCACCTTACACAGATACACCACCTGCATATTCTGAGGTAACCAGTCCGTATTTAAGTCAAATGATGAGCAGAGTTAATACTCGCACTTACAGTTATAAACAAAAGAAAAATCTGTTTTCCGTTCTCTGTGTCTCCAGATCTACCAGCCCAGATATGTGCTTCCACCTCAGGTGCCTGGTCAGGTGCCTCAGATGTCCTCTCCCTATCCTGGTGCTCAGGTGTATATGCACATGCAGCCACATATGTCAGTTGGGCCAGTGGGCCAGAATGTCCCCATGGCTTATTATCCAATGGGAGCCGTCTACCCGCCTGGTTCAACTGTAATGGTGGAGAGCGGCTATGATGCTGGTGCTCGCTTCACAGCCGGCAGCAGTGTTTCCATCCCAGTGAGTGTCCATGCCATGCCAAGAAGGCATATCCACCTTAGATGAGATGCACAATTAAATGAGGAACTCTTTAACTGTGTTTGTGCTTGTTTCTTTCCTTTGCTAGCCCCCACCTCCTGGACACCCCCCTAATGCCGCTCAGCTGGCTGCCATGCAAGGTGCCAATGTTGTAATGACACAGCGCAAGAATAACTTCTTCATGGGTGGATCCAGTGGAGGTTATACCATCTGGTAACAGCAGCTCCTTCTTCATGCCTAAACCATGTCCCCATCCCAGATGATGCCCCAGTTCTTCCCCCATCCCATATGCCTCCCTCTTCAGGCTGCTTGGCCATGCCACAATACTGATATCACCTAACGGAATGTAATATTTTAGAGCCCTTGTGAAAGGTACAGTACTCCACTTCTGACCTAGAGATGAAATGATAAACTCCATTGCCTGAAGAGGAAAAGTGAAAATTGTAATGTTACAGAATCCATTCCATAGTTCTTCATTGGGTCTAACCTCTTTGGTCATTCCAGATCTGACCTCTTTCAGGCATCTTTATTTGTCAACAAGATCTTCTCTTCTTTGATTGAATGGTCACAAATTACACTGAGATGTTCTTGTACTCCTGTAAAAATACTTTAATGAAATATTGAAATATCAGACCCGCATAAATATAGTTTAGCTGCTTTATGGTGAAAGTGAAACGCAGTTACAAAGTTGCAGTAAAAAAGAAAAAAAACCTCCACTTGTCTTTTTTTGAAACTTTTAGTGTAGTTCAATTAATAGGTGTCTAGTAGTTCCATGTAAATACCAGTATGATTATGAGAAATTACATCTCAACTATTAAAAAAAAAAGAAAGAAAAAAAAAGTCAGCATCCTGGATGCTTTTAGCTAGAAATGTCTTGTCTTTTGCACAGTATCCAAAATACCACGGAAAATTTGTTGCACAGTGAACTTTCTGAGAGATTGTTCTATTTAAATCACATGTAAATTAAAGCAAAAAGAATAAAAAATCAAAAGATTTACTGCAATATGAAAGTGGTTTACTGTACCTTGTTGGGCAACTTGTAGATGAACATAGTCAAGTGCCAAAGAGCACTGGGGATAGCCCTAAATTTAAGCAAATTAACTTCAGTAAACTTAAAGGAAAGAAAAATTAAAGTAAATCCAAATAGTAAGACGGATGGGAAGGGGTGGTTGGTGTAACATTTTAGCTTTTTTGTCTCTTGTTTCTATTTCACAGTCGGATACCCAGAGTTTATACACTAAATGTTTTATTGTACAGATTTAAACTACCTTTCATTGTTTCCTTTTCACGCAGTTTATCTTAGATCATCAAGTATTTATTCACCACAGAAAAATGTCACCTTTTGTGATAGCATTCATTTATAGGTAACATTTTCAGCAAAGTTGATGAGACTTATATTTCAGTGTTTCTTTACTTTTCCACATTTAAGTGACTTACGCAAGTAGTTAGGCTAATAAATTTGTTAGTATAACCAATGAGCTGGTTGTACCAAAGATCTGGTCTATAATGCACTTATGTTTGGTTGTGACGTCATATTTGAAATGTCACAATTTAAAAGCAAACTTATCCTTGGACAAGAACTTGTGACACTGTTGGCCATTGGAACCTTTGGTCTGAGGTGACTGCAATTGTTAGTTAATGTGGGTAAACTGCATCTTTGAGTTGCTGCATACTTTTGCACCTTTGCTATGTTCAAGTTAGATTAAAGTACTTTTTTCTGAAATGCACTGCTAAGCAAAACGGAGGAGTTGCAGATAAGGGGCTCTTCTTATTTTTTTTTTCAATTCAGTTTTCATGCTTTTTTTAAGAAAGCTGTGATGTTTTGGGGATTTTTTTTTTTTTTTTTTTTTTTTTTTTGCACTTTTCACATTTTAAAATTCATCCAGTCTAAACAATTTTAAAACTTTTGACATGTCACATTGTTCAGTTGCTTGCACGTGTATGCAAACCTTTTGCAAAGAGGCTAAATGACTGTCGGCATAATGTTTAATTTCCAGGATTTTTTTTATTTTTTTTTATGCTGTTTAAACTAGTTTCCATAGGGTCATTACATATTACATAATCTGGCAAACTGAAAGAAGACTGCTAAACCTAGGCAAGTTGCCTGTATGGATACCATCAGCTAATATTTGTAGACTTGTTCATTTGTGTCAAGCGTCAATGTGTCACTGGGTATCCGACATAGCATATCAAGTTTTAACAGCTGTGGCCGCCAGAAAACAAAAGCTGTTTTCTTGTCAACCAACATTTAGTGATTTCAGTGTTATTTAAGTCAGAAGAATCATCTGTCTGGAAACCTGCATCACTCATCTAATAAACCTCTCCTCCGCAGCTCATACACAAAGCTGCAGCACCAGATGTGACAGTCATCTCCATGTCCATTTATTTACCCGCTCATGCTGTCATTTCATACAGCTTCATTGGAAAAGGAGGCCACAGCTATCAAAACTTAGAAACTGTACAAACGTTATCTTTTTTTTCCCATCTATGCTCGGATTGTTTGTAAAGCAGCATAACGGTGGCTTTGTCCCAGCAATATGAAGTACTGTAATTTACAGCTGACCAGTAGATGCTATGCCAACCACAGCCAGCAAAAGGAGCACTCTTTGTTGAAGGATTATGGACATTTATAGTTCAGGGATTCTCTTTACAATATTTTCTAAAATAGATGTATGTACTAAAGTGATGCGATGGACTTTGGTACACATTCTATCTTTTAAGATTACTAAAGGAGATGAGTGTCACTACAGTTTGCTGAGACATGTCAAAGATGGAATACTTTGAAAAAAGAACTTAGGTGCACTTAACTTTTTTATACTAAACTTAAAATTTAAAATGTAAGTTTAGAATAAAGGTTATTTTGGAAATTTGAAACATGGCGAAGTCTTCCTTTTGTGCATCAGTCACTCCATTTTCTGAATCTAAGCGGGGTATTCCAGATGTTCTTCTCCCCGCAACATTTTTCACTTCATCTTAAGAGATCCCAAGACATTACCAGATCAGGTGAGATGTAGTTTCTCTCTAGTGAATTATGGGTCTCCGGCCAGCTGGACGTACGAGGAAATCCCCGAAAGCAAGGTGCCCAGGAAGCATCCAATTAGGTGTTGTGATCAACTCGCTCCTCTAGTATAAGCTTGGATGTCTGAGGTTCTGATCTTATGTCCAGGACCAGGCACCCTACATAGGATACTTGATTCAGCCATGTGTCCACAACCTCATTCCTTTTACCACCCAGAGCTAATGGCCATAGGCTCAGCTGTCTTCACCATAATGGTATGGTATACTGCCTGCATTACTGCTGATGCTGCACTGATCCACCTGTCCATCTCATGCTCCATTTTACATTACACACGAACAAGATCCCAAAATACTTAAACTCCCAACCAAAATGAAGCAAATCCACTGTTTTCAGTTCATTGTTCTTACAAATGTATGATGCATTACTACATCAGGCCAAGTAATTATTTCTGTACTGACCTATAAGAATGGAAAATATTGCTATTCTGGTTATTGTAAATTAAGGAATATGTCTGTCAAGGGTCTCAATCATCCAGGTTTTCTTAGAAAGAAAAGCGTCTGGACTTTTACATTTCACCTCTCAGACAAGAAAATTCTTCAGTTCTAAGGTCAAATGGTGGAGAGTCCCAGATTTAAGCCCTATGGGAGTGTCCCCCAAGAGGGACATGGACCTCCTGTTGATCCTCCACCTAATCACACAAGACAAGGTGTGAAAACGGGTGTAGGTCACAATCAGCCAAGGTTTTGGGTGAACCCGCAGTGAAACCTAGCCTAGCCCCACCCTATCATGTGATTTCCTGAGGTCAAAAGGCCCAGGATGTGAGTGGGCGTTAAGGCGTCTGGGAAGGGATCTCAAAACTGGATTATAGGTGGCAGACAATTGGTGTCGTAAACCACCGCCTCTGTTAAAAGATGGCCGTTCACAGTGGACATAGATGGCTTGTAAATTAAGGAATTTCTTTCAAGACTAAACAGCATCACAACATATTGGTTTGAGCAGGTTTCACATTACATTGGATGTAGCCAAGTGTACCTATTCAGTCTAATGTGCAGTGTGCTAGTGCATTGTCTGCAATGTAAGATAGGGGGGTAGCAATGCATTAAAACATTCACACACTGTCACACGGTAATAACACTCGTCCAAAAACAAGTTTTATTGACTTCCATGTTTATCATAAATAAGGAAGTAACCAGCAACCATTTCAGGTATACAAAACACAACCAAGAACAAGAAATATTGTGTAGCTGTCCTGTTCTATTAAAAGATAACCATTTTCTTTGACCAGCTTATAATAAAAGAATTGCATAAAAAAGTATTTCTTAAAAGCAAATGAATATGAAAGTAACAGCCCATAATAGCACCAGAAATCATCTTAAACATGGTTAGTTTGGGGAAAGTCTGGTAAATCTAACTGAAATGGCATTACAAATAAAGAGAAATTTAAATGTGGATGATAAATATTACATTCAAGGCGCTCCTTTGATTTGACTGTTTTGCATTTACTGATCATGTAACTATTTTGTGCTTAGCTCTGCTAACCTGTGCACAACTTCAACTTTCACCTCCTTCAGCCAATCAACATTCACCCCCACAGTGGTACTCTTTTCTTTGGTTTCACCTGCATTTTTAAAGAAAAATATCTTCAACAAGGCTTTTTTTTTCTCTGCACAGTGTGCTGCCAGTAACGGGTTTCCCTCAAAACACACACGCAAGAAATAGTTTTCCTTCTTATCACACTTCCACAGATCATTTTCTTACACTCAACTAACTCGCTGTAAGTCTTCCACCAGGTTCATATAAAGTATTCCTTCTTTTCGGGTGCAGGCTTGTTATTGTCCTCTTCATCAGGGTCCTCTCCTGGAGCCAGCTCCCCTGTCGTCCTGTAGTCCCCTCTGTTGTGGTACAGATACCGGCAGAGCACAAAGCCCAAAGCAGCTAGTGTCAGCAGAATGAGGATAACAACAACTGGGGGGGAAAAGGCAGGTTTAGAAGACACTTCGAACTGCAGCAAAAAGAAGAAGAAGAAATAAATCTCAAGATAAAGTGCAAACAGTTACCTGCAATAACTGCAGTGTCTGAAGTTGTGGGAGCAACTGTTGTTAACACTGAGGGAAAGAAAATAAAACATTTAAAAAGAGCTTACCAAGTACTCTGAAAATCAAATGTACAATAGTAAATACCAAAATAAATACAATTCAACAAATTAATGCTACTAAAGGAATAAAAGTACAACAGAAATACACAAAACTTGAAAAAAAAGGATAAACAAATGCTTAAAGAAGTGTTATAAAAAGCTGATAAAAGGCAGCCACACAAAGTCTACAAAAATGTATTTTCAGAAGTGATTTAAGAGAAGTCAAGAGACCCCTAAAGCACCATTAAATATAAATAAATATAAATAAGCAAATATGTAATAAGTTACATCTGCCTTCATTTCTAAGCATTTATAAATCAGTACATTAAACACTATGTAGTCCTTACAAGATCTTTAAAAACAACCTGTGAAGAACAACACATTACATGTTACACCGTGTCAGCATTTAACATAAATTGGGCCAAAATGCAGAAGCAGTATGTGGAAGAACTAATTATATGCCATGCATGATTCATCAGTTTGTGGAACAAACTTTGGCAACAATAAGCTGAAGTAATGATTTTTTGTTTCATTGTCATTATCTCACTTTTGGCACTGTGTTGCTTCAGTTCAGTGTTGGGGGTCTCTTAGGGTCCCACCATAGGCTTTCATTTGGGTCGAGGTCTGGACTTTGACTGGACCACTGCAACACCTTGAATCTTTTCTCTTTCAGCTATTTCTTTTGTAGATTTGCTCCTGTGCTTAGGATTATTGTCCTGTCGCATGGCCCATTTTTGGCCAAACTTTAGCTGTCGGACAGATGGTCTCACACTGGAATACTTTGGTGCCCAGATGCTGTGGCTGCGAAACAAACCCAAATCATCACCCCTCCACCACCGTGCTTTACAGGTGGTATGAGGTGTTTGTGCTGATATACTGTGTTTAGTTTTCACCAAACATGGTGCTCTGCATTACGGTAAACCTTACTCAGCGTGGTCTTGTCTATCTAAAAGGACACCATTTCAAAATGATATGGGGTTTGTTGAGAACTTTGCAAACCTAAGCTGTGCTGCCATGTTTGTTTAAAGAAAAGAGGCTTTCTGCTGGCAAACCTTTCAAAGAAGTCATACTTGTTCAGTCTTTTTCTAATTGTACTTTCATTAACTTTAAGGTGCTAACTGGGGCCTGTAGAATCTGAAATGTTACTCTGGGGTTTTCTGTAGGTTCTCTAATCATTGCACAGTATAAATTTGGTGGGATGTCAACTCCTGAGAAGATTGGCAGCTGTCTTGAATGTTTCCAACTTGTGAATAACCTTTCTCATTGTAGAATAATGACATTCAAATTGTTTGAAAACGGCCTTATAACCCTTCCCTAATTTTCAGGCAGCAATAATTGCTCCATTAAGATCATCGCTAATATCGTTCCTCCTTGGCTTTGTGTTAAGACGCACACACTTGCACACACACCTGAATGCTCCAGACCAGCAAGCTACCAAAACATCTGTGTTTATATATGTGCCTAGACTTGCTGATGATCAGTTAATTAAGCTGCATTGTCTTCATCAATTTTGGAACAGCCAGTAAAGCCATATTGGAGGACCTAAGGTCCAAAACCGTCTAATACAGAGTAAAATCTTCTATGTATTTTGGGACCAATAAGAGACCTATGTTAAAAAGGATCAGTAAAATCCTAAAACCAATTCTAAAGTATACAGAGAGCCAAGGAGATTTTTTTTTCCCTGGGATTTTTTTTTCCCTTTCGGTTTTGAGAGAGTAGATTTTTATTTGAAAGAAGCAGAATTGGACAGCTCTTTTAGTGTGTTGTTTAAAGGTTGGGAGGGAATCAAACTGTGCAATAATTTCACGCTGAAGACATCAAATTAGCAGACAAGGAACCTAGGGCACTTTCAAAATGATTTGTACTACTGAACAGTTCAATTCTTGATTTTGAAGTATTTAGTTGAAGAAAAAAGTCATACAACAAGAGCTAAGTAGACATGCATCACCAGGATATACTTCTACTTTGAGTGAAGGCTGCCATTTGTTATGCTGTGAGTCCAGAAAGAGACAGCCAGTAAAGGAAAACATAAAACAAAAAGCTTTCGAGCATACCCTGAATGGTAGTGGATTTTGCTTCTGTGGGAACTAATTCAACAAGTGCCACATCTGGGGCTGAAAAAAAAATGGGGGAAGAAAAAAAAACCAATATAAACATTATTTATTAAAACAAGAAAAAATATAACTAAAGATCACGATATCAGAACATTTGTTGGTTGTGTCTAAGCAAAGTAAAAACAATCGTAATGGTTCTAAAAGACAAAAATGTACTTACACACTTTATTGCTTTTATATGTGGTGGTAAAGGCTGTTGTCAAATTCTCACTATCTGTATCTGGAAGATAAAAAAAGCATGTTAAAAATGTCACAGCGCTCTATCTTCAGCTCCCAGTCTGCTGAGAGTGGCTTGTGTAACACCACAGCTGCTGGCTGAGGAGGGAATATTCACTGTTGAGACACAGTAATCTGATTATTATTAAGGGCTGGGACTGAAACAAACCTGTCCAACTCCTATTTTTCTGAATAACTGTGATGCAATGGTATTAGTCAGAGCACAGAAAAGAGAAACACATTACTAGTAACTGTAATATAAAAACTCAGAGCTGCAATAATCACAGATTTAACAGAAACAGCAAAAATGCCATCGCTTTGGGCCTTTTTTTTCTTTCTGAGCTTTGCATTGCAGCAAATTTAAATTTTGTGGTTTAAGGATTACTGGGCGGACAAAACAAGACAAGTAAAGATGTCATTTTGGGTTCTATGTTATTACAGACTTTTAGGCAGCTTTAATCAATAAAAGTTTATAGTACTTGTGAGATAGGTCGGTAATAAAAACATAAAACAGACATATATGGATTTCTATATCTTGTAAAAAAAAAAAAAAGTACAAAGAAACTATTACATGCAGCTTTGCTATTTAGATATTTCAATAATATTTTCACATTTAAAGACTTTTTAAATTCCTGTTACACATGGTTTGTTTCAGTCAACAAGTCAAAACTGAACCCAAAGCATTTACAATTTAGTGTGATATAGGACCAGGAAAAGCAAAGCGATCTTGAATTTATTTACTTAAATAATCCGTTTAGAAATTAGCTGCCAACTAACTTTCACTGAAGTGATCGGTTAATCGACCTGAGTGGAAGCTCTACTATGGTCAAGTTGAAATGTTATCCAGCACTCGAGTAAAAGTAGATTGAAACTTTACTTCTCCAAAACGCAACAATATATCAAACTGTCAGAGGACACCTGTAACAAAACAGGAAGAAAGCAATAAAAGTCTATATAGTACAAAAAGAAAAAAAGAAAGAGCTTACAATTCATGGTTGGTTATTGTTCTCACCGGTTATACCTGAAAGAAAAACACAAACTGTAAAAACAGACAAAGAGCTCATGGTGATTTCCGCTCACAGCTTTTCCAACATGTTGATTTGAATCTGTCACACATGTTTTCTCAAACCGGTCAACACCTCGTTCCTCGGCTTTGTTACCAACGCGTTTCGCAGCCCAGCTGTCTTTTTTCATCACAGTCAACCATCTGACTTTTTTTTTTTTCTTAAGGAACCCTCAACTGAAAATGTACTTGTTTGGTACAAATCAACCTAAAGCCGGGGGCAAAAACCTAGGAGTGAGTAACACACTTCCAGAAGAAGTTTTTACACTTCTCAAACTCGAGCTGATCAATCCGGCATTGTTCATCGCAGCTGTTGAGTGAGCTTACCTGTCTGGGCGCAGCGCAGCGGAGGAGCGCGTCACAAAACCGGACAAATTCACTGAGTTTCCCCCCCTCCTGGGAGAGCTTTTATGGTGGAGAAAACTAACGCCCACTGCCTTTTTCTAAGTCTGATAATCTAACCGGCGTGCGGCTCTGGTAAAGTGTCTGAATCTGCGTCTGTTGAATACAGTTAACTAGTCACAGCTTTTCTTCCAGCACTCGTGAGTCATAAAGCACACGCGCTCAGTTTCCGCCTCCCCTCCCTTTCCTCCATGTCAAAGATCGTCTCTCAACAAGATGTATCACTCCCACCGCGAACCCTTCTGTTTTAACATACCCACCTTTATTAAGGGTAAACTGATGGTAATGATGACTAATTACTATAGTTTAATAATAATTACGTATGCAATGGGTTACATATGTCATTAGTTATGAATTATATACAGCATAGTTTTGTGTATGGTGTCACAGATGACAAAATATTTGGTTTAGTGTAAGTCTCGGAGGTAGGTGCCGTTGACTCGCGGTATTTCGACGTAAACCACAATCCTTTGCTAACCCAACCAAAGAGTAAGTGAAAACAGAGTAAACAGTGAGTAGGACAGGACACAAACCAGCTCTCCAGGTTTACGTGTTTGATTTGCAGCTTCAGTCGCCTCCCCACCTGCCTACTTCACACTCCTTGCAAACAAGATTTATGAGCATTAGTTTCAACTTAACAGCTAGCCACTCCTGTAATGTTCATGGCTGCATTATGGTATTTATTAATCATTTACAAAGACTTTATAACTTTATATGGCACACTATGACATTATCAAGTGTTTTAACTTTGCAGGCAGTGTTCTAGTACATAGCCAACAATCAGAAAATAACTAATAGGTGAAATTATCAATGTCTAGAAATCTATGTAATACAGAATCCTAGTTATGTCTGGGGTTCTTTATTACATAGGTGTAGGTGTATCTCCTTAAAGTTATTTTATTTAACATTACGCATAAATATGGGGGACTGAGTCATGACAGATTATTTAAATATGTGACAAAGTTCACATTGTCTGCACATACAACAGGAACAATCTTGAGCCGAAATAGCCAGATTGAAAAACTCTGTAGATGTAGTTGCGCTTGGTAAGCATTCTTACACGTAAGCATTCATTTGTCATGTGTAACGGTCACCAGTAAAATCCAGTAAGTAAGTTAGTAGCTGTCTGACTGAAAACAAAACTGCTTGTCGTTCCACATCAAGAAGTGAGACACACACTGGGCTCAGATGACCACAAGAAATTTCAGGAAGCTGTCCTTTCATGTTGTTTCGTTGTAAAAAAAACAAACAAAAAAACATAAGCTAAAACGTGTGTATATATAATCAAACCTTTCCAATACTGTCTAATCAATTATGTTTTTTTCCCAGATAATTTGTCATTACAGTCAAATCATTAAGCAAGCAATGTTGTATACATCTGATGAGTACTGAGTGAGCGCTCACCATTTTTCACCCCATCATCTTAAACATCTACTAGCAGAGCGACAAAATGGTGACATTACCCAGTTTTTACTGCTGTTTACACAATGTTCTTATGTCCTGTGCACACATACATCGAATGACCAAAGAATTAAGAAGTCAGAAATTCAGCTTTAGTATAAACAAGATTTGAACTATGTTTATTTTTCAGAATTACAAAGTTTGTCCTCACACTGCAGGCATAATTAATGAAATCTAATCAAAAACAAATAAAAAGAAATAATAAAACAGGCTAAAAGACTAAAATGATTAAAACGCCTCCTCGTTGGTTCTAAAATAAGAGTGGAGTGGCATTCTCTTCACGTTTACACAGAGACAGAAACATATCATATCTGGGTAGATTAACCATTCTGTGGTCAGTATCTTTTTAGCAGTGTAAACCTATGTAGAGCTTCTGTCTTTGCTAGCATTAGTTGTATAAATCCCTCATTTTAAAATGTATTTGCTTTAATAATGCAGTGAGTGAGTTTATGAAAATATAGCTTTTCCCAAAGACACCAATATGTATGCAAAGTTGATTTCCTTAAAAGATAAATAAGAAAACTAACAGCAACAGTTCGTCAGTCATGAAATCACAGTTGAACTTGTCAGTTGCGACTGTCTCCCTGTCTTTTTTTTCTTTCTTCTGCAGCTGTTGACTTCAGCCAGTTCGGCATTGTTTGGTTCTGGCATTCAAAGGTTGATGACAAAGTGAGTCAAACGAAGAAACACAGACAAAGAAAGAAGAGAAATAATAATATGGCATTTTGTAGAAGAAAATGAAACACACAAACCTTTTGTTTTATAATGAAAACTTTAAACCGTTGTGTTTTTTGAGTTCGAGGATATCTCTTTCTCTGCAGGGACGTCCTACATAGCACACCCAAAAAAAGAGAGTTATGACACAATATGCATAAAAAAAAAGGACAGCTGCACCACATGTGTGCTACTCGAGTGACAAACCTTCTGAGGAATGCTCAGATCCTTGGCGTCAGAATTCAAGCCAGAAGCGTCACCATTCTCCAGTCTGTTCAGTTTTGGAGTTTCAAGGGTTACCGGGCTGTCATCCATCTCTTCAATGTGCAGTGGGCCATTGTCTGCTGCAGACAGCTGGAGCTCCAAGCTATCTGATTCATGGGAGTTATTTTGTTCAGAGCTGCTTGCACTTGGTAGATCTTTTTTTCCATCTCCTTTATTTTCCGATTCTACAGGCGGCTTAGGCTCTTCTTCTTTCACTGCCTTTTCTCCTTCAACTTGATTGTTGTTGTCTCCCGACTTCAGCTCACTTCCTGATGCACTCTCTCCAGCATCTTCCTGTGCAGAAGGGCTGTGGACTTCACTTTGGTACGACCCTATATCCAGTTCCCTGGACTCGACTAAAGACCCTCTAAGCATGCTGCCTTCTCTGGACAAGCTGCTGTGTCGAGGTTTTTCTGGGGATCTGAAACTAAACCGCTGGCTCGTTCTAGGACTGAAGCTCCTGTGAACCTCAGAAAAGCTGGCTTTCCAAGCCTTTGGAGAGATCAGACTTCGTCTTTTCAGTGAGCCGTACCTGGAATATATAGTTTGAGAGAGGGAGTGAGATAGAGAAAGATCAAATCATGGAGATAAGAATTATGTTCAGTACTGTGGAGTATTGCCAGAATATGGTGGAACAATTCACAAATGAATAAAGCTTTATAACAACAGTGCATTTAGCCATAAAGCACAATTAAATGCTTTCTGAATCTGCAAAAGTAATAATTAAAAGAAAATGCTGCTTGTATTATTACTCTAGGAGAAGGCACAGATGCAACTATGGCGGGTAATTTCCACATTTTTCTGAAACTGTAATGAGAAATTAAAAATGTTTTTCATTTGGAAATTGCCTTCAAGCTTTAAAGTTAAGAATTAAAAAAAACTCTCACCGGGACAATCCCTTTAGAGCAAATGCTTTGTCTGGATGCTGAGCCTGCAGCTCCTTTATCACACTTTGTAGATCTTGATTGAGCTAAAATAGAAGATGGATGGTTAAAAAAAACAACAAACAAAAAAATCGAAACAATCAACATTGGGTCACACATAAGAGAGCAAACATACCGTACTCATTTCCTTGTAGAAGATGTCTCGTAAATTTGACACAGCTGAGAAGACAGCTACATAGCATCCAATACGACTAAAGGAGACAAACATTGACAAGTAATGTGTTTAAAAAACGATAAATTGTTGCAAATTCAGTTAATATTTGAATAATATCCAATACTGAATCATATTCATATTCATTCTGACAGAATAAATATATACTGTCAGACCTGTCAAAGAGAACTGGGAGCTCCTCTTTCAGATCATTATTGATCCCCTCATAGATAACTCTGGCAGTATTCATCTCTTCGTTTGCCTGCAGAATGAAAAGGAAAGACCATTTCAATGCATATGTTTCAACAAATTAGGGTTGATTACAAAGAGATATTGATGTTATTCTAATTACCTTGCTTATCTTGATATCATCCCTCTTTTTTGCAGTCTGCAGTGCCTCTAGCTGGTGAAGGGAGGAGTCGTAGTCAACCAGCTTTCTTCCCCTCTTGGCAATTTTGTCCTATAGTTTTTACAATGGAGCAAAACAGAGTCATACATATTGTCTATGTATATGTATGTGAATTATAGTACATGTTTGTCTTAACTTGGTTTTGTGCATTTGCTCTCAGGCACTTTGCCTGTCTGCATATTAACTTATGTTTGCTTGCATACTTGTTTGCCTTACCCTGACATCAGGGAATTGGCTCACGTAGGACTCCATGGTGCGCACGGCCTGGTCTAATAGCTTCACCTCGTAGTCATTCCACAGGAGGTCCTCCCCCTGCATCACAAGTACAGCATAAATATTGCATTAATTATGCATAACAAGGGGGAAAATGTGGGGTCTTGTTTGCCTGGCAATGCATGCATTTCGCTGTTTTTGCACTTGTGGAATTAAAATTTGCTGCGATGGGTCTTTTTTTTAGTACCACTGACCTCAACAATGGCTCCTAAATCTTCCTCTCCAGCCCAGTCAGATTCATAAACATCAAACAGAGACTGGGAAAGGCGTCTTGAAGCTTCACGCATGTCTGTATAAAGCAGAATCGACTATTTGAGACCTGCAGAGGGCACAAATCCACAATTCTACAGCATCTTCAAACAAAGACTATTTTCACCTCTAACTGCATTAACGTAGACCCTCAAGTCCTTGTATATTCGGTTCCCATCAGTCTGCAAATAAAGCATAAGTATACACATGATTATCTTGCTTACCTTTATTAACTTTTATGATGTTTGATTCACGCTTATACTCAATAACCCTGTGTTTGCATATACTGCAAAATGTTCAAAGTCTTTTTCAATTTTTTTTTTTCAACACCCATAATAAAAACAATACTGGGGGATGATTACCTGCTGGTCATTAAAGTTTTGAAGACAATGTTCAAAATGGTCATCTCTGGTCTCCATTGACTTTCCCAGCCTTTGCATTACCTGCACAGAAAGCACAGAAAAAAGCTAAATCTCAAAGAAACAGCAATTAAATGGCAATAAATTTCTCTTTCTTGCCATAGGGGAAACAGGAACTTGCAGACTATGTACCTTTTCTTTGCCTCTGCTCAGCTGTCTTTGGACTTTTTTAGCAAAGTCACCAGAATTGCCTCTCGGACTTGTCTTGTCTGCCATATTTTGTCTTGTCTGTGTTTATTCCTAAGAGGAAAAAGAGAAAAAATATATATCACAACACTGTCCTGCAACATCACAATTACTACGTGTACTTCTGCAGAATGTCTGGTTCAAATATATTTTGCCTGAGAGCATTGTTAACTTTGTGGCTGTTATATCACAGTATTAATTTCAATTTGTTGCTCCTTCCATACAAATTAAATGCAATTGAAGTGATTACAAGTGATGGAAACACACAAGACGAAAATCACAGGTTGGAAAATTAATGCACACCAATATACTAGTAATATAAGAGAATAAAATAGTTAAAACCAAGTTTAAAATGTGCATAACTACAGTTAATAGAATGATACAGGATACATTTAATTCCTAGCAGTATTTGTAGGCAACACACACTGATGACACTTGCATTAGTAACCAGAAACCAACAGACTAAATGTGGAACAAAGACACAATATTCTATATTGTGTGGGAAAATTAGTTATACATTCATCCTTTATCTTCTTTTTTTGTCACGAAAACAGCTGAAGTACTGTTATTCGGCACTTGACTTCACTGTGGAAAGGTAGACCCAAGAATATTGTGGACGTTTCTGAAAATGTAGGAGGCAGAGTTGCCTCTAAAGGGACGGCAAAGGATGGCAATGACACCCTGTAAAGCGTGATTGCCCCACACCTACCAAACCCACTGGACGAGAAAACTCTTAAAGGCGCGTTTTAGATTCTGTGAGTTTACCTCCCTGGAGAAACTACACTACAATGCACCAAACATTTCTGGTGGATATGAATTACTACTGTGTCTGGAACAAAAAAATAACCTCACAACACTGCTGAGTGAGAACATTGATAGAGAGAGGTTTGGATTGTAACTTAGCGCATTTACTTGAGTACTTTAAGTCCAGTTTTTCAATATTTCTATGCTATTTCTATACTTTGTACTCCATACCATTTATTTTACATGTATTTTTTGTTATTTGGGATTACTCCTTAAAATTACTGTATGTGCAAGTCTGATGAATAATGTGCCTCCGCAATTTTTTGTTTTAACAAATCGTTGACCACGTGCCTTTTTATCGGAATTTGAATAACTACAAATGCAAATATTTTTGAAATCTGTCAAAAATTATTATTTAAATAACACTTTTATTAAAGAACTTTCACATAATAGTAGTCTAACCATTAAAGAAGCATTAAAAAGGATTTTGGTAAATACCAATACTGTTAGTTTAGGTCAAGTAGATGCAAGTAAATTACTGTGACATTAACCTTACATTGGGTGGTGGAATAAATTTGTTAAGCACTGTAAATCAACCTGAAACTAAGTTGCAGGACCCTTGCTGCATTGGCAGGAGGCACATATAAATAAAGCTATTGCATATAAGTGTGGCGGCAGGGTGTGGTTCTGGTTTTGGCTCAGCTGTGGGGGGAGAGGTAAAGCAGGAGGTTCAAGGTTCATTGCAGTGGAGAGGCTGAGTGGGATAGCTGTTGCACATGGACTAATAAGTCTTTCCTACTTATGCAGCAGCATGCTGGCACCAACACAGGATGGAAGCACAGACAATAGCTGGAAACCAACTGAGAAATCTAACCCTGAGTACACATGGCATTGCAGGGTTGACACAATGTGCACGACTGGAAAAAACACAGTGCTAAAGTGTGAACAGTTTTTGCAAATAAACAATAGTGGCCAACATAAAGCTGAGTCTGTGTGTCAGCAGACAGAGCACCAAGTCATTAAAATAATCTCCAGCAGCAGCATTTAAGTCACATACACATTAATGTATCACAGTTTCCAAGATATAATGTTTAAATTCTTTGTGACAGTAAATACCAATAACAGCTCAAGCTGATTTAATGTTGGTGAAAATTGTGTCAAGGTCACAAGCAATGTGAAAATGAGTAAAAACTTTTAAAATCTCTTCAAACTTCACAACAATATACTAGGCCTTGGGGACATGAGTACCTAGGTTAGTATTTTACCTTGACCTTCATTGTTAGCACTTAAGGTCAAACTTGACCTTGAAAAATAATTTCAAGGAAATGTATTGAATATGAAAGGGCATGGAGAGAATACAACGCACTTTGCATTTTTCTAGTCTGACACCCTGCGTCGTCACAAGTTGACATCATCGTATTGTAAAACTCCACGTTTTAGTGTTTAGTGTTGCCCTTGGGGGGAAGTTGGGCTCTCTGAGGACTTTTCTGGGCCTTTTGAAAAAATCCTGGAAACGCCCCTGATTCCACTGAGGGATTATGGAAGGCCTCAAGTGACAAAATGAATTAAATAAATGCATTTAATTCATAATAAATGCATCATTATTAATTGAAATCAGAAATAGTTAAATAACTTATTAAATGTTATTAACTTATTGTATATAACTAATTAATTATTTCAAATTTAATCAATTATTTAGTAATGCATTTAGTTAACTCGTTTGGCACTCGGAGTCTTCCATAAGGCACAGCAGCTTATGGAACTTGCTTACATCACTTCTTAGAACGACAATGCCCAGAGATCCCTGCGGCAACCCACTTCCAGCAGTGTGATATTGGTGAACTTTCGCCTACCCGGAGTGTTTTTATTACTTTTGGCGTAGGAGGAGTGGTCTTATGACAGAGTCGCGGATTCCCTTGCTACTCGCCGAGCTGCAGGACATGATCATGGGGAGCGTTCTGGCCAAATGTGCCATCACCGACCTGGGCATCCAGTGGGCTGGCTGGGCTCTGGCTGCGGCTTTCAAAACCGAGAAGTTTTATGACTTGGCAGGTAATCTGAAACCCCGTTTCCTTAACAGTAATTTACGACCCTGCATTAACTGCTTATGCGGCTTTGCTTGTCTGTCAGTGAACTGCAACTAAAAAGTGCTCGAACTCGACTCGACTGAAAGCGAAATACATCTAAAGGGGGAACAGTCGATATATCTGATCCGTGTAGACTGATTTAATTTGTAAAAGCGTGCTTTGCACTTAAAAAAAAAAAAAAGACTGATCATTACAAAATCTGCATTATCTAAAACAGCTTTGTTGTGAAACAGCGCGGAAGGAGCTCCTCCTTCGGCTTAACAGGCGCATGTGTTAGCAGGGGCGTACACAACTATCCTGGGTTGAATCAAAAAGGGCGCTTTTTAAGGGCCCCCATTAAAAAATTTATAATTAGTTTTAATCATGCAGTGGTTAAAAGACAAAGAGCGGGAGAGAGAGAGAAAGCTTAACAGTATTTCATATGGCTGTAGGGGGATATTAGGTATTAGTTATTATTTTTAATCATTTTTGCATTTTGTTACTGCACTCCACAGCTGCCAGAATTACCGAATGAGTCAGTAAGCCAGTTTGCAGCAAATTTCACTGCACTTATTCTGATAATTGAATAGCTTTTAATTTGTATTTCTACATATAGTTACCTAATTTTAGCTTTATTCATCTTATTTGAAAGAAAACTGAATGTTATTGGGTTTTGTGCAGGTTAATACAGCATCATGTAGCCCATATTATTATCAATACCTCACATTACAAACTTTTTAACTGAGAAAATAACTAAGATGTACAAATTATTAAAAATAAATGTTAGTTAGTTAGTTAGTTGCAGCGCTGGTGTGACTTTGAATCTGCCTGTGATATCTATTCAAAAAAACGTAAGCTCACAATAAATAAGGAAGTAGAGAAATGAACATAGTCTGCCTAAAGTTAGTACTCAATCATTTGTCACATATAGACTGACGTTGCTTACCTGTCCACGCCAGTGACTGAATTAGAAAAAAGAAATCCCAAATTAATCACCTTGACACTTCTCTTTTACTCGTCTTCTTCTGGTTTTCCAACTCCGCGCTGTTCTCCTGTATATTTGTACCCTTGAACTTTGGAACCAATTGTCTGCAGTATCCTGAGTAAAAGATTTATCGGACACACCTTAGTCTGCAACAAGTACAGCCACCAGCCGTGCCCACTTTCAAACCACCCTCACTCTACAACTCTGTCTCTCTATATATTTTTCCAGGCTCTGGCACATTTATACTACTTGCACACCTGAGTCGTATCTGGGGAGGGGCCAGTCATACTCGGCAGAAGGTGCAGACAGGGTTGGTAACAGCATGGGGACTCAGGTAAGGCAGTCAGTATTGATGCCAAGTGCCAAACACCTCTTGACCGCTCTGCTACGCTAGAAAACTAAACAGAGATATGAGCAGCTTATGTTTTTTTTATCTGAGTTTTGTGTAATTTTAGTCCTAGAGGGTCATTGGTGAGGTCAGAGGAACTAATGCATGTGAGACTTTAAAGTCAGGTAACTCGAGTTAATGAATAATGGCTTGGTTAATGTGAAAGGACTTTAAGTATGTTTTTTTTGCAGGCTGGGGACATTCCTCTTCATGCGGATCTTGAAGGACGGTCACGATCGCAGGTTTAACAATGTTAGAGACAGCCCTGGGACATTCTTTGTGTATTGGACTGTTCAAGGTACTTGGAAGTAATGTAAACACCTCTTTCTTGTTACCAGAGTCCTTGACCAACAGCACCCAAGTGAAGGGAGACTTTGCCCAAATAAATCACTGTCTAGTTTGTGGCTCTTTATATGTATTTATTCTAGGCAAGAGCTGTTGGTTACAGTTACATTTATTTCATGGAAGGATTAAGGTTATGCTGTTTGAAAATCATACATTTTTCCTCCATTCTTTCAGCTGTGTGGGTATTTATGACCCTCCTGCCCACCCTCATGCTGAACAGTGAGAAGCGAAATGTGCCTCTGGGAACGAGGGACTACATTGGCTGGACCATTTGGGGCCTTGGCTTTGCTACAGAAGCTATTGCTGACCAGCAGAAATGGGTTTTCAAGCGTGACCCAGATAATGCTGTAAGTTAGGACAACCCTAAACTGTATTAATGTCTCACTCACCGAGTGTTGTAACTGTACTGTCCAATTTACTTTCTCACCTCCAGGGAAAGTTCATCCAGAGTGGACTCTGGGCTTACAGTAGACATCCTAACTACTTTGGAGAAATCCTGCAGTGGTCAGGTCTCTGGCTCTCAGCCTCCTCAGCGATGCAGGGTTCCCAGTATCTCAGCGTGGTCTCCCCTCTATTCGTCTGGTTCCTGCTACGTTATGTCAGCGGTATCCCCATCTTAGAAAAGCAGGCCATGAGGAAGTGGGGATCTGACCCAGCCTTCCAGAACTATGTGAAGAATACCCCCCTTCTGTGGCCACTCCCTAAATTTTGATGTCACTTTTACAATGTTTGAACACCGAACAGCAGTTACCTCTCACAAAGAAGCTACGCATGTTCAAGTCACTGAAAATGAGTGAGGTTTTTGTAATTTACTTTTGGTGTCTGCAATTTTTAAATGTAAATTTGTCACATACACCATTTACATAAAAGTCATGTTAAATATTTTGTGGAGGCTTTGATCAATATCTGAATATATGCATTTTTGTTGAGCATAAAGTCACCTCTGCTTTTATACCCAATGTTTCTACACTTGTGAGTGCAGGTTATAATTTTGAGATATTCAGGAGTTATAGGCATTAAGAGTCAAACATGTTAATGGGCATCAAAGTGGAAATACCATCAGTCATCAGAGGAGGTATACCCCTTCAGTTACAATCCTGTTCCTAAAGAATTTCATTCAAACCTCTCACTGTGTACAAAGCAAGATGGTTGTTTTGTATTGTCATTATTTTTTAGTATTTTTAATTCTATATTTGACAGCACAGTTTAAAGGGTGGACGGGAGTGCATCCAATTATATTATATGAATCCAAGCCCTTGTAATGGCCTTTGGCACAACCTGGTGAGCTATAACTGAATGCTATTTATAGCATTCATGACATAAACATGGTAAATTGACTGGTTGATATAATACCTGTAGTAGAAGGTGTTATCTTTGCACACATGGATGTAACTAGGTTCCATATCTTGCTTTACATTGCTCTACTGGGGGCACCAAGAAACTAATCCACCAACTTTCCAAGTGGTAGACAATCTGCTCTACCAACTGTGTCACAGCTGATAGAAACATCCATATTTTTCTTGAGGTTTCTCATAGGCCTTAAAATCCAAATATGTAGTCCTCACTAGGGCTGCCACAAACGATTATTTTGATAGTCGACTAGTCACTGATTATTTTTGCGATTAGTCGACTAATCAGATCATGCATCCATTGGATGTAAAACGTACAGCTTATTTCACCAGCATGCATCTGCTCTTAAATAACTATCATTAGCTTACAGCTTTAAGTGTTTAAGGTATGTGCTAACTAAAATTAAAGACAAGATGATAGTTTATTAAATTTTAATGACATTTGTAGTTTGTTTGGTGGAGTTTAAAAAACTCAGCCGTCTGCTCCTTGCTATCTAAAATATAACAGGACACCGGAGTATATTCTCGAGCATCTCACACTTCTGATAATCAGTTGTCTGCTTGACGTTTATTCAGCTGTGTAAAAACTAGAACTTTAATCTCAGCCAACCCGATTTACTCAGGAACAAATAAAATACTAAAAAAAGCCAAACAATATCATTTTTAAGTTACCTAAGTGACTAATATATCATGTTTAACCTGAGTAGCGAAAGAAGGCGGTGGGTTTGAAAACGATTTGCCGGCAGTCCGGTGTTCTCACCGGCTCTAGTGAGCCGTCAACCCCAGCTAGCTATCGAGCTGGTGGGTAACAGACGTCTCTGAAAACGTCGGAGCACTTTTGAAAATATGTGATGTCTTGATAAAATGAGCAGATATTTGAGGTTTACACAGCTATATTCTCGCCTGAAAATATGTTAAACGTTTATTTTGTGACCCAGAAAGAATAATAAGAGTGATATTAAAACTAACTAGCTGCCGCCATTGTTGAAAACTGAGCAGGGCCGCGCTATGAATTCTGGGACACAGCTTCTTCTTCTTCCGGGTTTAACGGCAGCTGGCATCCTTGTACATGCAGTGCTGCCATCTTCTGTTTCAGTCCGTAATTAAACTCTTAAATCCTACTACTTACTCCTGCGTCTTTTGGGATCTTACAAAGCTTCAAACGACGCGTCGACTATTAAATTAGTGGTCGACGATTTTAATAGTCGACGTAATCGTGACTAGTCAACTAATCGTGGCAGCCCTAGTCCTCACATCAGCAATATTATTGCTTGCAACAATACAAAATTAAAAACAAATTATTGGCGCTTAATACACCTAATCATGCTAATGATGTGAGCACAAGCCTCTCCAGTGGCTTTCGGCAATATGGATCACCTACTCAACCAGCTTTAGCCTTCCTGTCAGGATGATCCCACATAATGATATTAAAGTAGACTAAATGGGATTGCACCCTCCTTTACTGATGAAGTTTCCAAATGTAAAGAAGCTACTCAAAACATTCACAGAAAGGACAGGAGACGTTTTTGTAAATGTATTTTATGGGTTATATGCAATTCAGATAGTATATTTTTGTTCAAACTGCATGATTATAGTTTATCAAATAATGCCCCAGTAATTGGACAGGCTAATAGCCCACTGTAATTGCCTTTTGTGCAGGACTGCTTATAAGCAACCTCCCACAGTACAAATATTAAACAGATCAATAAACACCAAAGGGTCTGGTGCAGCAGAGGCTACAGCCTGCAGCAGAAACCAGTGACAAAAACTCCTGGTAAAAGCTTTGTTGCCTTTCAATGACAATGAGATCATTGACATTTACTAAAACAATCCACAGCTAGTGGAGCTTGCAGACGATGACCAAGTAGATCTGGTTGAAAGGTCTTCATTGAGTTCTTATTACTACACTTTGTTATTAAGCAAGAAGGAAAGGGTATGCACACTTCTAAATTATATTCACTTAACAAAACACTGTGGGATGAAGACAATACAATTAAAATTAAAAAACAAATGAAATACAAACATCAGCCACACAATCAATTATAACCTAGAATGAAATGCCAAAAAAATAATAATAAAAAAAATCAGTTTCTCAACTTCTGAGTGACACATGAGCTGAAAAACTATTAAAGGGAAACAATTACATTTAGAAGCAGGTCACAATAAAACTGTTACAGTACATATTTTCATCTATGAGCACACTTATCTAAGAGTGAATAGACAGTGCATTTTCATGTGTTGTCATCTGAAATGAGAATGCCACACTGGAAATTTATTAGGAGCAACAGTCCTAAAGACACAAGTGTGCACAGACAGAAAAAACTAGTTGTTTTAAAAAAATAAAAAAAAAATACAAAAATCCCATTTTACGAATGTTAAAAAACAAAACAAAACAAAACAATATAATAAAAACTACCATTCAGAAACAGGATTTTTAAGAATGCAGAGGAAGACTACATTGGAGGTGTTTATAGATGCAATTAAATGTTATTCATAAAATAAACTGGTTGCTGTTATTGCAGTAAGAATAAAGAATTAAATGCAGCTGCTTTGTTATTATTTGAGGAGCGGAGAAGAAAAGAACTTCCCTTGGCGAGAAAATCCCTCTGCTAATTTGCTCCTTGACCCAAATCTGCAACAAACAGCATACAAAAAAATAAATAAATAAAATAAAACATGACGGAATTATTAATTAGGAGCTACAGTCAATAAAACAGAGCTGATGAACGATAATGAGATATTACACAGTAGATTAAGTTATATGAAAGTCAGAAGAAGTAAATTAGGAGAGAAAACACTTCGTAGCTTTATCTTCTCAATTAATCATGAGATCATTGATTATAACGCCAGCAGGGCTGGGAGGGCTGTGCTCATGTGATTACCTGGGTGTCAGAGAGGACTTCATGCGCTGAGACAGAGAGCTGGAGGAGGGGGTTTTATTGAGCTGGTGCTCCGGAGTGGTCAGAGGTCCCAGTATGCTCACTGAAATATCACAAACAGTTAACATTTACAATCTCAGCCTCCTATGAAATGTCAGGCTGTTGAAACGACTGCGCCCACACCCATACGGCAACAACAAAGAAAGTTTTAACGAACCTCCAGCTCTCTCAGGGGTGGCATAGCAGTTTGCATTTTCGATGATCAAATGCTCCAACTTCGGCTGCTTGTTTTCTGCTGCCATCACAAACTGGGCCCAGAAATCCACCGGCAGAGCCAACAGACGCTCCACAACCTGAACAGAAAGGGATTAGTAAAAAATGGAAAAAGATCAGGGTTATTTCAGAGTATTGCCTAATCCACTTCCGCCCGTGCTACGCTAGTTAGGCTTGCCTTAAGCAAGATCGAGGGGAATTACTTAAAAAAGAAAAAAATAGAAAAAAAATATGGTGTTATGCTCTTCTTCTGTGCAATATTACACTGTAAAGAGACTTTTGGTGGCCTCCAGCTGTTGTGTGTGCTCAGTCACTTAGATTAAGCCATTTCACATAATTTATATAAATCTGTTGCCAGATACTGTCATCCTGATAAATAGCAAAATGCATCAAAATTAGAATTTAAAAAAATAAACAACTCTTTAATATGTTATAAATTTTAGAAGCAAATGTTTAAGACATGGCAGCTTTTGCTGCACATTCTAGTTAAAGTATAATGCATTTATAATCCGTGAGATTTATAAAACTATAAGACATTTTAAAAATTATTTATGCATTCTTTTCCAGCAATAACTATTAAACAATCTTTACATTATGGAGGTACATCTCTATATAATAACAGCTTCACAGGGATTCACAGGAAAACTGGGTCAATTTTGTCTCATTGAGATAAATTTGTGCTTCCACCAACTTGGTATTTCACATTAAAAGTATTCAACCAGCAAACGTGGAAGGAGACTTTTATTGTAATGTAACCACAAGAAATGTAATGAAAGGCACAGCTGCAAGAAGTCTGGCTACCCCTGGGCAAATTACACGTTTTGTTGATGCCTGCAGCGAACACATTAAAATGAGCCAACTGTGTTTGCCACGGACTCGGTTTATTATGGTCACTTTTGTAAGAGAATCAGTTATAAATAATCAAAGAGTAATTGAAAAAGAAGCAGCAGAGCTGGGAAGCTTTTTGATGAAGAGCTGTTCTCAGCATTTCAGATTGCTTCAGTTTAAGGCAAAGGAAACTGTGCAGTTGTAAAGTGTGTGCAACTACACCTAAAAGAGAGGCATCAGTTGCTCTTCTTTAGTTTATTTTTGCAGTTGGTGCTCAACAAGTGCACACTAGGACAGGTATGCAAAAGCTGTGTCTAATCTTCCAAGCTCACCTTAGGCTGTCGTTTGGTATCCTGTAGGATTGTCATAGGGTCAGGATTGGGAACTGCGTGTCCCACAATTGT
This sequence comes from Oreochromis aureus, assembly GCF_013358895.1. NCBI lineage: Eukaryota > Metazoa > Chordata > Actinopteri > Cichliformes > Cichlidae > Oreochromis > Oreochromis aureus. The sequence continues at coordinate 9,467,155 of NC_052961.1, forward strand.
TGGACCAAAAACTCGGGACAGGTTACTGATGTCCATCTTGGTGTCCAAACTGTCAGCAACTCTGAAAGAATTGATTAGATTCAGTACTGATCAGCTGATGTATAATCAACCAAATATGAAATGTACATGAAAATAAATCCCGAGAGATTACACTGATATTTTAAGAGGGCCTATAATGCCCTTGTTCAGCTCCAAAATGTTAATTCGGTGCCTGCAGAAAGTTGTTTTGCGTCATTCACCACTTAAAATAATCATTTATCATATACAGTCCTTGGAGCAGCTCTCTGCCTTTAAGCCTTTTGACTTAGTTTAGAAAACTCAAACAGCACTTTTGGCTCACAGGTATCAACAGTACATGTGCTGATTTGAAATTTTGGACATTTTAAAAATGAGCATCCACCACTGTTTTTGAATAAATATAATAAAAAGTAAAAAGAAAAGCATCCTTTAAAAAAAGTTCCTTTTAAGTTTAACAGCAGAAAAAAATAAAGTAAAAACTTCAATATCAAGTTGTTTATGCAATTCTGCACATTTTTTCCCCAAACGTAGCTTAACCCAATTACAATTAGAGAATTTATATAGATATTCCATAAAGGTGAGGTACAAAGAGACTAGAGTTAAAATATATCACCAAAGCACAAATACAGTCGCTTGAAAAAGAAATTTACCAGAGGACTCTGAAAGCCTGTGAAAAACTAAGTATACTCCATGATTCAATATCTTGTAGAACCACTTTTAGCAGCAATAACTTAGAAGTAATAACTTTTATCAGGCTCTCACAATGTTGTGGAGGAATTCTGGCCAACTTCTTACGGTTCTGCTTCAGTTCATTCAGGTTTGTGGGGCATTCATTTATCCGCAGCTCTCAATGTCATGCCACACCATTTCGGTTAAAATCTGGACTTTGACTGGCCCATTGCAACACCTTGATTCTTCTTTTTCAGCCATTCAGTTTTAGATTTTTTGTTGTATTAATCAATTTGGCCCAAGCTTTAGCTGTGGGGCAGAATGCATAACATTTGACTCTGGAATATTTGGTATAAAGAGGAGTTTATGCTCCACTCCATGGTGGCAAGGTGCCCAAAACGAGTCTAAATCATCAGACTTTCCCCACAGTACTTCATGATGTATTTGTGCTGACATAATTTGTGCTGTTTGGGTTTCACCAAATGTGATGCTGTGCATTATGGCCAAAAACTTTGGTTGCATCTGCTGTAAAGACAGATGATGTTAAGATGCATCTAGGGCTGCTCAATTAATCGAATTTTAATCTAGATTACGATCTGGGCTTTCAACGATCATTAAAAATGACTGAGCCGATTATTAGCACCTCCCTCGTGCTTTACTCTCGCGCTGCTCCGTGTGGCAAATTGAGCGCACTTCTCTGCGTTTCGAACACGCGTCGCAACAATTAAGAGGACCCGAGGGAAGCTCGGAAAGCTAAGCAGAAGTTATTCAGAGAGGAGAAGATAATGGCTGCTGAAGAAAGAATGCCGTTGGTTGAAAAGAGAGGTAAAACGACTTCAGTGGTGTGGAAACACTATGGGTTCGCGGAGTCAGACGTGGATCAAGTAGACATAGTGTGTAAACTTTGCTACGGTGTCGTAGCTGCACCACAGAGCAACACTACAAATTTATTCAATCATTTGAAGACCGCTCACAAAGTGACATACGATCAAACAATGAAGGAACATAGAGAAAAACTCTTGACAACACCTGCTTCATCCTCACAGACCTCCATTCACGCTACCCTGTACAACGCGACTAAATATCCCACCAGCTCCCAGAGACACAAGGAGATAACAAACGCGGTAATGTTTTTCCTCGCCAAAGACCACTGCTCAATTAACCTCCTAGGACCTGGCGTCCACACATCACATTTTGGGCTATTTAGACCAAAATACTCAATTTTGCTCTACAAGGGCCTGATATCCACGTAAGAGGACATTATACCGCTACTGCTCTATTGAAATTTTTAACGAATATCCTCATATGTGGCTCTCATTTTTCTTAGACACAAAAATCAGGTAAAAAAAAAAAAAAAAAAAATCTGGTAATTCTTTGTTTTTACATTCACCAGGTCCCATTATGCCCAAATATCAAAGAGAAATTAAAAATGCATGCCATGGAAGAGTTCGGGTCTTAGGAGATTAACACAGTGAATAACCAGTATTATGCAGTATTTTGAAGTTCACTAAACATAGATGTTTACATTTTTCATTTATTTTTTATATTACAAACATTTGCACTGTTATCAGTATTTGCACACTATTTTATATTATTTTTTGACATCTTTAAAGCCATTATTCAATACATTGTTACTGTTAAATAAATATCGTCAAATAATCGAGATCTCAATTTCAGTGAAAATAATCGTGATTATCATTTTTGCCATAATCGAGCAGCTCTAGATGCAACTTTGCAAACCAAAACTGTGCTGCCATTCTCTTTTTAGAGAGAATAAACTTTCTTTTTAACGTGACATATATATGAGTTATGTGGTGAGAGAAGAGTAGGTGCAAACCTCTGAAGGTGAAGGATTACGAAAGCCAGTGTGTCTCTGTTGGGCTGTGGCAGGTCACCAATGGTTTGGTACATCAGAGCTATGCTGTTGTCGTCATCTGAAATTTCTGTGGGAGAACAAGGAAAACAAATTTTTCAGTACAGACCAAGAAATAGGGTGTTGTGACTTCTGTGGATTTATTAGCAGCTAGAAGGAAAATGCATCTGACTACAGTAGAAAACAAACACTAAAAAGGCTAACAGACTTAGAGATCAATCTTTTGTTTTTTCTCCAGGCAAATTCCCACCAGAGGTTTCCATCACTCATCAAAACAAATCACAAATGTAAAGCAAAAGCACTTATGAAATCTGTATTTAATCATGTGTTGGATAAATTGCTTAACTTTCAACACTGCAGTTATTTCAAGTAGACATTGCTTTGTGCCAAAACCCTAGACTAGTAAACACACACTTACCAGCTGCGTCCATGAAGGCACGGTTGAGGCGGAAGGTGAGAAGAGGCTCCTTGAGGTTCCTCAAAAAGTCCTTTAGGAGACCAGTGACGGCATGGATATCATCCACTTTACTGAGCACAGGAACAGTTTTGCTACGGAGAAACTTTTCCTTCAGCTCCTTCACAGTGCGCTCAGCACCAGAAAGACGGTACAGTCCAGCCTGGGTAAGGGGAAAAACATTTTTTATCTGGATTATACTGATATTGTTTCTAGGGAAAATTACTGTAGCTGTTATCTGTAATGTACTGTTTGATATGAAGGGGCACCTCTGCAGCAAGGTACTAAAATCCAGAAACAAGAGGTCTTGAATAATAAGGCCCCAACTTATCTTAGACACCCCATAGTACCATATCAGCCCAATAGAGCACTTTACTCTTATACTGTAGGCTTAGTTATGGTTCCTAGGGCTGGGAGGAAAAGCCTTTCAGGCCCCTCTTCTGTGGAAAAGCTCCCAGTCTGAATTAGGCTGGATTTTTTTTGATAGACCTGATAGTTTGGGCTGGATCAGGTAATTGAACTCTCCCTTAGTTATCCTGTCTTCCCCCATCACTCCCTGGTCGTGTCAGATGGCTGCCCCTCCCAATGCGTGATTCTGTCTGAGGGTTCTTCCTGTTAAGAGGGAATTTTTCATTTCCACTGTTGCCAAGTGCTTATTTATAAGGCATTGTCCAATTGTTGGGGATTTCTCTCTATTATTGTAGGGTCTTTATCTTTCAATATAAAGTGTCTTAACTCTGTTATTGTTTTGATTTAGCACTATGTGAATAAAAAAAAAAGACAACATCCCCAGGACATTTGCTAGCTCTGATTTCCTTAATTTTCTGCCTTCCTCTTTCACCCTTTCATAGAAATCGTCCAACCAAATATTTACTGATAATCAAAGAACAGCACATGAAATCACACATCAGAGTAGCTACAAGCAATAATAATAATAATAATGCATTTAAATTGGAACAATAACAAAACAGCTTAATCAGATTGTATTAGCAGATCTGTCAGTCAGACTTTAGCTCCATTTCCACATTAATTTTGGCAAAATTTCTGCAAATAAGAGACTTTAATGAGTCCACAACTCATCTTGTTAAGATAAAGGATATCTAATAAAAACAGAAAAGGCACAAGTGACTCGGGTAGGAAAAGCCAACATTTTTCACATGAAATTGATAGTTATGCACAAAAAAAGCAAGTAAGACAAGTGCTAAATAAACAACCCAGAAAGAAGAGATGGCAGCAAAGTCAAACAGCAATCAACAGATCTGGAGCCCTTCCATAGCCCAATTACAAATTTAAGCTCCCAGTAACAGATTGTAAAATCTTAGTTACAGCTCTGTCTCAGCTTAAGGGGAAGACATTAAAAATAACTACTGGGGCTTGAGGCTTTACTGTTCTTCACATTTCTGCATAATATTAGGACAGTGAAATAGCACTCACTTCATGCAGTCCCCTTTGCTCGATCTCACTGATACAGTGGACCACAATGGGAGGGATCATGGGTGATGTGTCTGGGACGTAGTCTGCGAGAACACCCTGAGAAAAACAAAAAACAAAGACAGTATATGGGTTAAGCAGCCAGAACTGTGATTAAATTTCAGTAGATCCACCTGCACATGTAGAGTAAAAATCTTATTACATACCTCCCCAATTTTGACTGGTGTGCCACCCAGGTTGGGGATGCATGGTAGAGGGCAGCGCTCACGACACTCGGGGTGCGAGACCACCCTGCAGTCCCTGCACTTCAGTGAAATCTTGCCGAACTTGATCCTCTTTCCACAGGGCACACAGGATTCAGGCTTAATGACCTATAAAGACATTCCACAGGAGACTGTGAAGTTATCTACCATATATATGCAGCTAAAGAAGCAGAGACACTTTGTTTAATGGCCTGCATAAATAGGGATACAAATGAGCAAACAACACTGTCAATATGGATGCCAACATTTTTTTTTGAAGCGCAGGGCTGGGTAATTTATTTCCCAAAGGGCCGCAAGAGAAACTGGGACTATTGTTGAGGGGGGCACCAATAAGCTGAACTCAATTCTGCTCAATATTAATTTTATCTCTTCATAAGCATGTTAGTGCGGGTCCCCACAATAGCCCCAGTCTCTCATGTGGCCCCTTGGGGAAATCAATTGTGCACCCTTGCTACAGCGACACCAAATTAAGTCAATAAAAAAAAGAAATAATTTAACATATTCAATTCTTAAAATATATAAGTAAATATCCCTTTTAATTTTTCACCCATTGCTGTATAAGGGCAAAACATATTTAATTTGGAGATAAAGAAAGCCCTCCTTTGATCCGAAAGGAAAATGTGCTTTTCTAGTCACATTCAGTCAGTGCTGTTCTTTCGCATTAATGTCATTCTTACAGTTTTGGAGACGAACTCATGAAGGCGGACGCCTCCATTGCTTTGTGGAGTACTAGGCGCAGCTTTCATCTCTCCCTCAGGGTTGGCAGGCTGCTTGAAGACATCCTCAGACTTGACAGATTCAGAGTCCCATTCCATAGCAGCTGAACAGGAGAGATAGAAAATAAATACCTGCTTGTAAAATAGCACAAACCTTCATCATGCAGTTCTGAATCACCGCTGCTGCATAATGAAGTTTTTTCAACACATCCAACATTGTTTTTCCATTAAATTATGTGTTATTACTTTTGCTAAAACCCAACAGAGCCCCATGTTGTTATCTTGTTAGCCAAGTAGATGATTTTACTTACTGAAGAACAAAGTTAGCTGGATGAAACTAAGCACAATCATTTGAGCAGGCTGGAATATAACTCCAGCATAGATAAGCCACATATAAAAGCAGTGTTTAAGGTCCACAGATATTTTAGCTATATACTACCTCATAACAGACATCTTACCAGTCTTTCTCCTGCTGCGGGTCCAGTATGGAACAGTCTCAATGGTAGAAACCGCCTCAACAGATCCTCCATTTGCAGGAACAGTCACTGTGGTCTTTGTCACAATGGCCTCATTTCCCTGTCACAATACATAAGAACAGTCAGAATAACCAAATACAGCCAAACTACATCAGGGCACAACAATGAGCTGCAAGACTTGGCTGCAATCTGCCATCAGCATTTGGTTGCCAAAGCTAACAAAAACGATGAATGATAAAGATCATGTATGATATATGAAAACAATACCCAGAGCTAAATAAATAACCTACCATCTCTGAAGTTTTTCCTGTTGATCGAGACCTTTTGGAGGCAACTGGAGGACCATCAATATGATTTCTCGAGGAGCGCTAAAATCAAAACAGAACTTTAACACTCATTTCCATTACATATAAAACAATGTCATCACTTCTCAAATTTGAAAAAGAAGAAGTAACACACCCTTTTTTCTCGTTTCTTGAGTCGCACTGTCCTCACAGTGGAGGAATCCCAATCCTGACAAGATCAAGCATATCATTAACAGATTTCAATTATTTTCATTGATACCTACAGGGACAACATCCACAACAATCTGGTATCTACAATGTATTAGTGTGTGCAATTTCTCAGGAAACACTTCACCTTATATGTCAAAATTAAATGGGAGAAGGAAGAAAATATAACACCAACAAATGAGGATTGCTCAAATGTATGTGAAATAAATGTCAGCACCTCCAGTCGTAGCCAGTGGAGAGAATTTTCATGGATTTGACATTGTAATTATAAACTGGCTGACCACTATCATATATTTTGGAAATGTTCAGCAGTCCAACCTTACTGCTCAGAGATAGTATCACAAATTGAAGACACTAAATTTGAGAATGTGGCTGGCCTTGTAAAAGAAATGTATGAAATGGAAAAGGAATGAAAAGAGTTTGTAGAGATACATTTCAGAAGTATTGATTAAAATGGCTGTTATATATGAACAGCAGTTTTAGATGGGGAGAAGATGGACTGATAATTATATAATAACTATATCATATTAGACAATTCTTCCTGTGGTAACTATAGTTTGAACACTGTGCACTGTTCATAATCGATTTTTTATGCGTGAACATGTGGCTTCATCTGGGGTCTGGAAGGACTCGATGGACTAGTCTGGACTTCCATTCATTTTATTTTGTTGATTTTCCACAGGTGTGTGGGTAGACCCCTGGGATTAATTCAAAAAACAATCGCTATCATGTACTTAACTAGTTACTGTGTGCTTCATGTAGTACCCCTGGTGACCTGTTTTGATCTGCTCTGTTTTGTGAAGTCTGTTTGCTTCTTTGAAACGCAGTGATAAAAATAAAGTTCAAAAAACGATAAAATAACACAGTAAAGCAGTAATACAATAAAGCACACAGTAACTGTGTGCTTTATTGTATTACCTACCCCTGGTGACCCATTTTGTTTTGCTCTGTTATGTCTGCTCCTTTGAAACAAAGTGATAAAAATAAAGTTAAAAAAAAAAGGTTTCAAAATTAAAGTGGGTTTTTTTCATACATTCAAGTTCTAACATGTAAAAGAGAAATACTTACAAGAGAGTCATCCGTTTTGTCATAGCTGATATCTGACAAGATGGAGCCTGATTCATCTATCGTCATCAGCCTATCAAGAGCAACAGAAAGTATGCATTAAGTCAGCTAATGCTGTTCTTTTACTCACATGTGTCCCACCTAACTCAATAGCTGATTCAAAACTAAGTAGTAACGCAGTCAAAAGGCTGAAATGTTTACTTTAAGAGTCAGATGTACCCATGTGTAAGAGAAAGTACCTTAAAATTAAACAGTCAGTGCTCTTTACATCAAACAGCTTGAATTTAACATAAAACATCTTGAGTTACTTACCTTCGGCTGGTATTAAGGTTGGCTGTTGTCTGACAGTTTGTGTTCAGGAAAGCCAGAGCTGAGCGCTGTTCTGCACTCAACTGGATGCTGTTGCTGGATCCCTCACTGGTCAAGAGGTCCCGGATCAACTGAATTTGACGGTCCTGTATCATAGAAATCCAAGCACGACACAAAAATGAGTCAATTGAAATCACACTGTAGCCTAATTAACACCAACAACAAACAAGGGTTGACAATGAGGGTCCAGTCATCCTTCCTACCAGTGTCTCACAGTCAGCCTCAGCCTTTTGTCTGCGCCGTATCTCCACGTCTACTTGGTTGCGGGCATGCTTCAGTTTGACCTCCAAGGATCCCCTCTCAGTCTCCGTTTTTCTCAGCATCTCTTTGCATGACCCCAGTTCATGCTCAGTCTTTAGCCATTTGCGACGGCAGTCATCAAAGTTTTGTGCCATCTGAATAAAGTCTAGGGGGGAAAATGGGAGCATTAGTATAGTCTATAGGGGCCTGAAGTGCCTGTGTGAATTAACAGAAGGTAAAGACAACAGAAACTGTAGCCATAATATACTCACTGGGTTCAATGTTCTCACTGAGAAGGTCAACTTGCGTCCTCATCTTCTCATATAAGCTCTGGAGGTTCAGCACCGCAGTCTCCATAGTGTCTTACAATTTAAGGCCCTCTGAGAAGAAATACATTTTAAAGTTCAACCACACAGAATACCGTGGATTATCCAGATTTGCTAGCTGCCTTTCATTTTTTGCAAGTATTTTAACAAAAATAGATAACTTGCTGTATTTGTATGCTCACGCAAATATGTGTTTGCCGTTATGTTGAACAGGCGTGTTTATTTTGCTTTTCTTCTGACGCCAGGAAAGACGTACACTAAACTCTACAAACCGCACACTGCATAACCAACATGGCGATTACGATAGGTCCAAGTTTAGCTGGTGTATCTCTTCCATTTGCAAGCTTCAGAAAGCAACAGTTACCTACATACCTGGAGAGGTGTTGTACAAAAAAGCCTTTCGATGATATTTAGCCACCACACTGCTCTTTTTCCGTTTCCTTTTTTTTTTTAGCTGTTAGCTTTTCGAACCTTTGTACGCATCCTTCCGCAGCTACAGCCACACTGAGCGGGTTGCATTTCAAATTTCACCGCTACCCAATGAGAGATGAAGACGGCTCGGGTGTGAACGCAAAAATAGATGCAACTTCCGTGTTTGTATTTTCAAAATAAACCCCCCGTAACGGCCAGTCGCTTCACAGGTAAGCGAGAAGATTTGCGTCAGAATGGGTAGAACTGTTTATAGATCCACTGTTAACCCTAATGATAATACATTTAATACTTAGCAAACAAATAAGCAAACAAATTTAGAACAAAGAAGAAATGAAAATAAAAACTAATACTTCCGGTCATATCTTTCAAAATAGAGACCCGTTTTTTTTCCCCCAAGAGCACGTAAGTGGAAAAATAACGATTTCCGAGTTTGGACTGTTAATGCCGTTATGCTGCGGCTGTCAAAACACAGACACTCTATAAAACATATACTGTTCATGCTACCAAGTATTGTGGCCAGAATCTGCAGGGCCATGGATACACCAAAAACTATAATAACCACCCTTAACCTGTTTGTGTCCAACAGAGGTCATAATTCAATTCAAGTTTTGTTTTTTTGTTTTTTTAATATAGCACCAGTTCGCGACAACAGTCGCTTTATACCGTAAAGTGAAGACCCTATAGCTTTCTGGAAAAAAAATCCCCCAAATCAGGCAACCCAATATGTGCAAGCACTTAAAAGAAAGAAAAAAACTCCCTTTTAACAGGATGAACCCTCACGCACAACCAGGATCACAGCAGGGCAGCTAAGAATTTTCACTGTATATCAAACTCTTCCGTGTCAATTTTTGATTATTGCTTTGCTTAAAATTATATATTAATATATAATATAATTATATATTTTAATGTTTTTAGAGCATAACGTCCCAAAGGGCTTTCACTTAGACTATGTTTATTATTTTTTATGCATAATTTATTATTAAAAAATAATTTAATAAGCCTATAAAAATAACTATTGTCACCTTATAATATGTGTATTTTTGTATTCAACAGGAGTGCAAATAGTGTCACTTTTTCCATGTTAAATGTGTTCTATTAACACAAACTTCAGAAGGACATTGCAAAGTATTTGACACCGACCCCCCAAAACACACATCCTTAACGATTCCAATCATAATTTTAAAGCAATATTATTCTTCTGTGGCCATATTATATTCATAATTGTGTATGAGCTAGTCAAGTTATGACAGATGGGCTAAATGTGTCCATATAAGGGTCCTTGCCTATTGTGGTACTCCTTATATTAAAAAAGGCGTTCACTGCTCTTTAACTTACTTATAGAGGCAATAGTCACGCTATTAAATTATGGCACTAACCTTTGCCTGTGCTTTTCATTTAATCTGGCTTACATCACCTCCAACATGTTTTATTGTCTTATAATTACGCATTTTAAAGGGGGACTGGAAAAGCTGAACAGCTGGTGTCGCCGACGGTTGTATTTACATGCCCAACAATATTTTATCATGATTAATAGCCTAAAAGCAATGAGTGAATGAACGAAAGGCACCCAACCAGAGAGAAACTGAGGCGGAGAGAGACGTTTAGAGGGAGCGGGTTGGGTGGGTGTGGGGAGGGGGACCACCAGCCCACCGAGGACAAACTTGCGAGAAGCAGAGGATGCAGAAAAGGCTCCGCAAGACAACAGTGCAGCAGCTCGGCGAGTTTTGAGTCTACAGAGGCAGAGCAGCGCTTGCAGCGGATAACAATGATTGCAACAACTCAACAAAACATGACCACGGAGCTGGTATGTGTGCATTTTCTTTTGTTTTGTGCGCACTTTTTTTCTCTTTTCTTTCTTTTTAGATTCAGAGCACGTGTATGTGTGTGAGAGAAGGGGGCTGTTTTGTGATGTGCAGTGAGGAATTGGTGTTTTTGCCTTTTCACCCGTTCACACTTTTCTTCGTCAATATCCATCACCTGGACAGGCTTGACTCTGTGCACTGCGGTGCAGGCTGGGGTAACGTCCGGTCTTTGTCACTCGTCTTTCTGTCCCATGCAGACTTTTTCAGCAAAATATCTGCACCAGAAACAATGCCCATTCCTCCAACAGTCAGACGTGAGAATTTGTTCTCAGAGACTGTCCCCTCCAGCGTGGACCTGCACAGTGATAAAGAGACAGCCTGCGCTGTATGATTGATCAGCCCTCTGCTGCATAGATGTGTTGTCAATGAGCAAAGATTATGAGCCAATATCTTCTTTTTACACTTTAAATCCTTGCTGACACATACTCCAAAATATCTATAATTCTGAGTCCTATTCAAATGTAACATTCATGTATTTTCATGAGTAGACAGTTTTGCCTCTAAACAACTTGTGAGCTCACTGATATGCATTTACATGAAATGTTATTGCACAGGATGTGATCTGCAGGCAAGATTCATTTCTGTCTTTCATTCACCGATGGTGTGTAAGTGTGGTCGCATTATAAATGGTTTAATGTAAAATTGAAAATACTTGTATGTTAGGTGGCATCAGTTGTAAACTTTAATTTTAGCCCTTAAATTAAAAAATAAATCTTGAATTATTCAGGAATTTTAATTGGCTGCTTTTTGTTTCTCTTCAGTAGAGTCCATTTTCAAATCTTGGCAAGTCAAATAATGAACAAGTCAAACTGTCACTCTTCTTGGGAAAGGGTTTCAATCAAGTGGTCATTAGAACAGGGCTGCCCTGAAGGTGAAAGTGTTCAAGAGACTAGATTGAGTAGTTAAATTATATCTAATTAGTACGTAGCCTATTTGTTATACAGATCACGGAGATGTCTGGCATTAAGTGACACACTAATGTTTAAGTCTTTTACTTACATGCTGATGAGAGGAAGTATTAATGAAACCATAGTCTAAAAGAATCTTTTATTATAATCCTTCTGCACTTTTGTCTCCTTCACAGGGCCACAAACAGCTGCGAGGCTTATAGATATTCCATTAGCTGCAAGTGACACAGCATCTCAGTGCAGCCTCCAGTCAATGTGCGAAGCAATTAATGAGACAATAATATTTGTTCATTTTCAATAAGAGGTTTTGTTGCTGCTTCACTGGGTTATAAACTCTCACCTGTGTCAAGTCAGGGCAGTTCAAATATTATTGACACTACAAAGTCTAGCATTACAAGACTGCAATCTACAGCCTCACGAGGCACCATCTGTCTCTTGGCCTTTGGATCACAAAAGAAAAAAGTGAAAATGACTTGTGCCGTGTGTTGGTGTATCATAATATTAGATAGAGAATGTACAAAATGGATTGTGGATTCCACTTAATGTGACAATCATCAACAAAATAAAGCATATTTGTGTCAGAAAAACATAGCGCTTTGTTTGTGGTTCAGTAAATCCCTGCCATTAAGGAATAAAACTAGCAGTGACAGCAATATTTTTTATCCTTAACGCTGGTTAAGTGCCAGTATGACACTGTGAGTTCTTACACTGAACCTATTACGTTTATATCATTTGCTGGTATCTCTTTAGAGCTTGCTAAAAAATGGCATATTCCTTTTTTTTTTATTTGTACTGTAACTCTATATCTCACCCGTAGCTCTCCCACATGTGTTTTTACTGATGCTGCTTATTTCCTAAGGCAGGAGCTTGGCCACTTTGAGTGGCTGGACACGCTGAGGAAAAGCTCCCTTGTACAGCAACCTTTTGTACAGTAATTTTCGTGCGTGTGATGGGGAGCATGAAAAGAAGATAGGGCAGCCCTGCAGCAGTAGAGGCTAAAGCAGCCTTTCATTTCACTAAGGCTTTTGCTGCATTGTCTGGTAATAGCCTCGAGGGCAAAAAAAACTGCCCTGTTAGTTCCATATGATGTCCTACCACCTACTGTTTTGGTTTTTTTTCGGGGGGGGGGTTGGAAGATAAGAAACTTAAAGTCATAATTCTGGTGCAGTGAGTGGGAGCACTGAAATTCATCTGAATCTGATGAAAGACAACCTTAGATACGAATCAGTATTGATCTCATTACTACAGCAGTTTGGTTACCATTTATTCAAACTATGCTAAAGTTAGCAGTCAGCTCTAATGATGACCTTCATTTTTAATGAAGGGAAGGAGAAATATTGACAAGATAAAACATATGTGGGTTATCTGCAGGTGTCTATTGCAACCTGTTATTGTGAATCATTAAAATCAGGAAGCTTTTGTTTATATCGAGGGCTGTATGTGACTGCCAATACATCTCTCCCTTTTATATGTTGGTAGTTATTTCGTTGATGCCTTCGCCAATGTTTTGTGTGCAATAAACATTACTGGCCAGTATTAAGGGGTGGGGTGGGTGCCCGGAGGTATGCAAATCTACAAGCAGAATCCCTGAACAGCCTGCATTGGTTTCCTCATTCCCCTGCATGTGATTTATTGTTGGATGCCTCAAAGACACAGAAGATGGAGTTAAGGAGGTCTCCTGAGCCTAATTTATGAATTCTGAGCGCCGCCTGGATTCTGCGCAACCCAGTTGTGGTGCATGGCTGTGCAGACTGAGTAATTGTGTTTGGCGTGACTTGCTTTTGTAGTGTGCAAACTCGATCAATACAGTTCAAATTGTCTGATTTTGTGTGCACTTCATTGAGGAAAGGGGGCCAGTTTGTTTGAGTCTGTTTGTGTGCAGGTAAATAAATAATTGCTTCTATTTAGTGTAATTTCTAAGCCAAAATGGTAGAAGGCACAAAAAGGCTTAGTTTTTGTGAGGTTCTTCCACTAGGAGCTGTCATATATTGCAGGAAACAGTGTTTAATGAAGAGTGTCTATCTAAAAGTTTTCTCAGTGGCTGTATTCCCACTGTTAATTGTTTCCCCTTGGACCTTGTACACATTATTGATTCTATGATTTGGCTGAATGAAAAGCCTGTGGCTCTGCTGGCAAATGTAAGACCTGTCTCTCTTCTAATTCAGTTCTGCGTGGTTCGCCAAAAATCCTCTCACGGGGATGCCTTCAGGATGAGTTATCCACAGAGGTATTGCCTTTGATTTGCAATCTTGCACCCTCTGGTGTTTGACTGACACCACATCTCGGATTCCACTCCAGCTCGTGTGGGATCACGCAGGCTGAATAAAAAGACGGTCTATGTGTGATTCAGTTGTGGTTTGGCTCAGCAGAAAACCCATATGGAGATATTTTTGCTTGTCCGTCAGGGTGCTGACTGAGATAAACCTGGTCTGTCATACAGCTTGTCATCTGTTCGACTGTGACAGCAGTTTGTGCTGCATTAGGTTCCCACATGCTTTGTGACCAGCAGCCAGTAGGCACTAGCAGCTTCGCCAATGTTCACTCTGGGGATTCTGCTCAGTCTGTCTGCTCTGTACCTCATTTGCAAAAACTCCTTATATACTGAAATCTGGGATTCTCCCTGTCTGTCTTAACAACGGCGCGACCTTAATTGGAAGTATAGCTTAATGTCTGCGCTCAGGAGAATAATAAGAGCTGTGCATCTCATTAGGCAGATGTTCCAGGTCTCATATTGCTCATATAAAGAGAGAAAGGACATGCAAATGAAAACACATTGTAGTGGTATCAGTTAAGTGAAGACTTTAGTTGAAAATGCCTGTTTTGACTGAAACAACAATGCAGTTTTATTTTATGCTTATTAATGACTGCATTTTACAGCATATCCACTGTTTTGTTATGGAGCTTCATTTTTTTATAGCAGTTTCTCAAACTTTTAGCCAAAAGTGCTAACTGTGCAATATGATTCAGTAGCTGTACTCTACCAAAGTCTTCACATACTATAGGTTTTTTATCTAATAGAAGCAGACTGGGGATTCCCTGAGCAATTGTTAACCGAGAGGGCAGGAGAATACGATAAAACAGCGTTAGAACAGCCAGGAGATACACAGCCTTCGACATCAATCTCCTAGCTCTGGCCTGCACAGAAAGTTCAAACATCGCTTACAAGTTGTCCCTGCAGGTGTAACTGGTTTTAATTTTGAACATGTTAGGATACTGCAGCCAAGCAGATCTATTAAAGATGAGACCTTGGCAGGAGTTTTGTGCTGGCAGGCCCTGAGTGTGAAAACATCTAATGTTTTAGAAAGTGGTAAAAAATGTGTCTCAAAACTAAAATTTTGATGCAGTTGGACCCATAAAGAAACACACACGGAAATGAGTTTTTCCAGACATTTTAACTCCAGTTATGTAAGTACATTGTCAGTTTTCAGCACTTTAATAGACACAGTATAGGGGGGGGGCTTTAAATCAGACATTGAAGAGAGGTAAGGGCACATGTGTGGGGGAGAGAAAGTGCTAAGGTATTAAAGGCTGATGTCAAGGAAAGTATGGCACAGAACTGGGGCATCTGGTGTCATGCAGGGAGCACGGAAGAGCAGCAATCTGTTGACCAGTGCACCCCATATGCCCTTCTTCCGCTGCCCTCCTCTTGACGGCTTGGAGGAAAGTGATCAGGACCAGCGAGGTTTTGAGGGCCAAGTCAAAGGGGTGAACAGAAATAATGAAGCCTGAGTTTTATGGCTGCTTTGTGACTGAACTTTCACACTCCAGCAGGCGTGTGGCTCCAGCAGTGCCAGCAACTCATTATGAGGGAGCAGGGCACAGCCTGGGAATGACACACAATTGTGTTTAATTGTGACTGATACTGATGCAGGCTCATTCTATCAGTTCCCCCTGATTGGATTTGGAGGGTACACGAGGACTAGAATCTAAAGTTTGAAATTTTTTTCTCTTGGTAATTGCTTGTTGTTTGTTGCTCATCATATTATCTTCTCCTTCCTTTTATTGCCTTTTTAACAACTTCATCCAGTGCTATTGTTTAAATCCCGACACACAAAGCAGCTCTTTGGAGGTGAAGTATGAGAAAGCTTTTTTTTTCTGTAAATGCACACAAGAACAACACATTTCTCAACAACTCTTTAACCCATCCCCCTTTGTTTTAGCTGTACCACATGGCCCATCAGTCATGTAACAGGTGAAATGAAGCAGAGATAAAAAAAAATTACGGCATGGCTAAAATTGGTGCAGCAATTAAAGACATATCTCTCATTTGCAGCAATTTTGTGCAGTTCTCATATGGAAAATTGGTGTAATTCAGTGAGAGCCCTACGACGCCGAAGGCTGGTCTTAGCCCCCTGAGACTCACTGTGCTGATATGCCTGTCGGGGAGAAATTTCTGTGAGACTGTGGAAATGAAGCAGCACTAATGTCCTCCTCCTCAGCTGTTCTTGCATTCATCACAGTGTTTGTGTGTTTGTGTACTCTTCAACATAAGGACCTGGGCAGTACAGATGGTCCTCCAAGGAACTGGAAGGGCATAGGGATCGCCATGGTGGTGATCTTGGCTGTTATGTCTCTGGTCATTCTCTCTGTCATCCTCCTCACACCTGGTAAGAATGTGGACAAAGAAAAAGGTTAAAATATTGTAAAGATGTTGGGGAAAGTATACGTATCATAGCAGAGAGGAGATGTTTTAAGGAGCACTGAAGAACTTCTAATGCAATGCTGATTGCATACACTCCTCATAAGTCTATAGTAGGACAGGGAATATATGAGGCCAGCAGCCAGGCAGCTTAGCTTAGTTGCATAAAGACTGGAAACAGAGGGAACCAGCTCCCTTCTTTCCAGAAGTAACAGCATCCTCCTACCAGCACCTCTAAAGCTCACTAATTAACGCTGTCTCTCCTGTTTGTTTAATCCTGACAAAAAAACACAGTGTAAATACAACCGTTTATGGGATTTTAATCTAGGTGACAATTTCCTGGCCCTGAGCAGTTGCCAGGCAACCAAGGATGAATCCAGGAAGCTACTCCTCCCTGCCACACTAGAGAGATCATAAAAACCTGCAAAAGTGACTTCTTGGGTTCACATTTTAGATTCAGTAAAGATTAAACAAACGGGATATATTCTGTTAATTAGAGCTGCTGGTAGATTGTTATTGTCGGGCCAGGTTAGCGGTTCCCCCAAGGCTGCTCAGTGAATATAAATTCAGATCCAAGGAGTCCAAAAAAAGGAAAAAGGCGTTGTTGTAAATTGCATTTTAGTAGTGGTAGGTATTTAACAAAGTGGAAAATGTTTAATGGGAAATCATAAAATGAGTTGACTCAAATACCAAAATATCCCTTAAAGCACTGTGCTATGATTTAAAAGTCAGACTTTGTGATCGAGTGTGTGAACTAATAATAGATTAGTTCACACACTCGAATACTGAATTCAATGACTGAGTGAGGGGGTTTCTTTGGGCTACTGACAGTCCTGAGTGGACAGTTCTGGAGTCTCCTGAAACTCTTAATGTTCTTCTTCAAGAGAGGAGAATTATTATTAAGTTTAAATAGCAACATGGCTCCATAACTGAGACTTATGTGGTAATGAGACATCTGCCCTGTGCTCATAATATGGTAATGACGCGTACAAATATTAAATGCACCAATGCTCCTGTAGCTGTACTGTGCTTGACGCCATACTGAGTCCCTTTAAAGAACTGAGATGTCTGTTTTACTACTGATAATTTTAGGCAAGCTCGCAGTGGTATTTTTTCCCCCCATCCTTACATTATAAGAAACATTCCACTGAGTGTTGCAAACTAATAACAGTAACTTTGAGAATGCAAAGTATGAATCCAAGATGAAGCAGGAATGTAGGCCAAGTTGCAAAAAGCCTCAGACTTTGCATTTCTGTAAACAAAGGAGAGTATTCGATGTGCTAGTTATCACTGTCTCTTTGCTTTTAAAGATGAGTCTCACTTGTTACTTCGTTCCCATCTCACGATGGAGGACCTCGAGAGTGAAGAGTTTAAGATTCATAACCCCTGTGTGGCATGGCTGAATGGTAAGGAGGATCCATATTCTGACTCAAAAACCCCTCTTCATTGATAAAGTCCTCATAACAGTTTGACACCTCTTTAATGAGGTCATCTACTGGTGCCACTGGTTTGCAGCAGCAGCCACTGGTTCTTTTCTTTCACTCTAATAACACAAGACCTTCTTCCGTGAACTCAATCTTTTTTAGAAAACGAAGTTGCTCTTCGCACCAGAGAGGGACATGTCCTGTCGTTCAGCCTCACCAGCAACTTAACCACAACTCTGCTGGACAACAGCTCCCTGGTGAGTAACAGGAACACTAAACTTTTAGAGAACAGATTTCAGTATACACAACTGATCATATACACAGAGACCTGGGCACACTGACGGCCCAATAGAAAGATTACGAGGAGTATGCTGTGTTTCCCACTGCTCCACATCCCACACTTCAGACAAAAAAAGATTTGGAAGAGTGACAGTATCGTCTAATTTCCCCCCCCCAATCTGGCTGCTCTGTGAGCCCTCAATACGAGCCTTCAAAGAGAATTTCCCAAGCAGGGGCATCATTTTGAACGCCGCCTCTGCACGACACTGACAGACTTATGTGGGTCATTGCCGAGGAGCTTAAAGCAGGGCTGTGTTGTCAGGTTGAGAAGTCACTCCTCAGTTTTGTGATAGAGCGTTTTTTCATCTTTGCTGCTGTTTCCAATTCCAGAAAAAGATTTTTTTTTTTGGGTATGGAGAAGTATACAGGATTTCCTTAAATAAATGAATCGCTGAGACAGATCCACCTAAATATAGTGTCTATCCTTAAGATAAAAAAATCACATTAAATCAGTAAAACTTTATCTCCAAGAGTTTCACACCTGTATAAGAGACAATGAAGAACGAGTGAATGAAGATTTTAATGAAAGCAAAAACATGGGAAGCAAAAGCTAGATCACCACAAGCCTTAAACATATGTCACATGTTCTCATGACACAAAACTGGCTTGTAAGAGGGATTTTTAATTAAGTCATGAATTATGGAGGAAGTCAGTAATCTGAAGCAAGAATTAGTGTGACATGGAGTTTTAGCTAGAAAATGTCCTCGAGAATTTTAAACTAAACTATAATCATCCCACAGCTACTTGGTTTAAACTAGAATATAAAACATTAAAAATGTCAAAATGTGAAGGAGAACAGTAGATTGATCTTTGAAGCTATGTAGCTTTTTTATAGCTCTGAAGAACTAACAGTAGTTTTGGTTATTTGTGTGTTTTTGTGTCTGTCTTGCTACGCACTGAATAAAAAGGACTGAAGAAATCTTTACTTCAGTGAATACCACAATAGTGAAAAGAAGACTGATATTCTGTTGGCAGTAATTTATATTTGATGGTCTTTGGCTTTGTTATGGGACCCACATGGATACATGAAAGGCTGGAGACCCCATACACAACAGAGCAAACAAAAAATTACAGGATATATGACAGTTATTAAGTTTAATGTGTGTGTGGCTCAGTTTATTCAATGTCAATTGGAAATACACATAATTTCCACGTTATTTACATCATATTCTTTTCTCTGCAACTTTATGTAGCATTTGCAAAATGTGCAGAATTCACAAAATTATAAATGCATCATCAGCATCATAATAATGGGCAGGTTATCTTTCCAGTAAAGCAGCTATAGAAAGTACAAGACAGACATGATTCTTGAGAAAAACTCGACATCAGAGAATAACAGTCACAGCCTTTATTTGAAATGATAGAAGGCAGTTAAAAGTGGAATTACCATACTAAATATTCTAAAACATTTTGCAATGACAAAGAAGATTTTCTAATAAAGCGTTGTTGTCTTTTTTTCTGTAGGACCTGACCACTACTCAGTTCCAAGTGTCTGCAGACAAGAGGTTTGTCCTCTTGGCGTATAACATTCGACCGGTAAGTTGTCTTTGAATGACAAGTGGGCTCAGACTTCCCCAGAAAGAATCATCAATCTTATCCAGAAATTATCCAGGGTCATGAATTATCCACTAGTATCAAAGACAAGCTGTTATGACTCACAGACCACCATATGTCTGACAGGCTACTAGTGACAAGCAAAACAATTGCGACATGCATCCTGATCAGAGCCTCAATGAAAAAACGAGAAGAAGAGCAAGAACAGAAGGAGTGTGAGGAGAAAAGAGCGTGTGAGTGAGCTCATTTATGCAACTGCAGCAATCTTCAGCTCCATAACACCACTTGCTCGATGACTGGGATAACATATGAGGGGTTGAATATTTAAACTGGCTGATGGCACGACGTGCAGGGAGTTGAGGAAAGCTTTGAATGTGATTGCCGTGAAGAGTTTAGCACACAAGTGCAAATGGGGGAAGGGGAGATCAAGGAGATGAAGAGGTGAAGTTGGAGCTGCAGTAATGAAATCACCTCTGCCTGTTCGGGGGGGGAATATTAATGAGAATCTGACGAGAATCTCGATTGCAGGTGGTTTCAGATCAGCGCTGGGGTGGACAAAACACAGATCTTTTGCTCACTTTACTTTTAACGCCGCGTAGCTCGGTGTCTCCACCCCCCACCAGCCACCTCGCTCCCTAAATGCCCTCATGGTTAATAAATAGGTGAGTCTTTCTTCAAAAGGAAGGCAAGTTGTGTAATGTGCAAGTAATCGATGAGGCAAGAAAACAGAATTAGGAGGAAATGAAGGTCCTCAGCACATTTCCCTACATTTTTATTAACAATCTTGAAACAGATTTTTATGTTTTCTCAGTCTCCTCTTTATTCAACCTCACAGCCTTTTCCATTTCTCTGGGTTTCCTTTAGAGACCTGCTTTTGCTCTAATCACTGCATATCATATTTTCTCTGTGTGGGGGGAACGAATGAGCCTGTTGCTGTGTTACAGCATCATCACAAACACAGTGCATCCATTCTAACTAAATTATTGAGCGGTTAGTGGGGATTCAATCAGCTTTCACACATTTCTTTAGAGAACGGGCTCAGATCCGTGCCCAGTTTGTGGGTTGCTTTGGTTGATCGTACTCTATGTCATTAGCATACTTCCTTTGATATCAGCAGGAAATGTCCTGTCTAATCTGTATGCTCAGAGTGTGCGCACACTCGAGGAAATCAGAGACAATGGGGATGGCACCTGGAATCGTTTGTTTATTTAGAAATGAATTTCTGTGTTAGCATGGCTGGCATATAGTCAGTGTGCGCGGGGGCTATTCCTCCTCCATGCTCCTCTTTTCTGTGGCTGCCTCCTTCTTTCTCCTGCTTCATCTTCAACACTCTCACTCACTTTTTCTGTCTATCTCTGGGGGGATTTGTGCTGACTGAAGCAGTTTGCGCCAGGCAGCGGCTTTGCCGTTCAGAAGAAGAGCAGAGAGTGGTAGAGAATGAGAGGAAAAAACACAGAAAGCAGTGGGGAAAGACAGTAACGATGGAGGAGTTTGCAAATGGGATATGCATCGCTTGCCCTTAGATACAATGCCCAGTTGAAATTAGTCAGAAAGAAAACCCAAAAATGTCAGAGATACTAGAAGGAGACAGCTGTAGTATAGAGAGAAATATATGCGCAGGCTATGTGTAAAGTTAAAAGGCTTCTTTGGATTTTGTACTACCTCTAGAGGCTTTAGGGGAGAGTTGTGCCCCATGAGTGAAACTAAATGGATTTTGATAAGAGAGTATGTGCATAAGTCAGTGAGGGAATTTTGCCACGCATAGGAACAAGAGAAAGCAGATTTCCTACAGGAAAATATCTTTTCTTAAAGCTTATTTGAATTAAAGAGGTTTGCTTTCAGAGTTTCTTTTCTGTGTGTGTGAGAGCAGAAAGGCAAAAAAGAGAGGACGTACATATTTTCAAATGAGTGATGTTGAAATAGTTCAGCGGCGGTGGAGGTTTCCAGGATTGATGAGCGGAGGCAAATGAACCGGTGCCTGCCAAGACAGTGTAGTTTCGGGACAAATAAAAAGCAAAGGGAGTTGTGTCTGCACTCTGCAGCAAACCCTGATGGGTGCTTGTATCAAAGGCAGTGCATTGTGGGGCTGCTAAGTAATGGATGTGAGGCAGGAACAATGTTGAGAAGGAAGGATGCTATTATCTCCGCATTGTGAGTTTTACATTGTACAAAAGCTTCTAATAACTGTGCTCCTGCAAAGGGTGCTGTAATCTCTATACACAGTCTTTGTCACATTATCCAGCAATATCTTCTGAGAATGTAATCATGTGTTGTGCCCATACCCCCCTATTTGGCAGCATGGAGGGGGTGGGTAGTAAAAGGGAGGCTGACAGGCAGCGCGATCTGGAGGATTTATGATATGTTACTGGCAGCCACATTAGAATTCACTCTGCCTCTTTATGACAGATGCTCTCACTCTCTCTTTCTATTTATCACACAAACACAAACACACAATAACACAGAATCTGCCAGTGATGTTAAATCACAAGCAGAATCTTTTGGTTTCTAAACAAATCATAAATAGCTGATTTAGTATGGTGCTGACGGCAGTGCTGCCCCCTTTGGTCTCGAAGACTGATACCCCCCTTTAACGTCCTGTCGCGGCTTCTTTCGCTCTATCTCCTTCCCTCACTTTCCCTTTTGTGTCCACCACTTCATGTTATCCTCTTCCTTTTCTTGCTCCTGTTTTGTGTTGTGAACAGCTCTTTTTCTGCTCCACCTAATGCATAGCCCCTCATGCGCAGCCGTTATGCTACAATCAGATTTCGATTTCATTTAGATAGCCTTAAAATTTATTTCCACTCCTTTATCCCTGCAGCTTTAGTGCTGTGTCACTCCATTCATGCATTTTCTAACAACAGACAGCACTGAAGAAGGGGGAAAAAAATCCAATTTCACCACTAAGTGTGTTGTATAGAGGATGTGACATTTAATTTCTTTAGGGATTGGTTTTCCAGGTGGCTGGGGCCCTTAGTGGCCAGTGGGCAAATGCTGCTTCCAACTCTTTGCGTAAAAAAGAGGTGTGCAAATCAATATTTTGCCTTGAATTCATTAGCTATTGCTTTGATCAGTTGCGGTTAAGAGACACACTTACATGCACAAATTCATTCGCACACGTGTTAATTTAATTATTCAGAGCTTCTGATGCGTTTCTAAGGTTTGCGACACAGCTGCCAGCCACTATAGAGCTCAGTGTGAAGGATATTAACTTTAATGATGCTGTTTAATAGGTGTCTGTCTTCGTTTTTTGTGCTTTTCTTTCACATTCCATGTCTTTGGTGTTGTCTCTTTTGCTCAGTCTTAAAGGTCTGACTTTCTCTTATTCACTTGAGATCTCAGTTATGATGTAATATGGATGAAATTGCTGCCAGTAGTTTAATGACTCCTGCAAATTAAGTCCATATCACTAAGACGTAAAGATGTGATTGGCTCAATAAAAAGTAGGGGAGTGTTAAAATACCATCTACTAAAAATTATCACATATGCAAATACTTACAGCACAAGGCAATTTTCCACTTCCATTCTAGGTTAGGTGAAAGAATAATATTAAATATAACTATTATCAGTGAAATATTTATAGGCTCAATAAAACTCTACCTTTGTAATTTCGTAGAATAAAATTATGCTGCTCCTTTTTGCCAGGTAATAAGCCACTCGACTCAGTCTTTGCAGTGATTTCAGAAGCACTTAGATAATGCAAACACAGCTCCTTGTTGCTTATTCCTTAACTGTATTTGTTTGTCATAATATTTGTCTCATTTGCATTTAACCTTAATTGTACATGCACAGGTGCATGTGTGAGCACTAAAATATGTGTTTTCATCTATTTGCGGCACACCTTTGTGCATGATATCCTCTACCTTTTTCAGGTGTTCTCTCAGTCCTTCACTGCCTCCTATGCTATCTACAGTGTGGCTAATGGGTAGGTGGAATCATCACTGCTAATGCATGGGCTGCACTGGGCATGAGCGTTACCAATGCAAGCAGACCTGCAGATTGAAAAAGAAACTTTCCCCAAAGCGTGTTTCATTTGAATCAGTATTTCATGTTTCTGTCAGACGTCCATTCATTTGTCAGTGTTCTTTCCAGGCTCTATAAGGTTTGTATTGTACTTCAGATTTCACTGCCTGAGAATCATATTCAGCATTATCTCTCAGAAAAAAAACTCTTTGGTAGCTGTGGGTGATCCCTTGAAATTATAAGGAGTTATTCTGAAAAGGATTTCTGGAGGACCTGCAATATTGCCCGAGTATGCCTTGGAGAAAAATGTTTGCCTGTCCTAAGGAAATAAAAAAAACAATGTGGCTAGAAATATAGAAAAAGAAATGTTGCACTCTTGCATGAATCAGCCCCGTTCTCTGTTTCGTTTTCCCTCTCTGCATCTTGCCCTTTTGTTCTCACAGTGCAGTAGCTCCCTCAAGGGCAGGGCTTGGATGGACCTTGGATGGCTTCAAAGAGGAGAGTGTTCCCTAATGGAGGGCTTATGTTTGAGTTTTTGTGTGTGTTTCAGGGATCTGCTGGAGCTCAGCCCTCCAGAGGGGCAGAAGGCAGCACTACAGTATGCTTCCTGGGGACCTCAAGGGAACCAGCTGGTAAGTGAGGGCCTTACTCATGTGTTGTCATCTGCATCAATTAAAACTGTCAGTAGGATGGAAGCATTTATCACCCTTTAAATTCCATAATTATGCTGAATGCATCTTCCATTTGACATAATTTTATTCATCATAACGTCAAAGGTACAATATCTTATACAATGAACTCCACCTGAAGTGGCTGTCGCACTGTAATGGGGTTTTGGGCTCATAATACATATATAATTCATCTACCTGACCTGCAGTGTAATTGGCTTTTGCTGCTATGTCAGTGCTCATCTGCAGCTTATTAACTGGCAAGTGAAGCTGTATTGGCTCCCACCCGTGTATGTGCTAGCCAATGATTCATTCATTCTTGGAGGGTGTCCGCTTCTCGAATCATGGAGCCAGCAATGAAGTCTGCAACCTTGCTGTCTTTGATAATGGATTGGCGGTGCTTTCTGTCTGTGCTGCTCTTGCCAGGCCTTTGTGTTTGACGGAGATATCTACTACAAACCGAGTGTGACCAGCGAACCCCTGCGTCTTACATCCACTGACCAGGAGCAATATGTGGTGAACGGCCTCTCTGACTGGACTTATGAAGGTAAAATGTTGTCCACCTGCTGACTCTCCACGGCAGCAGTCATGAAAAGCAGATTCATACTTTTACTTTGATATTACAATAGTTCTTTCTTCCAAAACAGAGGAGGTCCTGCTACAATATGCCGCCCACTGGTGGTCTGTGGATGGTGCCCGGCTTGCATACCTCAGCATCAACAACTCTGTTACACCTGTGATGGAAATACCTCATTTCTTAGGTGGTCTCTACCCCTCCAATGTGCTCTTCCCTTACCCCAAGGTGAAAACGGCTAAGCACTTTGCAGTCACCAAGTGTAGACAGTTTAGAAAAATGCCACTGTTTCATCATTTGAAGTTCAGTTTGCAAGACTATAAAATAAACTATAAAGGGAAAAACAAAGGGTTCTTTCTGAAGCAGCTGTGCCTCAGTCTGAACCAAAATAGTGGTCTCTTGCTGTTAGCATGACTAAAAAGATTTGCTTTTAAAAAGAGCATCCACTTCACATTTTTTAAGTTTATTTGATCTGGGTTATTTCCTTCATGTGGATGTCTTCGTAGGCTGGCTCAAGTATCCCATCAGTCAGTCTGTTTGTGGTGAATCTGTACGGTCCAGCTCACACTCTGGAAATGATGCCTCCGGACTCCCTCAGAGCCAGGTAGTACACCTTTGTAAATGTTGAAACAGAATAAGCCTTAAAGGATTCAAAGCACACCTGAAATTACTACACGTGTCCAAAGTTTTCTTGCTTGTTTTTCTTTTTCTTTCTATTTCTTTGCACCACTTTCTAATACTTTCGTCGTGTATCCTTTTATTTCTTCTTCAGAGACAACTACATATCCATGGTGACTTGGATCAGCAGCACCCGGCTCGCAGTTCGTTGGCTGAATCGTGCCCAGAACCAATCTGTGCTCTGTGTTTGTGAGGCTACCACAGGGGCATGCTCAGAGGTGAGCGGTCATCACTTGTTCCACATTAGTAATCTGAGCACCTTCTGCTGCAATATACAGCTGTAATAGAATTTTTGCTTCATTTACACAGTGTTGGGAGTTAAGATTGATTTCCTTAAGCTCTCAAATCTCCACTGACTGGATTAATATTTAAGGTCATTTGCTGCATGAGAAGAATTTTCAGTGATGTACTGCAGTATTTTGGTCCTGCTGCTCTTCTATAAATCCTCACAGATCTCACTTCAATATTCCAAAATATTATATTAAAGGGGACCTATTTTAATTTTTCCTTCTTGTCATGTATACAGTACTGTGCAAAAATCTTGAGCCAGGCCTCATTTTGCTTCCAAGGCACCAGACTTGCTTGTAACTTTTTGAAGCGGTCTTGAGCAACAGTTCTCCAGGTTTTCAAAGTGAACGTTTTTCTTTACACACTGGCTGCTTTTTCCCTCATTTTCCATTCGATCCTGTTTGTACCAGACCGTTTTCAGAAGAATCTCTGTTTGTTTGTTAAGACAAGTAACACAGACCGAGGAATCATTCGAGCATAGAAGTGGCATCTAATTCAAGGGGTGAACCACTGCTGTGTCTACACATAGCAGACAACTTAGCAAATAAACAAATTTACTTGAATCTCTGGCGACTTTCCTACTAGCAGCCTGTCTCGAGAAGCACAATTTGTTCTCATTTCCCACATACAGAAGATGAACAGAAAGTCATGTACTTAGGAAATTGTGGGAAAAAATCCAACAAACTCCTGACACAGGACTTAAGAGATCTATCTGACCCTTCAGTCCATCCATCTACTGTTCACCGAAGCTTCATCAGAAATGGTCTCAGTGGAAGGGTGGCTGCCAAGAGTTTTTCTTAAGGAAAGGAAACAGAAAAAGGGAAAAGGTCTGAGGTTTGTCAAATTACAACCAGTGGATTCTATTTCGACAATTTTGGTTCAAATCATCATCACTATAGTATGATAGTTATAGAAGAAATGGACAGAAAATCAGTGGTAACTGGTTATATGGACTCACTCCTGAGGCGTAACATAATGACGATTTGTCACATCCCGCGGCGTTCCTGAGAAACGCAAAAGGTGACCGTCCGCGTTGTTAGGCTACGTGCCGGGTTATGGATGCAATGCAGTAGAATGACGCTCCCGCGGTAATACACGTTCCAGCCATGTATTCCAGCCCTAACCCTAGCCTTATCCCTAACCATAACCTTATTCCTAACCTTAAACAGCACTTTAATGATGTTAGATAGTGTTTTCCAAAGCGATTTAAGTAAAACAAACGTACATGTGTAGATTCATTCCAAACGGTTCTCATGATTCCTCATTTTTCCGATCTAGGGACGTGTTGGGTGGCCGGAAGCGTAATATATCACCTAGCGTAAAATGTTACGCTTTGGGAGTGAGAACATGTTGTGGACTGATGAAGACAAATTCAAAATGTTTGGTTTGTATTGTCATCAGTATGTATAGAAGGGTTAAGTTGAGAGATCAAACAATGACTGCCTGCAGCTGTAAAACACAGTGAAGGCTCTGTCCTGGTTTTGGGCCACACTTCAGCCAGGGGTGTTGGAGATCTTATCGAAACTGAATTATGAACACAGAAAAGTACAGATTTTGATCCACCATTCAATACCAGAACAAATTATGTTTTTGGCATATATACTGTATTTCTATTTATGTTTGCATGTTTCAGTAAATTGTGGCATCTATTTCCCATTTTCCCAGAAAAATATGAGGAATTGAGGGGTGGCTCAAGACTTTTGCATAGCCCTGAAGCCAAATCCTGACGTACTAGAGTGCTCTGAATGCTTGTTTTTTTGTGTGTGTGTGAGCACAAAAGCCCCGCCCATACGGTTCAGAACCTGTGTTTGTGAGGGGCAACCAATCAAAAAAAAGCTGGCTTAAAGGAAGAGGAAAGGGAGTCAGTCAGACAGTGTGTTATCAGAGGTTGCTCCAAAGCAGTCTGTACTGGAGTCCAATAATAAAAACACATTAACAGAATTGACTAATCCTGAAGCCTAAAGAAAAAAACAGTAAACATTAGAGAAAAGTTGAAAGAATATAATCCATATTTGTTCAGTGTTTATTGCCCTCTCCTCTACTATTATTTATCTCTAATACACTGAGAGCCTCGGGTAACTCTATTCAATTAAAAAGTCTAAAGAATAAAAGCCGAACCCTAACCCACAACAATTTATATTTTTATGCTGTTATTTTAATTTGCTTTAGTTCACTTTTATTGGTATAAAGCACTTTATAGCTCATATAACTATGTTTTTCTCCCTTATCTGAAATTTAAATTTCACAGAAACACAAGATGGTCATGGACATAATGCAAAACCAGCGACAGGTATGTTATTCTTTTGTCCCATGAAATCTGTTCATGCCTCTTCTGTCTTTCTTTTGACTGTGTGCTTTTCTGTGGCAGGATGTGCCACTGTTTTCAGCAGACGGCTTTGTTTTCTATACCATCCTGCCAGCAAAACAAGGTGCTCGTGGAGAGTTTCACCACATCGCTGGTCTTGCGGCCCAGGTCAGTTTTGGGAGGTTTTTAAAATAAGCTTTTGTTAACATTTCAGCAATTGGGGGGAGGTCATGTGATTGCTAATCTCTGCATCATAGAAGCTAAGCTGTGTTTTTCTCACTGTCTCCTCCATTTCTTTCAGAGGCAAAGCTATTTGATTGCATTTATTTTCCTCCTAATTATGCAAACAATTGAGTCTTTATCCCCGGAGTCATTGTACAGATTAATATTTTGTTGGTCCCTCGCTGTTTTTATCTTTGCAGTTTATTTCCATTTTACAGCTCATTCATCTCGAGCAGGGTAATTAAGCATGTTTAATGATGCTTTATAAGAAACATAAACTATGCAGGAGAAAATGATCTTTTCAAATTTAACACCTTTGTAGTTTTTTGGGCTCATATTCTGAGGTTTCTCTCCTATATCTCTTTAACTTTAGTCCCCCAAAAAGCTTAGTAATTAAGTAAGTACTCTGCCTGCACCTCACTCCGTGTCAGTTTCCTCGACTGAACTTCATGACCCTTTCTTCGTGTTTGTTGTCATCTTCTGGCGCATTCTTGCTGTATCCTTCTGCCTATTTTTAGTCAGCGAAGGTGTCTGCTTCTTCATCTCTGTGTCTCTGTCTGACGCAGCCTGCCATCCCCTCTGTCCCCCCTCGCTTCTTGACATCAGGGAGCTGGGACGTCACCGTGCTCTGCGCCCTAGACGAGAAGGCTGGAAAAATGTATGTGTGAGCCACAGTGTGTGGTGCTGGGGCGAATAAGGCTTTATCAGTGCTCAGCTTCTTACCATGAACACACAAGTGACAGCGGGTATAGTAGAGTCGAACGCTGGCCATAATTATGCTCTGTGAGCTGAGAATAAGTTCTAGATGTGTCAATCTCTGGGGAGCAGGCTCTTTTATCGGGCCAAACACACGTGATTGTAATTAAAAATAACTAAAAAGCCATTTTAACATGTAGGATTGATCTCGGTTAAATACCCCAAAAACAGCTTTAACTCTGACTTTGGAAGGCATTGCATTGAATCTGAAGAGCATAAAGGATTACTTAGACTGGACCAGAGCAGATTATTGCTTAAATCTGTCTTTATCCTGCTGGGGCCAGAAACCCCACATGAACCGACTGACTGAGGTGTGAGCATGGCAGACAAGCAAAGAAAGTCAGTTATTTTCAGTCTCAAAGCCCCCAGGTAGCTGCTTTCTGCCTGAAGACAAGTAGTTCTGACTTACAGTGTTCTACTTACATTTGACAGAAGTGTACAATCCTATGATTACATTTATACAGGAGAGGATAGTAAGCATGAGGAATACTGTACTGCGAGGAAAATCATCATTTCTAATTCTGCCTTATAAAATAAATATGGGTGATTTTTTTTATTACATGCTGGAGTATGTAAATAGCTATAAATAGATTTTTGTCATGAATTATTGATATCTGGAATAATTAGGATGAAGTAGGGCCTCTCAGATGTTATCTGCAGTGCTAGGACTATACTGTGAGTAACGTGCTATGACTTTGATTTGTTTTTGTCCTCCTCAGCTATTTCCTGAGCACAGAGGAATCCAGACAGAGCAGACACCTATACAGGTAATGTTTGATCCGACATTGTAATTATGGCTTGTAATGGATTATGATATGTAATGGTTTGAATAGGGGTAAAGGTACAGGGACCCAAAGGGTAGGCAGACCTTGATACGGAGCCTCTGTTTAAAGTGATGTTTGAAACCAATGAGACAAAAACAAGCCACAGAATGGCGACACAGGATTCAAACGACCTGAAATGACACATAACTGTCTAAAAAGAGTTATAAAGTGAAAACAAAAATGCAAAATCGGTTCAATGAAAGATTAAAAACCACTCCAAAAACAAAGAGTAGTTCTCAGCTCAGCTACAAAGATGCAAACCGACTAATTAGAGATGTACTCCAAAACCAACTAAAATATCGCAGCTTCACTTCTGGTTGTTTTGAATAACCTGCTTTTAACAGTGTTTGTCTCATGCCTTGTGGTGACCTTGGCTACTATAAATCCTTTGCATAAAAATCTTTTCATTTAATGAAAATAAAGTTATCAGTTGTCAGAATCATTTTCTTCTCTGACTTTAAGAAGGTGGTTCCCTCATTCATTTCACACTGGCTGTATAATTCTTTATGTACGTGGCAGCTAGTCTTTGCAGTCACCTAAAAAAATCCATATTTAATTAAGACATATTAACTATATTCACCTCTCTGCATTCCCTCACAGGTGCTCTTAGTATTGATTTAAAGATTTTATTGCCTGTTTTTAAAATCACTGTATGAATTAGCACCTCCTAACCTCTCTGATCTTTTAACTCCCATGAGACCTTTGTGTAACACGGGCGACACTAAAGCAGTCGCGCCAAAATGCCACGCTAAAATGAAAGATTCTTTAAAATACAAGGGGGAGCAAGCAAGTCAGATACCCAGGGCACAGAGATGCAGCAGGTCTCATCAGAAACAGTTTATTTCTAGGCCAGGGATCACAAATAAAAACACCCTTAAAAACATACATGGG
Organism: Oreochromis aureus; assembly: GCF_013358895.1. NCBI lineage: Eukaryota > Metazoa > Chordata > Actinopteri > Cichliformes > Cichlidae > Oreochromis > Oreochromis aureus. Next base: position 9,497,891 of record NC_052961.1, read on the forward strand.
AAAAATGTTATTGACAGCTAAAACTAGTAAAAATACAATTTTCTACATTTACTAAAATTCCCTGATGTCATGTCCCACAACCATGGATGCATTATGGGTCCACCAGCGGGCCAGAAACTCCTTTGCATGAGTTGGTTCCATGCTAGCCCTGTATTAGGCCGACGGGGAGGAGCCTCCTATTCCCCTCTTGTCCGCTCACTGGGCCGCCCACATCCCAGCCCGGCTTCCATTTCACACTGGAATCCTCCATGCAATGCCACCATGGATCCCCTCGTGTCAGCAACCTGCAAACACACAAATAGGGGCCAGAAAACACGTCCCGGAAGAGACCCTGGCTCATAGCCATGGCAACCCTTTCCCAGCTCAGCTGCACCCAGCATACGACAGTGGGAAAAGCGTTACTCACATATGCCGGCAGAGGTACACCTCTGTCCGGCGGTCGATAACAGGCAGCGTCTCCCACTGTCGCCCTTCACACTGTCCAACTGGGCCGTCATGTCACGCTGGCCATCTAGCATTCCTTTTCCACTCTGGGCCTCCTTCCTTCAGTGCTCTGCTAGCCCTGCTTTTAAAAGGTCTTTACACAGCTGATAGGCCACCTCTGGATACACCCATGCCTCAGCAGGTGGTCCCCATCAGCTAATTTGTCCCATGTGTAGCCAGTCCACAGTGGATTAAAACCATGTCATGTAAAACACTAAAAACCATGCAACAGAAACAGAATAAAACCATGCAAATAACACGACACTCATAAATAAACACTAAAAATCAGAATAAAACGATATACAAGATAAATACAAATTTCCACTGTGTGACATTTGTTTTACGTTTTTCTTATTATTTATCGCTGTTGCTCTTTCAGCGTATTGGTCAAGTTCTGTTGTTTTTAAAAGTGCTTAAAAAGAAGTACCTGACTCTTGGCCAAAGACCTGTTTTTCTATGTCTAGGTCCAGAATGTTAATTCAGGATATCAAAAATACAGCTAAAAATACACAAAAAATATAAAAGCTACTTTACAGTACTTTATATTTCTATGGCAAGTCATGTTATTGTGGAAACCTTTAAGATTAAACGTTGCATTAGGAGAAATGCAGTTATTGATACATAAAATGAAACTACAATTAGGAGTCTCACTTAAGTGTTAAAATTGCTTGTCATAGACACTGACCTGATGCAGATTTTGTGCAACATTGTGACAGTAGTCAGGGTAATTAGATATTTAGCTTATTAACATTACTTGTTCTAACATATAATTAGACCTATAGTCTGCTGCTCTGGTAGCAGCTCTGTGAGGCTGTTCTTATTTGCTAACATTTGCTAATTAGAAGATAACACAAAGTGCAGCTGAGGCTGGTGGAAATGTCATTAATGCTCTGGGAACTTGGCCATAAACCGTAACAGACTTAATTTTTTATTTTTGCCTCAGGATGTTGCTAAATGAGAAATTAGAAGATGACCAAAGTAATTTTAATTTATCTCAAATGCAACATAAATGTCTAAGCCAACTTTATGACAATCCAGGCAATAGCTGTCGAGATATTTTACTTAAAACCAAAGAAAGTGGTGAGATGTTTAGGGGAAATGTTAGCAGGATATCACGTGGGAGTCATTAATGTTTCTATAAAATGATCAAATAAAGCTAAGAAAGGGTAGCTGCACATTTTTGCATCGACTGTATATGAGCCACACCAGCTGCTTGGGCCAGAGTCATTTAAGACAGATGATCTCACCTATGGTAAACCACTTGTCTGTTCCCTCATCAGCCTCCTAGCTTTCATATCTTTTTTATGAGCTTATATACCTTCGGGCTTTGGGAGATGCTTCACCATTATAGAGAAGGGAACATGGCTTGCTTAAACTTTGTCTATGATTAATACTGTATGAAATTTGTAAGCACTGTGGTGGAAAGGCATTTAGAGACTCAACACCGCCTAACAGAGCAATCTGTATAACGACTTTTATGTCTAACCTTATTGAACCCCATTTGTTTCTGAAAAGTCAACTCTGTGAACAGTCTGTCTCTTGACATTGATATTTTCCTTTATATTGCCCCAGTCATTTGTCCCACTCCTGGAGCAAATCAAACTGCTTTAGACTTTCCTGTTCTTTTGAAGTGTGATCAATAATCTCTTCTCTTTTTTTCAAAGTGTGGACTTAGATGGAGTCTTTCAGCGCCAGTGCATTACCTGTAACCTCATAGATGGATGCCGTTTCTATAAAGCCGTTTTCAGCCCCAATCAAACCCACTTTACGCTCTACTGTTTGGGTAAATCACCCACGCACGTGCATATTTATACACGTACAGGCTTGCATTGCTCAAACAGTTGGTTTTATAATGTCAATTCGAAAAATCCACAGGCCCGGGAATCCCTAAAGTGACGGTTCACAGTACAAAGGAACCCTCCAGTGAGTGTTAGATCTTCTTGTCTCAGTAATGGTAAAGTAATACACACATATACACACACACACCGGCTGTCTGCAGTTTCCCCAGACAGCCTACAGAGAGCAATACATTCAAGCAGACGCCCAAGTGTAAATCCATTACTGTCATGCTTGTGAACAGTGCCCCCTGCCTGTGGCTCTGAGTTAGAGCCATTTATGTGAAGATGATATAGAACCAGGTGGCATGCTGCGCCTGTCTTGATGGGGGGAAAAAATATTAAGACAGTATTTTTTTTATTTATTTTTTTGTCTTTTAATCTCCACAGGGTATGTCGTCTTGGAAGATAACAGCCGTCTGTCTAAAGCTCTGGAGGACAAACGACTCCCTGAGACTCTGTTCAGGACACTCTCAGCAGATAACCATGGTACCACAAAGACACCGCTGCACTTATTTGTTAAACTCTGTTCGAAGAGGTATGCTTCTTAAGCAAACAGTTAATATCAGTAGAAACAATGGAGCACTGGCAGAACAAGAATCTCAGCCTGGAAGGGACAACTGTAGTTAAGTATTAACCAAAGCAGTAATTTATTGTATTTGGTCGTCGGGTAATTACTGTGAGTGATAGTAAAAATTCCTTTGATTGGGATGTAATTAGTAACTCCAAAACAAATCTGCAGACACATGTGTTTCTTCAAGCCCCATTTCCTTTGTGTAGATCTCCACCTGAAACTATCTCTACCTCAGGGGTATGAGGCCAACCTGCACCCTCTCCTCATCATTGTGTAAGTATCATTAAACAAGCTTGATAAATGACAGCTGCCATTTGTTTTGCAACCTGTGATCCCTAATCTTTTCATCGCTCGTCCAAGACTAACAGATTTCACCACACTTGCTGATCCTGTTCCTCTTGTTGTTCAGAGATGGAGTTCCTGGCAGTCAGTCTGTAACGGAGGAGTTTGCCCTCGACTGGCCTCAGGTCTTCTCCAGCATGCACAATGTGGCCTTGGCCCGGGTGGATGGCAGGAGCGGGGTTGGCCGTGGACAGAAGACCACTCCTGTGGATCCACGCAAACTTGGCTCAATGAGAGTCAAAGATTATCTGGCAGTTATAGAGTCAGTCCAGTTATTCTAAAACAGAAACATTTGTAGATTAAATCTAAAAAATAAATCTTGGTAATTGAAAAACTATAGGTCTTTTATGTTGTTTCCGCAGGTTGTTAATGCAGCTGCCTTATATAGACGATCGCCGGATGGCCCTCTATGGAAAGGTTATGGCACTTTTAATTTTAGACATTTATTTCCTTTGGATGAAACTCATCGCAGATATAATTGATGTTAACACGTTTCATTTTCTCAATACAGGCATTTGGCGGTTATTTAACTCTCAAGATGTTGGCAGCAACAGATAAGCTCTTTCAGTGCTCAGCTGCTGTGGCACCAATAACTGACTTCAAGCTTTACAGTGAGCAGAGATCTTGTCATTAACTATTCATGTAACCGGGCTACTAAAATTGTGTCACAGCTCAGAGGCTGCTAATTTATCAGAGTAAAAATTATTCTACTGTTTGAAGGTGCTGCATTCTCTGAGAGGTACCTAGGACTTCCTGCAAAGGAGGAACATGCTTACTTGGTGAGAAGCTAGTCTAGAACTGAGACATTCAGGTGTCTCATTGTGTTTTGATAGGTTAAGAGATAACTTGAAGTTGATTGCAAGTTAATCACTAATAACTAAACCATTTTACCAAGTTGTTAATAACAATTTATGGTCATTTTGGAGACTTTAGTTTGCAGAGCTGTTGAATTGTACTGTGTTCCCTCGCTGATTTATGAATGGTGCGAAATATTATAAATACATTGATGATAAAATTTTCCTGAACAACAAACCACAGCCTCATGGAAGATTTCAAAGTGGAATCACCACCCTTCAACTTTTTACCTTTTTACAACCTCCCCAGTACCCTTAATTATGAGTTTTGACATTTCAGTATATGATATGTATCAATAAAGACATGATCTGATGACCATTAGATTAGTTTTTACAGTTTTTTTTTTCAAGGATAGCCGTCAAGACCACCCTCACTTACTTCTCATATAGACACAGTAATTTTGCTATGTAAGCAACCCTGAAATATGACAGAAACCCAGAAACCGATTGTTCGGTTCAGAAAAGAGCTTAGCTCGTTCAAGGGTTACTTCTAGTCTACTTTCAAGGGGTAGAGAGTTAAACCAATACTAAACATTGAAACTTTAGTCAAGGAGGGATTTACTGCAGAGCCAGTGTGATAGACTGCTATTATTTCAGGAGTACCCAATATCTCATCGCCTTTTGTAATCTTTTCAGACTGCCTCCATGCTGGAGGAGGTTAACAAGCTGAAAGATGAGAACTTCCTCATTCTGCATGGAACTGCAGACGGTGAGATCGTGTTCATTTTATGAAAAATGTGACAGCTACAGTGGCTTGCAAAAGTATTCAGCCCCCTTGAACTTTTCCACATTTTGTCACATTACAGCCACAAACATGAATCAACTTTATTGGAATTCCACGTGAAAGACCAATACAAAGTGGTGTACATGTGAGAAGTGGAACAAAAATCATACATGATTCCAAACACTTTTTACAAATAAATAACTGAAAAGCGGGGTGCGTAATTATTCAGCCCCTGAGTCAATACTTTGTAGAACCAGCCCTGAGTCAATACCAGCTTTGCACATCTAGAGAGAAACCACCATTTGCTGTAAAAATTACAACTGCCTCAGAGGTTGTTAGAGAATATGTCTCAACACCAGCAAAGAACACACCAGACATCTAGAGTTACTGAAATGGGCAGGCTTAGGCTACAAAAAGATTTCCCAAGCGTTGAACATCCCACGGAGCACTGTTCAAGCCATCATTCAGAAATGGAAGGAGTATGGCACAACTGTAAACCTACCAAGACAAGGCCGTCCACCTAAACTCACAGGCCGAACAAGGAGAGCGTTGATCAGAAATGCAGCCAAGAGGCCCATGGTGACTCTGGACGAGCTGCAGAGATCTACAGCTCAGGTGGGGGAATCTGTCCATAGGACAACTATTAGTTGTGCACTGCACAAAGTTGGCCGTTATGGAAGAGTGGCAAGAAGAAAGCCATTGTTAACAGAAAACCATAAGAAGTCCCGTTTGCAGTTTGCCACAAGCCATGTGGGGGACACAGCAAACATGTGGAAGAAGGTGCTCTGGTCAGATGAGACCAAAATGGAACTTTTTGGCCAAAATGCAAAACGCTAACACTGCACATCACTCTGAACACACCATCCCCACTGTCAAATATGATGGTGGCAGCATCAAGCTCTGGGGGTGCTTATCTTCAGCAGGGACAGGGAAGCTGGTCAGAGTTGATGGGAAGATGGATGGAGCCAAATACAGGGCAATCTTGGAAGAAAACCTCTTGCAGTCTGCAAAAGACTTGAGACTGGGGCGGAGGTTCACCTTCCAGCAGGACAACGACCCTAAACAGAAAGCCAGGGCAACAATGGAATGGTTTAAAACAAAACATATCCATGTGTTAGAATGGCCCAGTCAAAGTCCAGATCTAAATCCAATCCAGAATCTGTGGCAAGATCTGAAAACTGCTGTTCACAAACGCTGTCCATCTAATCTGACTGAGCTGGAGCTGTTTTGCAAAGAAGAATGGGCAAGGATTTCAGTCTCTAGATGTGCAAAGCTGGTAGAGACATACCCTAAAAGACTGGCAGCTGTAATTGCAGCAAAAGGTGGTTCTACAAAGTATTGACTCAGGGGGCTGAATAATTACGCACACCCCACTTTTCAGTTTTTTATTTGTAAAAAATGTTTGGAATCATGTATGATTTTTGTTCCACTTCTCACGTGTACACTTTGTATTGGTCTTTCACATGGAATTCCAATAAAACTGATTCATGTTTGTGGCTGTAATGTGACAAAATGTGGAAAAGTTCAAGGGGGCCGAATACTTTTGCAAGCCACTGTATATTTTGGGGGGTAAATTTTCCTTACATTATTTGTGTGTTTGTGCGTATTCATCCAAAGCAAGAGTACACTTCCAGCACAGCGCTGAGCTCCTGAGCCGTCTGGTAAAGGTGGAGGCCAACTACTCTCTGCAGCTGTACCCAGATGAAGGCCACATCCTAAGAGAGCCCCGCAGCATCAAACACTTCCAGCGGACAGTGGTGAACTACCTCCAGACCTGCTTGAAGCACAGGCCCCTCCTAGATCCCATAGAGGATGAAGAGGAGGAAGATGACTGAGCCCAGCGTTCCCCTTTCTTTCTTCTGAAGAGACACTCTAAGGATTGTATGCCATCTAATGCATTACCTTGGGTCATATTATCAGGCGCAAGAGCACAGGAGTGGGGACCAACCGCATCAGATCACCTCTTATAACTTCTGGAAACATTGATGTACTGTATAATGTGTTGCACAGTTTCTGCTGTTTTAATGTATGTTTGAGGCCCTATTTGTTTACAAAATTCACTTTAGGAGATGTGGACTATTAGACAGCTAATGATTCTGCCGAGAGTTTACAAAGATTTTAAAACATGCATGTCGTAATGGCTGCATGATGTGGACTAGTTTACATTGCATTTTGGGTGTTTTGCTGATTTTAAATCTTGCCTGCAAAGGCAAAATCTGCCAACAGCCGGGAATACATGGCACACTTTAAAGGAAACTCAGTGTAAGAGATGAAGCAGCCTTGCATGCTTAGTGATTTGCATAAAATGCCGTTAAAAGGCTTTAAAACAAATCAGCTGCTGGATCACCCCATCTGAACAAGTCCAGTCTTACAAAACCAAATATTTGGGACAGCTGTGATGCAAGATGTCTGCATCACAAAAGTTAAGATACAACACAAGCTGTCACCACTGGTCACTGACCTATGCATACTCTGCACAGTATTTGAGGTGTCACTGTAAAATCAGTTATTTCAAGTTCTTTTTTTATGTATTGTGTTCCCGGCTTAAATAAACTAAGATAAGGATAATTTTTAGCGTGCCAAATACATTTTGTGGACTTTATCTACTAGTTTTGTTTGCATTTTGTGATTATGAATGACTTTGCAGCTGAGAGTATTTATACTAAAAGCTCCAGTTTAAGAATGAAAACAACTGTAGGCCTGTGTACTGTATTTGGAAGTGCAGTACAGTTCTGTTTTGATACATTTTAACCATTTCTTGTGTATTCCACAGTTAAATTATTCCTTGGAACAAACTGTTGAGCGATTATGTTACAGTTCTCAGATGCTGGGCCTGACCATCAGTCTGTCAACCATGCATGCAGTTGGTATGAAAAGAATGCTATTGATTGTAGACAACCAACTATTCCTTTCTCCATAAATCCTTGAAAATAAAGTTTCCCATTTTACAGTGAAAATACATTTTGCTTTCTTTGCTAGTAATGCTATGAAGGGGATGAAGAGTGAAAGGGAGGTTGTTCCAGATTACACACATGTGGGGGGTATGAAAAAGACTAGGAGAGAGGGCAGTGGACCTTTTAACCAGATTGTTTAGCATCCTGTGGAGTATTTCTAATAGAGAATGTTAGGGAGTGAGAGGATCCTGGAGGAACTGAGAATAACTACTGGTATAGAGTTTAAAGAACAAGGGTAATGTAATGTATTGTAATGTATTAACTGCAGAGGGATAAAGCTGACGAGTTACACCATGAAGACATGGGAAAGCTAGATTTAGAAGAGAGGTGACTATTAGTGAGCAGCAGTATGGCTTCATGCAGAGAAAGAACACTACACATGACATGTTTGATCGCAGATTGTTGCTAGAGAAGAATAGAGGAGGTCAGAAGGAGTTGCACAGTGCTTTTGTGGATCTAAAGTATATGATAGACAGGAATTATGGTACTGCATCTGGTAGTCAGAAGTGGGAAAGAAGTATGTGAGGGTGGTGAAGAACACACATGAGGACAGCGAGACAGTGGTGAGGTGTGTAGCAGGAGTGATAGATAGGTTTAAGGTGGGGTTGGGGTGGGATTACCTCAAGGATTGGCTTTGAACCCCTTTTCGTTTGCAGTGGTGTTGGATAGGTTGACAGAGGAAGGAAGGATGAAGTGGGAAGGATGGAAGCAGGAAGGATGTTTGAATTATGATGTTCAAAGACGACACTGTGATCTGTCTTGAGAGTAGTGAGCAGGTGGAAGAGAGGGTGGAGAGGTGGAGGTATGCCCTGGAGAGAAGAATGAAAGTCAGTATAAACATGATAGTATAGGTGTGCATGAATGGGAGGGTAACAGATTGAAGTTTGAAGATGCAAAGAGCAGAGGAAGTGAAGCTGGAATAGTTTAAATAGCTTGGGTCAACAGCCCAGAACAACAGACTGTGCATCAGACGGGTGAAGTTGGAGATGAGTGTCGGGGATGATTTGTGACAGAAGGATAGCAGCAAGAGTAAACAGGACAGCTTTGGTAAAGTAGTTTGGAGACAAATTTGAGAGGGAAGGTTGAGATTAGTTTTTATACACCTGCATAGAAGGAATACTGGATACAGTGGATAAAGGATGTTGAAGATGGAGCTCCCAGGAAGGAGGAAATGAACAAGACCACAGAGTAGACTCATGGGTAAAAGGAGGACATAGCACAATGCTAGGGATAGGGTAGCTATAGGTAGATGTAGGAACCTTTAAAGGAGGCAGTCAAAACTACACTATGTTGCGGTTGTCCTTTTATCTGAATACCACTTATTAACATTGTGAAGACTTAAATGTTAAGTATATGTTATTGTAGCCTCACAAAAAAGCTCTTTAACTGCATCTGAACAAAAGGAAGGATTAAGAAGAAAAAATCCTTCGATTTGTCAGATTAAGCTGAATAATTGCGCGGTTTTATAATGTCAGTGTTTGTGAACAGAGCCTGATATTCAGCCCTTGTCATAGGTTGAAGGAGAATCTCTATCCAATGAAAATAACCTCAACGGTATGTAAACCAATCAGATGCCTTTACGTGAGTGCGCCGATCCAGCCCATCGTCCAATCAATGCTGCTGATAGATGCGGGCCTGAATCCCTCTTCAACCTTCTGCTTTCTGGAGGGGCACCTTCAACCAGGTCCGCGGTGCACTGGAAGCGGCTTACTTAGTTGTAAAGAATAACTGGAAATAAGACTTTTAGAAAGACACAATGTCGTTCCTCACTGTCACCAGGCTAGCGCCTAAACTACTTAATTCAAAGGTAAGAGAAACAGAAGGAGCCTCGATTGCGCTTTCTTGCTTAAAGCTGTGGACGTTTCCTTTAAGCTAACGTCGGGTTAGGTTGCTAACAGGCTAGCTTAGCCCTGTCAACCACATTGTGAAATGTAATTGGCCGAGTTTGTGGCAATTTGCTTAAACACTGATCAGAACATTAATGATAATAATATATGAGTACTGTTTTTCGTAGATATTATTCAGAGACAGAACCCGTGTTCTGTTTGACAGCTCGTACCTTGTTAGCTAACGATACCGCAGGAATCATTGCACTCATGCTGGCCTTGTATTGTCATAACTGTGGCATGTTTGTCCAACAGCACAGAGCAGACTGTTAACTTTAAGCTACGAGTTTCTAACTATTTGTAGTAAAGCATAATAACATGAAATTGTATTTTCTTTTAAATTCACTTTAAACTGGGTGTTTATTCGCCATCGCAGTTGACCTTCATATTAGGATTTTAACCAACCATGTAATGCTTATATGTGTACAATACAGCTAAATAGCCTGTATAAATCCTGATCGGTTTTTAAAAATGTATTTTGTATGTAATCAGGTTAGGTTAGGCCCACTGAAAACACCTCTCTTAAAATAAGAGCTATGAAGAGGCAGTAAGCAGACAATTAAAGCGAAAAAAAGCTGCAAAAATCATATAATAAAACTTTATTATCTCTAAAGGGAGAGATCATACTACTTACAAGGTAGAAGGGTGCATACCTTTGGAACATCTGGGGTTAAGAGGTGAAGTATTTATTATGTTGTGTGGTTAACAATATAATAGTTATGGGATGGTTTGAAAGCTTTATAAATTAATACCATAAGATAGCTTTTAATTCTTGAAGGGAAGGGAGTCCATTCAGCCTTTTCAAAAAGAGCAGTGATGAGTATAAAATATTGTATATTAGACGTGGTTTAACTGCAGAAGTATTTATAGGTACACCCCACAATCTTGAAGATATCCATGGTCAAGGACAGACATGAAGGTTGGAGGAAGTCAGGGTCCTTTAATTATAAACAGTTTTGAGTTTTATTTTCCCTTAAATGAAAGTGTTTTGTAAGGGCATATAACGGTATATTAGTATGTATTTGTTATTTTCTGCCTTTAAAACTAGGATGTGGCTGGTTGGAAAATGTCAAAGGTAGATGAGGCATAGTTGTACTCTGAGCTAGGACAATTAGGTATTCATTAAAATAATTACATTGACAACTGTGGTGTTCTGTTTCTAATGATAAAATTGCATGATATAATCCCATCAGCTGCAGTCTGGGTTTTGTCTACGAGGCTGGAGATTAACCAGTTAAATGTGGCTTTATCTTGACATGGAGACAGAAGTAAGATTTATGGTTTATGAAATGGGCAGGGCACATTTTGTATTTTTATGTTTTTATAAGTATCCAACATTAGGGTAAAATCCAATTGCATTTGGAAGATCATATTACTGTAATGTCCAATTTAAAAAATGTGATTATTTGAATAGATAAATTACTTTGTTTTAATTAAATCATTTAAAATATGCTTTGCGCAGCCTGTCAGTCTTAAAGTACCCTTCCAGTGACCTTAGTCTCCTGCTTTACCCCAGTGACCTCTCAGTATGAACTACTTGGTTGCCATATCAAGTCAAGTCTCCTACTACTGAAATAATAGAGATAATTTTTCAGTGTCTGTCTTTCTTTGAAATCTCTATCATATGTGGGGAGCTCACCTATGTCACAATCAGCTTTCTCTCTTATCATTTGTAATCTTTGCTCTGGAGATTTATTAGTAAGCTGTAGTTGCATAAGAACGTATGTGTCTGAACTATGACTGGAAGTCATGTGATTTTTGTGACACAATGAAGTCTTATAAAGGAGAGTCTCATGATCTTTTTTTTCTTGCTTCAGATCATTTCATCTTTTGAAAAAAGGGATTGTTTTAAGTACCTCTAGATTTAAATGTCATTAAAATGTGTATTCCTTATACCAAGATGTCTGTTTTGATTTGTTTGTCCATAGAGAAGGTGGCTTTCTTGCTAATCACTTAAGTGTCATGTGTTTCTTCTAAACACAGCCTCCGGAGGGGTTGCCCTTTTGTGTGGAGTAATTGCCGTAGTTGCTCTTTAACCCTGGCTGATGGACAGTTGGGAGTGAGTTTAACTGGTGCTCTATATTTAAGACACTGAGCTGTTACATAATCTCCCTGATGGTCAGCTGGGTAAACTGTGTAGTGACGCACCCTACCTTTTTGTTTCGCTGACCCTTGATGGTTCTGTTTATTCAAAACGGTTGTGGTTATGAGGAGTAACTGTCTCCTGCCCATTGATAATCTACTATGTTTAAACGGACACACAGAAGTCGTATTTCACTGGTGAGCGAGACAGGCAGCTGAACTTCTCACTACTATCACTGAGTTTCTATTAAGAGTACTTTCATAAACTTTTTTTTTTTTTTTAAATTCAGACTTTTTCCTTTCATGAAAGGAAAAAGGCGTCTTTTCCTAGTTTGTGAATAATTAGGTTGCTTCACTCTGGATTTGCCCCTTGGATACCTGTAATGGCTGGTTTACATTTTACCAACAGTTAGAGCTGAAAGAATAAGACTAGATGTACTTTGCCTGGCTTTACAGGACCAGTCTGGTTGTTTTACACCAGCATTAACATTGTAAAAAAAAAAAAAAAAAACTAGAAATGACACACGAGCGTGAATAATTTGTTTATATTATAATGACATTGTGGTGTGAGGTTTTTAGAAAAGGTGCACACTGTGCTGCTTGAAAGAGGTGGGGTAATATTTGTGTGACTTGGAACATCTCCACAGTATTGGCAGATAACACAAGGCCTCAGTTTGTGATCCGATTTTTTTTTTTTTGGGGGGGGACAAGTTATCAGGCTTTGAAGGTCTCAGGTGCAGAAAGTCCTGAAATGGCTATCACTATTGGCTCTTTGTTGCGGGCCATGTACTGTGAACTACCCAGTTATAAGGTTTTTTTAACTCTAAATTTTGTGCAAGTTTGAGCAGCAGTTATAAAATGATGAGGATGAAAATGGAGAAAGTACTCTGAATAACTGCTTAGTTTAGTGAAAGCCATGTATTACACTACAAGGTACATTTTAATAGGTAAAATGCTAGAAAGAACCTGTAATTGTATGATATTATTAGGCATGCACCAGTACTGTTATCGTCATATTGAAAAATAAGATGGCATTTACCAACAATAGTAGCCGATATTTATTTGGTACCATGTAAGGGTAAGTGTTCAGAAATTGTTTGATGAAGAGCAGAAATGGAAATGGGCTGGTGCTTATAACAAACAGTGCAGTATTGGTGTAGCACCAGTCTTGCACAAGGACACGTTAACATTTGGAGGAGGAGCCTGGAATCGAACCACTGACCTTGCAATTAGTAGCTGTACCTCCTGAGTGACAGCCGTCCTAGTGCTGTCGACAAAACAAGCAAACAGTATTATATAAATATAATACTGTTTGCTTGTAGTGTAATGTTTTTTTCTGGACCACAATAAGAACAGTTGTTACTGTAGGAAATCAAAAAAAGAGAAAAAAAATTATAATAGAAAATGTTTTTTTTTTCCTGTGTAAAAGTTTCTGTACACATGGTAAGAACACAGTGATTCGTTTAAAATGTATATTGATTACTACAGAAAAAGAGTTGGAGCCATTTCACTCACAGACTGATTGCAGTATTATCCTTAGAAATGTTTTGTAGCTTTTAAGGTCCTCCAAGGTTGTTTCATTTTAAATACAAGCAGTAGGTAGTCTAGAAATTCTGTTATTGCTCTAATGTTGTTTTGTGTGTGTGTTTTGTTGTACTAACAATCCAAATTGTATTTCCTAATATGTTCTGCAGAATGCCTCTTTCCTATTTGTGGCTGCCAGAAATGCCAGCGCATCAACAACAGTAAGTACATTTAATTTACTCCACTGTTTTCTGCTTGTTTTATATTGCTGTTCTGTAGTTTTACTGTTTGTGTTAACAGCCTTTGGAAGAGACACTGGTTCTTACTCTGTGGTCTCTGTGAAGATATTGACATTTATGGAGCAACAAATCTTTTTTTTTTTCCTGAAATGTTTGCATAAAGTTTGTTTAACCACGGGTCACAAGGGAATGTGGTCTATTTTAAGGCTGAATGTTTATTCAAGGGCATTAAAGAGTAAACATTGTCTTTTACAGAATCTGAAGGATGTTCTCTCAGACCTCATTCCCAAAGAACAGACCAGGATCAAGAACTTTAAACAACAGTATGGGAAAACCAACATAGGGCAGATTACTGTAGACATGGTAAGTGGTGGAGATTTTTGCACATATGTTTAATGAGCTGAATAAAATAGGACCCTCACACAAGTGAGCCACTGAGCTGGATTCCTCAGATCGATTATATTCATTTAGGGAGGAGCATTTGGGCTTCACCATGATGCAGATTAGCTGTGGCATGTTAGCTGCACATAATCCATCTAGGCCTGCCTGGTCTTGTTTACTGTGCCAGGTATCACTGTTCGGTCATCTCCCTCAAAGGTCACAAAGTGTGCTGCTTCCTGCCAACAGGGATATTTGAGCTGACTCACTCAAACCTCCACTGTAAACTGGCACATGCACTTTCTCTTTCTCACACACACACACACACCACACCACTCCAACAAATCTATCCTCTTCCATCTATCAAACACTGCATCTAACTTGTTGCATTGTAGATTTAAGTTGAGCTTCTTGTGTCACAGCAATAATGCATTCAGTGTCTATTAACTTTGTTATTATCCTGTTGTGCAGAATTACAAACCTGAATAGTATTTAGGATATTTCTTCCTGCCTTTATAAAGACATTTGGTGGACACTGATAGCAAAATCAAAGAGGTGAGCTTCCGAAATGGTCTACTGATTAAAATAATCAGTAGATAAAAGGTTTTAAAGTCCAATATTGCGTAACTTTGGTTACTACAAACACACACGGCTGTTTATATATATTATTGACAAGACAATTTTCTGAATGTCATTCCATGTTTTTGTTTGTGTTTTCATCCATAGGTCTATGGAGGTATGAGGGGAATGAAGGGTCTGGTGTATGAAACCTCTGTGTTGGATCCTGAGGAGGTCAGTATCAGAGCCACAGAGAATACATACACTGATATACTATTGCAGATCTATTAGTGCCTGCGTTTGTTGGTACATTTATATTTAAAAAAAAAAAAAAAAAAAGGGGGGTTGCAAGATAGAGGTGCCAAACTAGGTGTGAGGTTGTTTAGAAACAGTCAGTTCTGCAAAGTAGGACAGGACAATATCGCCAAAAATATTTATCACAATATATATTTGAAAATTTGCGATAACGATATAACTGACGATATAATTGATGCAAGACAAAATACTTTACAACTCGACAACTTTATTAGTGCAAAAAACGCCCATCAATTTATTTTCAGCTGTTTTTTTTATGTGCATTAAAGCTATATAAAAATTTAACAGTGCAAATGTGAATTCCTTACTGACAGTTTAACCAAAAGGCATTTCCAGTGGAAATGGGCCGATATATCCTGAGCATAACCATGTATAATATCCCCAAAAGTTGCCAAATAAATAAGTCAAATACGTATAAGGTGCACAGGATTATAAGGCGGATTAAGCGAAATAAAACAGTCAGATAAGTCTTGTGATTGTTTTGTTTTTTTCAGGCCTAAAAATAATTTACTTGGTATACTGTCATGCACATCAATTCAGGTTGTTCAATGATTGACTTCCCTCACATGCTTCAGATACTCTGTTAACAAACTGTACCCTCATTGACCAACACATGGTACACAAACCTGTCAATATCCACAAAGAAGAAAAACAAAACAAAGACAAGCATACTTCCTCTTGCTCTCCTTAAAAATTGACTCTCCTGTTGAAAATTGCTAATAACTGCATAGCTTGAAATTCAGGTTAATTTATATTAGAGATTAATGGTTGCTCTCTGCTCATGTTCGACATCGATGACAAAAGCGCAGAGTGCATAGTGTAAGTTCTCATAGCAGTGACCACTTGCTCTGTGCAGAGAGTTCTTGGAAGCAATCCAGGAAAGGCAGCAGCCTGAAAGCTGCACTGGCATGACATGATATCTTAAATTTAAATCAGGTAAAGTTTTTGAACAAACATGTTATCAGTCAGACTTTAAACACAAAAAGCAAAAGGTATTATTATGGTAAGCTTTCTTTCTGAGATTTTACTCTTGACTGCATACGCATTAGCATTCCCTGTAGGCACTTAAGTTGATTGCTTTCTGGCTGAAGCTGTGGCACTCTGAGACAATGAATCATCAATATTCATTGGTAGAGATGCAGCTTGTATTAGCAGCTTGCCAGCACTCAATTGATTGTGCATTTGATGATAACAGGAATGTGGAGCTAATTATCACAAATAACATTTACTTCAACATTTTCTCTCCACTCTCATCTCTACTTTGATACTCAGGGCATCCGCTTCAGGGGCTACAGTATTCCAGAGTGCCAGAAGCTGCTGCCTAAAGCTCCAGGAGGTGAGGAGCCGCTGCCCGAGGGTCTCTTCTGGCTGTTGGTCACAGGACAGATCCCAACTGAGGAGCAGGTGAGTCGATGCAAGAAGTTATTGTTGTAAAATGCTGTTGCCTACTGGAGTTTCAGTGAGCAGGTATCTGTCATGGTATCTCAGACGCTGTCAGATCTCCTCAGAATGCTTTATCAAAACTGAATATTCTTGCAGTACAGTAAATATCAGATGAAGGTGACTTTGGCACCTGGATCAGTTAAGGTACCAAATACGTGAGTCAGGCCTTCTTTCTTTTTTTTCTTTCTTTTTTTTGCATCATGGAAACGTGAATAACAAGATGCTTGGCGAGTGTTCAGTTCAAGTGTATTTATGTAATGACCGATCCAAATGTACACAGCCTCAAGGCACATTAAATTTTAATCTTGGTTCTTCTCAAAGTGCAAACTGCCATACTGCCATCCTTGTTAAAAACAATTTCCATGGCCTTGTCAAGGAAAGAATTTATATAGTAATCTTTAGCTCAGAAGTGTCTTAATTTCAGTTGTTTCTAGTTATTGTCTACATTTAATTTTTCTTTACGTTCACAATAAAAGAAATGGTACCTTAACAGTAGTTTAAAAACTGTAACTCTGTGAAAAAGCAACAAATATACACAAACAACCACACTGAAATGATATATTACACTAAATCTCTTGACGTGAGCATTTCTCTTGTGCAGCCTTTAAAAATATATTTGCACTGAGTCACCAAAATTTTGAGAATCACTTAAGGCAAAAAAAACCCCCACCCTTGAGCAAGAACCTGTTTGCAGTGCAGTTTGCCTTGATTGGTTGGGTTGAGGAAAGTGAAGATGAGGATTTAACAAGCAAAATGACACAGCAATAATAACCTCTGGGCAGGTTGGTGGGGCCAGTCACTGTTAATGAAATGCATGCAGCTCTAAAGTCAGAGATTTGCAATGTTTGCAGAAAAGGTACAGGGACAGAGAGGACAGAACAAAACGCACAAACTACAAGAAAGAAAACAGAAGCAAATGACATGCAATACTGTAATAAATAAATGCCTGCAGAGTGAAATGGAGAACAGTAAAAGACACGTGCTCTGTGAGTTCAGAGGTCTCAGCAACATAGGCTGACTCATCTAAGCCAGCCCTAAGTGTAATTATCAGTTTTTAGTTTTTTGTACAGCGTCTGCCTCTGAAATATAAAAGCTCTTCATGTTAATGTAAAAGCTCTGAGAAGCACAAGTAAGGCTGAGTGAAGTTTTCTATTTGGAGCTGTGAGATTTTTAGGAAGTAAATACAAGAATAATCTTGATTTTTACAGGGAATCAATAATAAAAGTCGATATCTAAGAAAAACTGTGTTTCTAGCTCATGTTAGCTGGAGATTGTATGACTGCATAAATTTGGCATGTATAAACTAGAGGTTGCATCTTGTTTCTCAGTTGTAAAAACAATCTCTAGGGATTTTATTGTTGCCAGCTATCTCCTTAAAGAATTATATAAGAACAACCTGACTGAGAACTGTGCTCCTTTCACCTGCTTGCAACTTTCAAGCACACCTCTCTATCTGTTCTTCCTAGAGCTGCATCTCATATCTGCTCAAATCAGCCAAGGAGGAAATGTTTATTCTCAACACACATTTGTCTCCTCATTGATCGAAGAGAGTTTCCTGAGTTTTCTGCCTCATCTATTTATTTTGTGTCCATCTTTCTTTCCAGGTGAACTGGGTCTCCAAAGAGTGGGCAAAGAGAGCAGCACTTCCCTCTCATGTTGTCACCATGTTGGATAATTTCCCCACAAATCTGCACCCCATGTCCCAGTTCAGCGCTGCCATTACAGCTCTGAACAGTGAGAGCAGCTTTGCACGGGCCTACTCTGAGGGAGTACACAAGTCCAAGTACTGGGAGGTGAGTTTACACCCATACCTTTTTTGAAAAATATGGACTAATAGAATTTTTCTTTCTCAAGAGACTCAATCATTTTATACACAAGTACACTTTCAGTTTGGTTTCTTGTGGTCTTTTCTTGTTGTGTAATTTATCTATTTATTTTTTTAAAGTTTATCTATGAAGATTCTATGGACTTGATTGCCAAGCTCCCCTGCATTGCTGCCAAGATCTACCGTAACCTTTACCGTGAAGGCAGCAGTATCGGAGCTATCGACTCCAACCTCGACTGGTCCCACAACTTCACCAACATGCTGGGCTACAGTGATCCCCAGTTCACTGAGCTTATGAGGCTCTACCTCACTATCCACAGGTGCAACTTAAGATGCCTTTTTACATAAAACAAGTTGGATTTAATCTGAGTTTTTTTTCTAGTAACACTTGAATCAAAGTCTTGCCTTTTTAATCTAAGAATTAGAGATGCGAAGTGAGATGTCGAAAAGATGAGAACGAAACTCGCAAACTCATCTGGAGTTAAACAGCATGACATTATGTCACTACTTGATTTGATTGCACACTGTGGGGATGACTTGGACAAGTGTGAGGGAATTTAAAGGGTCTTTTTGTTTTTCTTTTTAAATCTGACCATCAAAACTAACCAAACTATTACAATCTTTGGATTGTCACAGTCCAAACAGAAGCAGTAGTTCTCAGGCATAACACAACCTGAGGTAACTGCCTACAGGTTTCTTAAAATGAACTTGAATTTATTTAGCGTGACCTTTTTTTCTAAAGCTTAGTTGAATTAGTTGCTTATTCCAGGCAGAAGGAGCTGCAAATGTAATGACTGTTTCTCCAATTTCAGTATGGACAGAAGCAAAAAGTCTTCCAGACTTTTTGATTGATGGAGGTCAGTTAAATAAGATGGGAGCTGACTGAGAATAGTATTATATATATATATATATATATATATATATATATAATATATATATATATATATATATATATATATATATATATATATATATATATATATATATATATATATATATAGTGCAATGATGTGCAAAGGCTTTAAGGTTTGAGTGGTGAGGTAATGAATCTCAGTGCTCCTGGATAAACGGAATCCACTGTTGCTAAGGCACATATATATATATATAATAATATATATATATATATATATATATATATCAGACAGATGTATAAAAGTTATATATATATATAGGCTATTTTATTGCCTCAAATGTAAACGCTGGATATATATATGTTTTTTTTTTATATATAAGAAAGTAGCATCTTCATTAATCCAGTTATTTATGCTATTATCAGACAGAGAAATTCCAGCTTTTTTTTAAATGTGACAGCAGTCTTCATTAATCCTTAATTTGATTGCAATATACTGAATTTGATGCAATATACAACAAAAATAGATATTGGTTTACACAGTCTGCAGTTTGTTTAGCAATCAAACATGCGATGCAGGATATGCGCACTGAAAATAACAGACAAACTCTAAGAGCAAATTCAGTATATGTCCCACACAGATGGTTCTGCTCAGATAAAAAGGATTGACAACTCTTCAGTCTCCCCTGCGTTACTGTTTGCCACCTAGTGATGAAGTGTAGCAGATTCCTAGTGTAGACTTAATGGCACGCTTTAGAAACTTTACTGTTAGAATTAAAATTTTAATGTGTTCATTACTATGTGTTTTTGTGTGTTTGTAAAATTATAGTGATCATGAAGGAGGCAATGTTAGTGCTCACACTAGCCACCTAGTGGGGAGTGCCCTGTCTGACCCCTACCTGTCCTTCAGCGCTGCCATGAATGGCTTGGCCGGTCCTCTCCACGGTCTGGCCAATCAGGTTAGTAATGCACAGATCATCATTTTCATTCTGTTTTCACACTGAGAGATTTGATAGAAACAAGTTGAAGATCCCAAATTAATCCCCCATTCATCTTTTTATAAAGAAAGCATTTTTATTAGGAAGACTGCGATGGATATTAAATGATAATGATTTTTGTTTCAGTTAGTTTATTAGTTAGTTAGTTAATTGTTCCAAAAACACTACATACAACACTTTAATTATTTGATTTTTTTACCAAACAACTAAGAAATCAGAGGAGAAAAAAACTGAAAACAAGTTTAATGTGTAGTTTAATGGTTGGTTCATAATAATTTGATGCCTTTATAATCTCATAGATCTCTTCTGTAGCATATAGATGGCTTAGAGTCTCTTTCGCTATACCTTCTTACTAATAAAGATGACAGAGTTCTGCTAATCAGCTTTACTTTCACAGGCCTGGTATTCTGAATACTAGCTTTCTGTCACATTGTCACGACAGTTGATTAAAATGGATCATTAAGTTATTAGACACTTCTGTGCTTTTAATCACACATCAAAATCTCCACTTTGGTAGAAGCCTTTTTGAAACAACTTCATGTCACCTTTTTGCCAACATGGCAACATAATCATTGAGGACTTGGCTGTTTTTTCAGGTGCTTTTTCTTCTCAGTTTGGTGGTCAGTGCAGTAGAGAAACACTAAAGGTGAAAATAACAAAGAACTAAGAGTTTAGAGTCAAACTGCTGTGGTGCTGAATTATAAATATTCTTTTAGAGTTGAATAACTTTCACAAGCACAGCTTGTTTACCAGCGCCTGAGGGAAGGTCTCCCCTCCTTTTATTAGCTAGCAATTTGTCAAAGCTGCTTCTACCTTCTCCAATAAATTTTGGCATCTGTTTAATTACTGTCCATCCATTTTCTTAACCGCTTATCCAATTATAGTGTCGGGGGGCTGGATCCTACCCCCGCTTCATTTATTTATTAGCTACTTAACTAAATAGTTAAATACAGTCATGTGATATGACTGACTATTATGAGCAGTTGTACAATACCCTATCATTTCAGATTAAAATGTTCATAATGTTGTTTTCTTTCAGTTTGTCCTTTGCTCACATATTTGACATATTGACACTTAAAATGAATTTGGGTTTGATTTGAAATACAGTGCTGACAAAAATACCGCATAAAATTCACTTAGCTTATGAATTTGTTTTGTTTTGTCTTGTCTTGTGGGTTTTTGCTGCATCTACAGGAGGTACTGGTGTGGCTGACTGCCCTGCAGAAGGAACTGGGAGGAGAAGTGTCTGATGAGAGGATGAGGGATTATATCTGGAACACACTCAAGTCTGGAAGGGTAAAGAAGCACCACATCCGCAAACAACTCTAGTTATTATTATGACTTCATTTTCCACTCTCACTCAGTTTCAGAATAACACTTCTGGGGATGTCAGGGGTCCAGTTGTTTCTACCAGAAGTTACTGCTAGATTTAGGAACCTTTGGAGGAGCTCAAACCAGATTCTTTAGTAAAAGGAAAAAAAAATTTCAACACTTTAAAAAGTCCCTGGTGGGCTTTTGTTTTCTAAAAGAGTAGAAACTTTGGGCATGAGGCTTTCTGCATTGAACATTTCTAATTGGTTCTGATCTCCCTAATAGTGTGTGAAATCTGTTAGGACCCCATTGTCAGAGCAGTAACTCAGTAGCAACATCAACACAAATGCCTTACTGTTGTTGCAGTTTTGTCACTTTATATGGCATCATTGTTTTTTGTATAGTCTTCCTTCACCTACAGGACTGAAGAGGAATAGTTGATTTAATGTTGGCACAAAGAAAGATGTGTAATTACAGCATTTATTTTCCAAAACCAAGAAATTGCTAATATTACAATTTTTATAATTTACTATATTTTACACCTGATTTACTCTGACCTTCATCTAAACCTTCATATTCTAGTTTATAGATTTACCCATTAACTAAATGGTTTTGTCTTTCATAATAGGTTAAAATTGTTAATATATATCATAAAAAAAATTGTAAAATAATAGTATTTTAGCACAGTTAGAACAGTGTTGATGTCACCTAACAGCAAGTTGTGTTTACATGTAATTTCTGTACCTGGTTGGTTTCTACTGGTTTTGTTCCCCAAAACATGCATGCTAGGGTAATTAGTGATTGTAAAGTGACCTTATGGGTGTGTTTAAGTTCTTAATGTTTTACTGAAGGTCTCATGAGTACTTGGTTGTCAGAGAGACTAGAAGAGTGCACTGTCAGGTTAAAAATGTTGGTTTCTTGGCTGTAGGTGGTTCCAGGTTATGGCCATGCTGTCCTAAGGAAGACTGATCCACGTTATACCTGCCAGCGTGAGTTTGCCCTGAAGCATCTGCCCAGTGACCCCATGTTCAAGTTGGTGGCCCAGCTTTACAAGATTGTACCCAACGTGCTCCTGGAGCAGGGTAAGGCCAAGAACCCCTGGCCCAATGTAGATGCTCACAGTGGAGTGCTGCTGCAGGTAAGACCTGGGATTATAATCATGCATTTGTTATCTAACTGAAATAATCCCAGATGCTGAAGTAACTGACTGTTTCCCTGTTTGTGTCTATGTCCAGTACTATGGAATGACTGAAATGAACTACTACACTGTGCTCTTCGGTGTGTCCCGTGCTCTCGGCGTGCTGGCCCAGCTGGTGTGGAGTAGAGCCCTGGGCTTCCCCCTGGAGCGCCCCAAGTCCATGAGCACAGATGGACTGATGTCTTTGGTTGGAGCAAAGTCAGGTTGAATCACCAACCTGGAAGTAGCTGTGGGTTAGTGTTAAGGGTGGGAGGAGGTGCAAACATCAAAAAGCAGACATCAGTTGACCCCTTGTCATTTCCAACCCCAGGGATTTAATAGGATTCAAAGAGACAGTATGCTTTTAATGCCATTTCACAAAAAAAGGGCCTTTTTAAATTGTCATAGCATTAGTCTTTAAGTGTGTTTAGTTAATCACTGACAGGCTTTCCAATCATGTCTCTATCTGAAACATGAGCAGATCAAACTTTATACATGGCCACGGTAGGCTCAAACTACCTACCACTTTTAAGTCTGCTAGCATTGCTAAGATTTCCCCTGAGCGGTGCTTCTCATTGGACACTGGGTCTAAACTAAGAATAGGCAGTGGCATTCAAAGGGAATTGTGGGAGTGAACTGCACTTCCTTTGTATTTAAGCGTCTACATTCAAAAATCTGACTAAATCTTTGCCACTTTTGGCCAATGCAGTGATGTGTTGTAGAGAATACTTCCAAGCAAAATACAGTTTTGTCACGCAGCTCTAATTTTAGTTTTTCTTCTATGCAACGTTGTCATCCCACCCAGTTGATCAATGCGTTTCACTCCCACTTATGAACACTCCAGTGTAAGGAAAAAAAAAAAAAAAAAAAAGGTCCTCACTAGTAAAAAATCCTAGAAAGCTGTTTAAGATAAAATATTCGATTTAAAGACACTGCCCCTTTAAATCTCTGGTCTCCCCTTTTTTTTCCTCTAACTTGTAGTTTTTTCTTTTTTAAGATGACCTGTAATACCTCTATGATCAAAATAACAGTCTTTATTAAAAAATTTGTTTTCTTGGTCTTATTTTCCTCAAAATACTTTCCTATTTTTTTTAATGGGTTTCTTATATTACGAATGGCTGAGAATCAGGACTAATGAAGGTAACTGATACAGATTTGAGCAAAGGGTGTTGTAACTGGCAACCTGTAGGGAATCCTTAAGAGCAAGCTTGAATAAAAACAGGATGGGAGGGGGTTTTTTAGTTTTTAAGTCTTCTTTTATTTGACTGTATGTTCATTTCTTTATCCCAGTAGCAGAGCACTTCAAATGACAATTGTAAAGTTATAAAGTATTTGATTGGATTTCCTAAATTGTAACAGTAGAAAATCTCCCCCCCCCTTTTTTTTCTTTTGGTGTTAAATGATGTATGAAAATATATTTGGGTTTGAATTTTGTTGTGGTTTTATTTATACTCTGTGTACATAGGTATATATATGTATAGCATTAATGTATGAGCTGTAAGCATTCACTTGCTGCTTATAACCACAATGAGCACCACAGTTTACCAGCCGTGTAGTAGTGCCCACTATATGTCCAGTCTCGCTGGTCACTGTGAATTTCTGACAATGAACAAAAAAAAAAAAAAAAACTGCAGCTATCTTCTGTATATACAGTTTCTTCCCAAGCTCTGTTTCCTCAGCTGGTGCTGTATTTCAGGTATTTCACTTGAATGTGTCAAGCTTGCTCTTAAGTTCTGGGTTTGTCAACACTCCATTTTTGTCTAGTTAGAGTTCTTGCGTATTTCCTTCTAACAATACTCTTTAACGTGCTCGTTCCGATATTTGATTCCCTCTGCTCTGCTCTTCTGGCTTTTTCGGGCACGTGTTTTGTGTTTTATTGTAGCGTTCTTCCATGTGGCAGGTTGTTCAACAGATGTGGTTATTTTGATCGTAGAGGAGCTTAAGGGTTGTAACTGGGAGGAATCATTAGAGAAACACTTGGGGGGGACAGGGCTGGATGGGTCAAATGGGCAAGAAAAGCTTGAAACAATTATTGGAAAACCTTAGAAAAAAATGAAAAATAAAGGTTTTTATTAACACTTGTTTGGTCTCATTTTCTTCATAAGTGCTTGAAAAAGAAATTGTGACGTAATTCCAGTTCCACTTGCGTGTAAGTTTGTGAAACCTTTGAAATTACCAGGATTTCTGAAGTGATTACCCAAATACTCTATACCCTCCTTGTAATACACAAACACAGTCTCACAAAACGCTGTCTTTTAGCCATTGCTAACAGTTGTTAAGCTTTCACGATTAAAAAGGACTGAAATAATAGTTAACGATCATTATTAATGGCTGTTTGTGAAAAAAGATATTTTAACAATTATTAAATTATTTAACAATTAAATTTGCACTTGTTAGATACCGTATTATACACTTACTGGACACTATTAGTTACACCCTGCTAGTACCAGGTTAGACTCTTGTTTTCATTACTACCTTATTTCATCATGGTATAGAGTTAGCAAGATGGTGGAAACATTTTTGTCCATATTTACATGATGGCATCACACAGTTGCTTCTGATCTGTTGGCTGTACATCTATGATGTGAATGTCTTTGACGTTTAAACGATACTCAGTTGGTACAGTTGGAATCTAAACTGGGCTGAGGAAAATATCCTTCATAAGGTTCCAGCAAGAGCCTGAACAGTTGATACAAGCCAGGGTGGAAGCATGCTTTCATGCTGTTTACACCAACAGCAATGGAAATTCATCAACCCAACATTCAGTCTACTGTTTTCCAGCTATGGTGAGCCTCAGTTTTCTATTATCTGACCGGAGTGGCACCCAGTGTGCTCTTCTGCTGCTGAATTCTATCGGATTCAAGATTTGACAAGTGTCTGTGAAGGTTCTCAGTCATCCAGATCATGGTAGTCTAAGGAGCTTGCAAAGACAAAACTCCTAAACACTAACTTAACAAGGTAGTGTATGCTGTACAGTGCAGCGAGGAATGCTCAGACCTCTACATTGTAGAGAGCAAACAGCCACTTCATAGACGCATGGCACAACATAAAAGAGCCACCTCCACAGGACATCGGCATCTAAAGGATGCCGATGTTCACATTTTGGACAGAGAAGAAGGATGGTGTGAAAGAACACATCTATGTCAACTGTGAACGGCCATCTTTGAACAGAGGCGGTGGCTCACGACACCAACTGTCTGCCATCTATAGTCCAGTTTTGAGATCCTTTCCCAGACGCCTTAATGCCCTCTGACATCCTGGGCCATTTGACCTCAATAAATCACATGATAGGGTGGGGATGGGTTTCACAATGGATTCACCCAAAACCTTGGCTGACTGTAACACACATCCGTTTTCAGACCTTGGCTCATGTGATTAGGTAGAGGATCAATAGAGGGTCCATGACCCTCTTGCGGACACTCCCATAGGGCTTAAAATCTGGGACTATCCACCAACTGTGCTTAGAACTGAAGAAGCTTCTCAGATGAGAGGTGAGACATCTTCAAGAAAACTTAAGAAAAGTCCAGAAGCTTTTCTTTCCAAGCTCCTTAGACATTTGACATGTGCATTCAAAGCTGCTCTTCTGCATACCTTGGATGGTGGTAATTTTACTTACCGTTCAGCTCAAAGAGTCAGGCCATTCCATCTCTGACTCCAACAAGGAATTTTTTCAAGGTCTCTGTCTTTCAGGCTATTCTCTGTAAACCCTAGAGATGGTTGTGTGGGGAAATTCCAGTAGATCCGCATCTTCTGAAATACAACAGCCTATCTAGCACAAAAAACTATACCACATCAAAGTCATGTAAATCACTGTTGTCCCCCATTCAGATGCTTGGTTGGAACATCAGAAGGTAATCTTGAGGCCTAAATGAATTGGGTTGCTGCTATGCAATCGGCTGATTAGATATTTGTGTTAAAGAGCAGTTAACAAGTGTACCTAACATTCAGGAATAAATGTAATAAACAGTGAATATAACAGGACCAAAACTGCATTCTCCACCTACACCCCTACCTACCTACTTATTATCTATTTAAACAAGTATTAGACTTTACACTTGCATCCAAATAATGTTTGAAAATGCTTTACACAGTATATATTAACAGTTTACTAAGATGTATAAACATAATTTGCATTTTTATTATAGCCAGATAATGATCTTCAAACTAATGAATTCATTAGTAAACCTTATTATGTCCATTTGTTAACAGCAGTTAATTTCCCTTATTGTGGATTGATAACAAACCAAACTTTGTGTGTCACTCTAATGCTCCTGTTTCAAAGACCATTCACACTAAGCAATCTTTACTGAGAACATCACTTCTTGTCAGTTCACACACTTTGAATGCCTTTATTTATAGGAGGGGCACCTCTTCAACTCACACTTCCAAAATGAGCTCCTTAGCTGGAACACTTGACCTCACTAAATACCTTTTGGAGAAGCTGTTCTACAGAGGTTTACCTTTTTCAATCCTGCAATGTGTGGCTTTTCAGTGTGTACAATAAAATATGAAAAGCATAAATGTTTAGAGACCTTGAGCTTGTCAGCTGTTGTGACTTTGGATGAAAAATATATTTTATGAGTAATTAGTGCTACTTGATAACTTCAAAGGGATTACACTTTTTTTCTTGCAATGGCGTGTGGCATTTCAAAATGATTTATGACAGTGACAGGGTTCAAGTGAGGGCAGTTAGGTAAATTCTCGTCATGTTTGTAACATGAGGATGATGGCACAATGTAAAAAAATGTATTTACACTGTAAACCTTGAGTAATTTTCTCTTTCCGATGAGTAGGTAAGGAAGAGTGGTAAGGAGTGTTTGAATTCAAAAACCAGATACAAAACCTGCTCATTTAAGAATATCATGATCATCAGTGATTCCTGTTGTAATTCTCCAGTTTCAATTAGTCTTTATTCTATACTGTGATCATGAAAAGAAGATGGCCCAAATGCCCACCTCTCCTATGTGCTGTTATTAATAACTGGCCCAAATACCATCACCCCACTCTGGTTTCTTGCTGGTCAGCTGAGCTGTGCCACTCTTTCCACTCCACTTGTGCAACAAAGGCAACCAGTGCTAAGGGACATCAAGTCAATGCATCCTCTGGAATACAAGCTCAGTCTAAAAACGGTACCTGGTGTCATCTAAATGCATTATAACGCAGCTGCTGCAAGTGAAGGACAACAATGCTCAAGCACTAACGCAGGTATACCTTCAGGAGTCAGTTTTGTTTTTGTTTTATCAATCACCTTAAAAAAGCACATAAGCAAAACGTGACAGCTCCTTTTTATTTAAATACAAATTTAAAATACACCGATATTTACATAGATACATTTTCTGCTTGCAAAAAAAAAAAGCAACTGAAATCCAAAACTGTGAAAATAATTTTGATTGAAGCAACAAGTGATTGATATTTATTTATATCTCCTTTTATACATACAAGGCTGCCTGCATTAAGACCAATGGTCATTAATACACCCGCAGCATGAATATTGATGTGGAAATGTACAGAGGGGTCGAAGGGTTATCAGGGTTACTATAATTTCAAGTGAACCCTTTATGCTCATCTGGACTGTACTAGAGTAGCTTTGCATGAGTCACAGTTCAAAATAATCCTTGTTTATCTTATACTACAGCTTGGTGCAGCCTCTCAGTTCATCCACTGTCTGAAATAACCTGTTTTAGTTCCTCCACCTTTCTGATTGGGCAGCCTTTACAAACAGGAGGTTAGAACAGGAGGTGGGCGGGGCTTCTGAGCTCATAACCCAAGCAGTGTGCCTGAGATAACCACTGTCACTGACATCATATAGTGCAGACAGTAGAAAAACCTGCCTGGAACCTGAGCGTTTGGCTCACAGGCATTACTTGTGCATACGCTGACCTCATTATGTTAAATTTTTGGCATATTTAATATGAGCATTCACTATTATAAGAATCTATATGTATATGTCAGAAAATCAGGAAAAGCATAATAGGCTAATTCGAAAAATATTTTTGTTTACACTGCCCCTTCTTTTCCTATAAGGATTGGCACCTACAATGAAAAAAAACAAAACAAACAAAATCTCTCTGTAATACACTTAAAGACAAAAAAACCTTGAGAGTAAAGATGAATTCTAATGTGATGCAACGTTAACAACACGACACATTTCCATCAACATTATTTATAATCATGTTAGTCCACTTCGAGTCTGGCAATGGTAGGACCATCTTAAATAAAACTACACGGTTAATGCAATACTTTTGTTAAACTGCTCAAAGAAAAAAAAAAAAAAAAAAAGACGCTGGAACTACACTTCAATCATATCTTGATTGCTTCATTTCAAATTTTGATAGTACACAAATGCCAAATTACAACAGAATACACAAAAATGGTATTCAATGATTTTGCCTCCAACTATTTTTAAATGTATTTATTTTTTTTAAATAGTAACAGTGATTCTCAGACTGAATACACCTGTCTTGGGTTTCGATGACTCATTTTTCTTAATTTCCAAATCACCTTACTAACCAAAAATAAAACAAAATACTTCAGTTTCACAAAAATACAAAAACACCTTTTAGCTTTGCTGGACCATTTGGACAAAATGAAACATTTTTCACACTAAATGACTTCTTTAGCAACTTTAACTTACGAGTCACCTTTAAAATGTGGCAAAATACATCAGTTACCTTTAATAGCCCTTTGTCACAGAATAATGTGAAGGGGCTGCTTTATTTTAAATTTAGGTCAAGCCCTGACAATGCAACACATAAATGCTACAAATATATTTACCTTATATCCA
The DNA here is from genome assembly GCF_013358895.1 of Oreochromis aureus. Classification (NCBI taxonomy): domain Eukaryota; kingdom Metazoa; phylum Chordata; class Actinopteri; order Cichliformes; family Cichlidae; genus Oreochromis; species Oreochromis aureus. Next base: position 9,527,027 of record NC_052961.1, read on the forward strand.
TGCATCAAAATGTGTGTAAAGATAAGCCAAAATGTCAACAAATAAGCATGAAACTCAATGATAAATAAGTAATGTTTTATTCTACAGCCCACCGCTACAATTTATAGAAAGATGACTGGAGTGTTTCATCCTCCGGATCACCTTCAAAAAATCTAAACACAAAACAGCCCACTAAGCAAGGACACACCTACATTTTTTAAACTATGACCTAAACTGACTCCTAACAGTCAGAATCCACATAACATGCCAATATTTATTTACTTTTGATCCAATCACAATATAAGCCACATTCAATTCACAAGAAGCCATCTTTAATTTCTAATTTTGTTTGTTTTTAATCAATCATAAAGATAATTTTTGAGTGTAACATTGTACTCTTCTTACATTCTTTGCGATACCTTTTACAGTACTATTTTTCACCGTTTCAACAGGGGTTCTTGGTTGTGCCAATTCTTATTTCCCCACCTTTACTAACTGATACTAGTGCTGGGCTGTAAAACAAGGCATTATTAAAACTAGTATGCTAATTTTTCTTTTTTAGCGTTCTAAAGCCCAATCCTCACAGCATCCAAGTTAAAGTGACATTTCTCAAATCCTAGTTAACTGAGACCACAGCTAATTTTCCTCCTTTGCACTTCATACTAACCTACAATAATGCTCTTTTAGCATGGCACTGTTAATATGAACCCCTATAAAACTGGTCAATAACTGCTGCTGAATAAATTAAAGAACTAAAAGCAATATTATTTTGCAGCAATACCAGTACTTTATTTCAAACTATATATTACTATTTCCATTTGAAATGAAGTAAATGCTAAGTGTAAAGGCAAAGAATGTGCTTTCCCAATATATTAGAGCTGAAGTTCACTTGATAGTAGTAACCTCAAGTTACAGTGAGACAACTGCTTCAGCAAAAGGGACTCTGGGTCTTATAGAAAAACCGAAGATTAAGTTTAAAGTAATAAATGAGTCTCCAACACAATGTAACACAATGCTGCGATGACTTACTGTTCTTTCTGCTAAACAAGGACACCCTAATCTGGAGGTAGACAGAAAATGGACAAACGTAACACAATGAGAAGGGAGGTGAGCAAGAATTTACTAAGGCAGGAATTACAACATTATGCTTACAAGCGCTAGACGCACTACACCTTCGGTAGCCGCTATGACATCTATGAAGCAGTGGAGATTTGATGTAGTGGCCTGCTAAGCCACATCATGCAGGTTTAAGTTTATTGAGGGAATAAAGGGGGTACGGTTTAAGGCCAGATGAAGACGTACAGTTGCTGAGATCACGTCTGATGCACCTCATGAAACATCAGCTCTCGTGGGATACGAGTCTCTGGGCCGTAAAGCTTGCAGGCTCGCCGCTCGAATGCAGCAACATTCTGCTTTACGACTTCATCGAAGAACATCGTGGCTAACTGTGAGTGCAGCAAAGAGCGGAACTCGAAGGATATCTGTTAAACACACAGAAACATAATAATTAGAGAGCAGAAGTTTAAAGATATATGGTAAATATATACAGTGGGCATGATAGGTTAAAGCTAAGCTTATTTGTGTTCTTGCAAAGATATCAGATGAGATTGGAACACAGTTAGCTTAGCATAAAGAGTGAAAAGAGTGGGACGAAGCTAGTCTGATGGTTAAAAAAAAAAAAAAAAAAAAAAAAGACTGAAGGGTTTCCTGCAGAAATAGAGCTTGTTCTGGTGGCATTTCCTTTAATTTGCAGTTAAAGAGGGTGGAGCTGGAGTCTGACCACGGGACAACAAACCCTTTAGAGAGGGTGAAACGATAGTAGCCACTGCTAGTCTTCAGCCAAAATGAACAAATTAGACAGGAAAGGGGCAGGAGCTGCTGATAGGAAGCAACTGACCTTTCAAAATAAGAAGGTGGAGACTGCCAAACAGTAAATCATCTCTTGAATAGATAAAAAGAAAAACTGACAATTGCAAAAAGAAGTACTATAAGAATATATATATAATTTGGTAGCTGCTGTTAAACCTGGGAGGCTGACACAAGTAAATCAAATGTTTGGGAAACACTTCCACACACGGTCTCTCTTCCTTCATCTTGTTCACTGTAGATGAAGGAAAAACAGACCCACACGTAACCACCCACAAAACCACAGAGTGTAATTTTTACATTTGTGCTTTTTCACAGCATAAAAAAAAAAAAAAACATTAACTAATGAGCATGAATACAGACTTTAATGATATCAGTCTTGTGATATATCATCTATCCCATGTGGTGTTTAGTAGACACAAGCAGAAGTTAAAGTGAGCTACAGGCTACAGGCTGAAGTGAGGCACAGGCTACTTACAGAAAAGTCTACGGTGCAGGTACGAGGGTAACCGGGAATGCCAGGACTAAAGCGCCATATCGTCTCCAGGTGATTGAAGAGCTTTCCATCTGTACACACTGCCTACAAATAACCAAAACAAAGACAATAATTAAAAGTTGTAAAACACAGAAATTGTGTTTCAGTCATATAGTTTATATATAAACAAATTCTATCAACAGATGGAGCATTAAACATCACATATCACAATTCAAAAGGACTAGGATTTTATTTTATTTTTTTTACTGTTACTTACTTTGACTAGATGAGGTCTAACATTAGTGATCATAGATGTGTATCTTTCCACTACTGGAGGAAATCCCACTTCAAGCTGGGCTTTGGAGTGACCTGCTCTTTTCATGATGGTCTGGGACTTCTTACACCAAGGCACAAAGTGCTTGTACTCGTCAACATTGGCCACAACATCATACATTTCCTGCATAGAATACCTGTAACAGGAATATCCTTTTCATTAAAATTTTTGTATTAATGATCAAATTTATGATTATAAAAAGGCTCATCAATACTTACCCAAGTATTCTACGTTCAGAGTACTCCTTTCTTTTGTTGGTGAGGCTGATGAAGCTTCTGCTTTGGGAAACCGCTGTCATTGTGTCACAATCTTGAAGGCAAAGCACCCTGGGACTTCTTGTCATCAAAATGCCACATGACGACAAGTGTCTGGAAAGGTAATTAGAAACTGTGTTGAAGTGATGTGCCATAAGCCCCTCTCTAGAAAGAGTGCCGTCTGCAACAAAATAGATCCACTCCTTTCCAGTTTCCAGTTCCAACAGTCAGTGAGTGCGCAGCTGGACCAGAGAGTTATGAAAGGTCAGTGTTGAGAGCATGCTGGTATTTTCCACGTCCGGTCTTTTTTTGTGAAAAGCAAAAAGCTGTAAGGTGACACCTACCTGCTCTGGTTGAACAAATTAGCTTTGTGCTTTCTGGAAGGTAGCCTGTATGATAGGGGTGGGCAACATTTTCTCTCATACAGAGAGACAAAGTGAGTTAAAGATCAAACTAAATAAGCAAATTAACATATTTCTGTATCGAATTATGACACAAAATATTAGATCCTTATGAATAAAATAATCCACTTAAATGAAGCACCGGTTTTCAAGTTTTTATATAACTTTACCATAAGACATCATAGGTTATGACAGAGAATTTGTTTGCCATTTGTTGGAATCAAGTTAAACAGCAGTGAAGCAGTGACTTATTTTATTCCTTCATCTAAAGATCCACTGACATAAAGTTTACCACGATCAAGGTCAACCTGATCAAATGTGTTGTGATCACTAGTTGATGTAAGTGATTATGTGTGTGCGCTTCCCAAAACATGAAAACATTCATTCATTAAGTCAATGCATCATACTATTCACTGCTACCACAAACAGGCGGTTTTGGAAACTGTTATCCACATTTTGGAAACATGTTATCCATTATGGATAAGCCACCATCTGCACCAAGGTTATTATAATTACTAAAACTAAACTAATAATTAAAACTAGGAGTTACAAAAGATTTGAATTAAGTGTAATGATAACTAGAATTTATAGAAAATATCAAGCTTTTTAAGTGACGTTCCGTTATTTTACTTAGATTTTTATTACGCTTTTTCTTTGCTACCTTCGTAATCTTTACCTTATTGAGCTATTCTCTTTTGGCTGGTGTAACACAGAATTTATTAGGATTATTTGGGACGTCCCTTTTATACCCCCCCAATTTTTCTACACCATTCTTCAAGTCTTATTTTCAGCAGTTTACTTATGGAATAAAATAACTGTGAGGTATTCTGTAATGTTTATATTTCATGCATGAAAGAACAAAGTTGAGTACTTTATAGTTGTGATTTTACAGTTATGTGAAGTCAATACAACAGTGCAAACGTAGTTAATATCCTTCTATATCAAGTTAGCTTCTTGTAATTTGTTTTCACCAGCAACATGGCACAATTATAACGATTAACTTGATTGTTTTCGTTTATATTTTACAAAACGAATAAAGCAAACCGGACTGCAGAACCCATGTCGAAGGCAGTTGTTAACAGCTGCCTTTACCTGGTGAGACAGTCCTGGTTATTGGTAGTTGTGTTATACTAATCAGCAGCTGCTTCTCAAATGGAGGCTGGTCACACTTTAGAGATAAGAAACCAGAATTATGGAGCTTGATAACATTATCTTGTGACCTTCTCGTTATATATCGTCCGCCCTCAGTGGCGTCAGTTCCTCTGTACTGAATGACCAGCTCGATGCTGTTAACCATAATAATAACAGTCTCCAGTAACTCCTCGACAGGCTCACCTGATGTTTTGTCGCAGGCATCCTCTTTGCACCGCCGTGCGACACGAGCGAGGGGAGCCCACAGTGGCGATCTGGAGAAAGTCACTGAACGTCCGAACACCCATGGGTAATCTCCGGGCACCGGTCGAGGCTGCCATCAAGTCAGCCTCTCCGCTTCAAGGGAGGGAGATTCTGGGTCGGTCGAGCCGAGCCCGGGGTCTGCTTCAAGACCGAGGGCACAGAGATTCAAAGGTCCAGTCCAACCTGCACGCTGCGTCGGTGCGGGTATATTAATGAACACGTAGCGTTAGCACAGCCGCTTTCCGAACTGTGAGCGTAACTATCGTTAGTTACGGCAGTCAGCTGCTAACGTTAGCTAGCAAGATTTCCAACAGCCCAACCAATCACGACGTACGGCTACGTTCCGCTGTTTTTTTAACGTAATACTCACATTACTCCACGCGTCGAGTTCCAAACTTGAAACAAAGTTAAATTATTTACGTCACTTTCTGGCTATAAATATTACCAAACTGCTGTCAGCTGCGAACGACCTTCTGCTGCTAAATAAAACGCCGGTGGGACAAATCGTTCCTTTCTTCTGTGATCGATTCCTCCCAACAGCTCTGAGAAGAAATACCGCCCCCTACTGTGCTGGAGGTTAACGGCGGGGAAATTTTTTATTTTATTTTATTTTATTTAACTTACGAAAGCACTTTTATATTAGTATAACAATATATATATATATATAATATCCTGAACAAAATGCTATGACACTGTATAAACAGGGTTCAAGTGTTTTGTTTTGTTTTTTAACTTTGATTAAAATCACCCCTAAAGAAACACAGTTAATATTTGACAAAGTATATTTCTCTTACATCTTTTATCCAGTAGCCCACATATATGTGGACCACAACAGTAGGGATGTGTGTGGTAGGAGTGGCAGATGGGATGAAGGTGGGGGTGGGGTTACACCAGGGATCGGCTCTGAGGTCTTTCTTGTTTGCATTGATGATGGACAGGTTGACGGATGAGGTCAGGGAGGAATCTCCAGTCTTCCGTGGAATATGTTGTTTGTAGAAGACATCTGTAGTCTGAGTAGGAAGCAGATGGAGAGTAGCACTGGAGAGAAGAAGAATGAAAGTCAGTAGAAGCGAGACAGAACACGTGTGTGAATGAGACAGAGACAGTAACAGTGAAGCTGCAAGGAGCAGAGGCAGTGAAGGTGGATGAGTTTGTGCAGACAGGGTGTGAGAGCGATAAAAGAGGGGAGATGGATCACTTTTTTTTTTTTTTTTTAAAGGTCCTCAAGCTAAATAAAAAATAACAGTCAATAATTTGAAGGCTTATTTTACTGTTTCCATTTGTAGCCTTTCTTTTTTTTGCTGTCGCTTTATCAACTCACTATAACAAATAAAAAGAATAAAAACAGAGTGACAACTCATGAAAAAAAAGTAGCACTGCGCCTTATACATCAGTAGTGGATCATTTATTACTAAGGTTTAACACTTTGTTCCACAACAGCAACTGATGTTATAGGGGGCGAATAATCAGCAAATGTGGATGTTTAACTTGATCTTAATTATTACACGCAAGGCCTACATTACTTTTTTTTATCTGTGATTTTTCACTCCCACTTTCACTCTTACACATGGAAATGGAAATGTCTTACTTTTTATTGGCTCTAGTTTTACAAAAAGTAGAACTCCCTTTAACTGAAGTGGAGATTTGCATGGATATGGGTCTGCAATGAGAGACAAAAGCCAGTTAGCAGGTAGAACAATATGGTGGAGTGAATGTTTTAAATTATAGTGATAGAAAACTGAATACGTGACTAATCAATGCGATAAAGTGTTATTGTATTTAACCTGTAACCACCACAGCTGGTGTTTTGGGGGGTTTTTTCAACCGTTGAAAAAAAATCCCCCAAACCCCCGAAAATAGAACACTTTTACCATCCATAATTCAAAATTTTGGGATAATATCTCAAAATGTCAGGTTATTTATTTATCATAAAGAGTTGGTTACTATTTCAAAAGAACTCACAGAAACTCAAGAAATTTACTTTAAGTTTTGAGTTCTTAAGTCAAAAGTTTGAAATAACCTGAAATTAGTGGAACTTTTTTGTTTTTCAGTGGTCGGATTTTTTTCTTTTGTCAGCCAGAGCTAAGTCGAAATTTCGACTTACTGAGTACGTTAACCGAAATTTTAACTTGTAGGTTCCAAGTTTGAAAAAAAAAGGGTGTGTTTTTTTTCAGTGGCAGAATCAAGTTTCCATGTTACAGATGTTACACCGCCGGGTGAATATTGGATGTTTTACCGTTCTCTGCCGCACGGTGTCGCCATTTCACCCGAGGAGACGAAAACAGACCGCCACGCCTGTAGGCGGACCCGCACAGTCGTAGCCAGTATCAGCAGACCAGACACTGGATACAGACAACAACAGTCAGTGACAGACCGAGACCGTATTTCTGTTTGCAATCAGCTATGGGTGTAGTGTAAGAAGAGAACACAGTAGCGCACCACAATATACCTCGAAGTTTCATCCTCATGAAGGAGCTCCGTCCTGGCTGAGTTTGGGAGATGGGAGTACTCAATATTGCAGACCAGGTACGCGGAAAGAAAGCGCTCCGTATTTGTGCTGTGGCGCAGTCTATTTGCTGGGAGAGACTCTGCTCTTGTGCGCAACATACTACGTCTTCTCCGCCGAACGGCTTGCTTTCATTATTAGCTCGCGGCGGGTGCATGCATATTTAGGCGGAAATTCGCATGGTAATGGTATTATTTGAAAAGATTAGCAATGTTCGTCTTTTTAAATGTTAATCTGTGAGGGTTTTTTGTTTTATTTTTTTTTTTATTTTTTTGATGGTGTAGTTTAGGCCCTGGTCTGGGTCAGGGCCAGCTCTGTTGCAGAATTAGCTAGCAGAAGCCATTTGGCTAGCTGACGTAAGTAAAAATGGCCTGTAGGCCTCAGCCAAAGGCTTGGTGTATCTGCTGGAAGCAAACAAGAAACCCATTCAGTTACACACATTGGAAGTATTCAGTGAAACATTTAACGTCACGGGAGTACATTTAACCTCTCCACTGCGCAGTTGGCGGCTTTAACGATGGTTTGACCTCCTCAGATGAGACGTAGATGATGTGTGATGGTCGTATAAGAGTCAGCGCTCCGGCTGCACGTAATTTTATGCAACGTTATTTTTTGCGGTAATTTGACTGATGTTCCTGTATTGCAGCCTCCTCTGGTCCAGGCCATCTTCAGTCGCAATGCTGAAGAAGTTCAACTATTATTGCACAAAAAGGAGGATGTCAATGCACTGGTATAAAGCAGATTCAGTTACCATGATCATGATTTTGAAGGACGTTACCCCCAAACATAAAAAAAAAAAAAAAAATCCCTTTTATTTTTCCCCCCGCATATCAGGACCAAGAGCGTCGTACGCCACTTCATGCTGCTGCCTGTGTGGGAGACGTCCATATAATGGACCTCCTCATTGAATCAGGTGAGTGAATTGCGTCCATCTATCTGTGCATTAAGTATTGGCGACCTCTGTTAGCGAAGTAATCCTAACACCTGATCATTGTTCTACAAAATAAGCTTGCTCATTCTTGGTTCACTCTACCTTTGTATCACCTGAAATATAGTTTAAATCTACTATGTAATATAGTATGTAATAGTGTTTCTGTGTCTGTATCACAGGTGCCAGTGTACATGCTAAAGACCATATATGGTTGACCCCCTTGCACAGGGCAGCTGCTTCCAGGAATGACGTAAGCAATGTATTTCCTTTTTTTCGTTTAAGACTGATGATTTCCCAGTCAGATGACCTCATCATCTAAGTCTGTTATGTATTAGTTTACAGAGATTATAATTCTCATTTAGATTTACACACTTATGAACTGCACTAAATTAAATGTGGGAAGCTGCAGATGTGATATACACCTTAAGCTGTGGTGATTGCTTCGTTCTCCCCAGAGGGCAGTGGGTCTGCTGCTGAGACGCGGAGCTGATGCAAATGCACGAGACAAGTTCTGGCAGACGCCTCTGCATGTGGCTGCTGCCAACCGTGCCTCGCGCTGCGCAGAGGCCCTGCTGACCCAGCTGAGCAACGTGAACATGGCAGATCGCAGTGGCAGGACTGCCCTGCACCATGCGGCGCAGAGTGGTTTCCAGGAGGTGAGGCTTAAGTGATTTGCTTTGTTTTTGAAGGACATAGAATGTTCTCTCTGCAATAAAGTTCGATCAATTTGTCTTGCAGATGGTGAAGCTGCTGCTGAACAAAGGGTCCAACCTGAGTGCCATCGATAAGAAGGAGAGACAGCCTATCCACTGTGCTGCTTACCTGGGTAAGCAAGTTTTACTTTTCTTGCCAAATAGCACATACAGGAGTGATGACAAGTGCCAGCCTGGGCTTTTAATCTGTTGAAATAAGTAGAACTTGTAATGAATTTTGTCTTTCTTGTATTATCCACAGGGCATCTAGAGGTTGTGAAGTTACTGGTGTCACGCAGTGCTGACAAGAGCTGCAAGGACAAACAGGGCTACACACCTCTCCATGCTGCTGCTGCAAGTGGTCACATTGAAATTGTAAAGTACCTGCTGAGGATGGGGGCAGATGTGAGTAACTATGTAAGAAATATTTACCTTCAGAACAGCCAAAGTAGTCTTCTCTCATGTCTGGTTTATTAATTGTGAGCAGCTCAGGGCGCACTTTATTTATTTTTCAGGCTTTTGGCACATTCTGATGTTGTTTTGCTCCGTGTTTTATTGTCAGATTGATGAGCCCAATGGCTTTGGAAACACTGCGCTTCATGTGGCTTGCTACATGGGGCAAGAAGCTGTGGCTACAGAGCTGGTGAACCATGGAGCTAATGTTAATCAACCCAACAAGTGTGGCTACACCCCTCTGCACCTGGCTGCCGTCTCCACCAACGGTGCCCTCTGTCTGGAGTTGCTGGTCAACAATGGGGCAGATGTCAACCAGCAGGTAGCTGTTTTGGTTCTTCTTCTTGCTTACTTTATTTCACTATTTCTGAAAGTAGTGAAACTCCACATTTTTATTTAGGGTAGCTTTGCAAGAGCCAGAGTTGGAATAGTTGTAGATGGGTTGATCAGATTATTCGATCCTTTGGCCATTCTGACAACATATACAAATATTAAGCAAAAAAAGAACCAAACAAAATCCAGAATCCAGAAATTCTAAGAAGGTTTCATTTACCATTTATGATTTCTCAGTTTGTAGTTTACAGTGCCTTAAAAAGAATATTACTGCACATTTTTGTTGAAGAAAATTATCAAACAAAAATCTATGGGTGCCTTTATCCCAGTGCCAGAGTGCACCGGCCCAGGTTTAAGTCTGGGCTGTCTTCCTTCTTTCTCTCTCGCTCTCTACTTTTCTGTCTATCTTCACTGCTCCACTATCCAAAAAGGCAAAAATGCCCCCCCAAAATAACATACAATATGCACAACATAGCTTTAACTGTAAGATTCCTTGCCTTCTGTTGCATAAGATCCCTGAAATGTGTTTGTTACCCCCTGCAGAGCAAAGAAGGGAAGAGCCCCCTGCACATGGCAGCCATTCACGGACGCTTCACACGCTCTCAGATCCTCATCCAAAATGGTAACACAGAGTGTCCTGTCTCATATTTATTTTTATTTTATTATAAGATCATGTCACAGTGTCTCTTTCTCTTCTGCTAATGGGTCTTTGATTTACTCCCTATACTCTGATTTCCGTCAGGTGGGGAAATTGATTGTGTGGATAAGTATGGCAATACTCCTCTCCACGTTGCTGCTAAGTACGGCCATGAACTGCTGATCAGCACTCTGATGACCAACGGAGCAGACACGGCCAGGTATCAGACAGCTTTAAGTGGTGTTGCTGATGTAGTAATGTAATCTTACTGTGAGGTTATAGAAATGGTTTAAAGCATAGCCCAATATGAGGGTGCATTAAAGTTTATGCTTCTCGATGTAAGATGCTTGGTTGTAAGTAGATGCATTTGTAACATCGACTGTTTTGTTTCTTCTTTGCAGACGTGGGATCCATGGAATGTTCCCCTTGCACTTAGCTGTGCTGTACGGGTTTTCAGACTGTTGTCGCAAGTTACTCTCCTCAGGTGTGTTTAATAAATGTGTGCACTCTTCTTTACCCTAATCCCTTACCATCTGTGTCTGTGTATTACTTTGAGATAGTTGTTACCTCCAGCTGTTTGCTCATTGCCCCACAGGTCAGCTGTATAGTATAGTTTCATCTATGAGTAAAGAGCATGTACTATCAGCTGGGTTTGACATAAACACCCCTGACAACTTTGGGAGGACCTGTCTACACGCTGCTGCCTCTGGAGGGTGAGATGCAGAATCTGGTTTAACACTAAAATATTAAAATGAGCAGAAATATTGCACATTCATCACATTAAATTGTTTACTTCCATTTAATTTATTCTCATGATCTTTGTTTTTGTTGTTTTTTGTTTTTTTTTCTCTTTTCAGAAATGTTGAATGTCTGAACTTGCTTTTAAGTAGCGGTACCGACTTGAATAAGAGGGACATAATGGGAAGGTCAGTCCCGCTTATCTTGTTTAGGTGTCATCTGGTTTTAAACAGCATCTGAGTATCATGTCCTGCATACTCAACACAGGTTAGAATTCAAAGTGAGGACTTTTTTCTGTCTGCAGGACACCGTTGCACTATGCGGCTGCTAATGGGAGGTACCAGTGCACTGTGACCCTGGTGAGCGCTGGCGCTGAGGTCAACGAGCCTGACCAGACAGGCTGTACTCCCCTGCACTACTCTGCTGCCTCTCAAGCCTTCAGCAGGTTAGACACTTGTTAATCTCCTCTCTGTTTTCTGTTTGAAAAGACTGAGTCAACACAAGCCACCAAATTCAGCCCAAGTCAAAAAGTCAACTGTTATTTTAGAAAAATGGCTGGCTGATTTTAAAAACCTGTAATATAGATACGTTATTTTGAAATTCATTTGCAGCTGGGGAGCAAATGCGACTGTAGTCTTGAATGCCTGAAAAGAAAACAGCTGGATGTCTTTTTGTTTGTGAAGACGTTTTGCCTCTCATCCAAAAGCAGGGGTCTCAAACTTAAATGAGCTGTAGGCTACTGCTGGCACTGTCATCTCATGTGAGGGCCACTTTATAGTTCAAGCAGTACAAAAAAAACCCCAAACAAACAAGAAAACACCCACAAATACAGAAAATGTAGTGTTTTGTTTTGTTTGTTTTTATTTCAAATATTGTATAACAAGACAAAACTGCAAACCTGAACACCTTTTTTTTTTTTCTTTTCTTACTCTTAACTAACTGAAGCCTTTCATTGAACTACCAAATAAATAAATTAGTACTCTCTTTCTGGCTTTACACATGGCAGCACTTCTGCTATAATTTTGTATTTAACAAAATAAAAATGCAGACATAAGCGTACACATTAGTTTTTGACTGCTAGTGAAAATTGTTTTCTTTACAAATAACTCTCACTGGACTAAACAAAGCCAATCCCTCCCTCAACATGTTTGTACATTCTGCTCATATTGCCTTCATATTAAATATTTTTTTTCTTTTTAAAGAACTTATTTTAACATTGCACTTAACAACAAACAAATCCTCCCTAACAAAAAAAGTAACTTCAAGAGCCAAATTGCATTATGTTTCTTCACGTAGGGGTGACGTGGGCTGCAAGTGGCCCTCGGGCTGCAAGTTTGAGACCCCTGTCAAAGAGGCTTCTTCAGTTCTCAAACATGTGATGGTTGTTTTAGGTATTTGGGTATTCTAAAACAGCAGCTCACACTTTGATGCAAGGTGTGAGATGGGGTTGAAATGCCTGGGAAGGCATCTCAAAACTGTATCATCAGTGGCTGATAAGTGGTGTCATAAGCCACCACCTCTAAACGATGGTTGTTCACAGTGGACGTAGTCCCTCATTTACTCCTCTTTCAAACCAGCTGTCTTCACAGTCCTGCATCCTTTAAATGCAGGTGTACAGTTGAGTTCTGTTGAGGTGGATCTGATATTTTATGCCATGTGTTTGTGGAGTAATTATTTCGTTTCTCTGTGTTAAGGTCCTCTGTGTCGGATAAACTGTTCTTAACCAGCCTTTACAGACAAATATGACTCTATATATGACCCATATGAACCATCAAGTTTGAGAAGTTGGGTTTTAACCACGTCACAACATAACTTAGGAAAGTTTGACTAAATGGAAGCATTTCTTGTTTGTTGCAGAGTTGATCGTCATTTTTCTGGGAGCCATCAGAACGATGAGGACGAGGCAAAGGAGTCATACTTGTAAGTTCTATTTTTTTGTCTTTTTTTATCACCTGACCATAACCGGTTAATTGTAGGCTAATTACATGTCTTCTTTATGTCTTTTTTTTTTTTTCTTCTTCTTCTTCTTCTGATAACAGCTGCTTGGAGCATCTTTTGGACAATGGTGCTGATCCATCAATGGTGAATTCAAAGGGTTACAGTGCTGTTCACTATGCAGCTTACCATGGCAACAAACAGAACCTGGAGCTGGTGAGTTTCCTGTTTTGAACCTGCCAAATAACTTGGCCCATAGATTAATCAGTCATATCACACGTTTCACATCAGGTTGGGGATTAGTTTATGAGACTAATGACAATTTATGTAACATTTTCTTTTACTAGTTTCTTTCCTAAATTACACGACATCAATTCTCCTACCTTGCTTTCAGCTCTTGGAGATGTCCTTTAATGCACTAGGAGACATAGAGAGCAGTATTCCAGTCAGTCCACTGCATCTTGCTGTAAGTGTTGCACTCACTTGCAGTCACTTCTGCTCCTCTTCAGCTTCATAATCTTAACTAAATGCAAAATTTTGACTACCTTCCTCTGCTCGTTCAGGCTGATAAGGGCCACTGGCAGGCTTTGCGTGTGCTCACAGAGACTGCGGCATATGTGGACATGCAGGATGCTGCAGGTCGTTCTGTACTCTACTTGGCTGCACAGAAAGGCTACGCACGCTGTGTGGAGGTGCTATTGGCCCAGGGGGCTTCCTGTCTCCTCAATGACAACCGCCTCATGTGGACTCCAATTCATGTTTCAGGTATCTGAGCTGGAAGATTTCTTGATACAGCAATGTTTGTGATTCTTTTCCCCAAGTCGATTTTGTGTCTTGGTGTATTAGTGTGTTTTTGTTTTTGTTTTTTCCCTTGTAATTGTTCTTTTGTATCTTATTACATTCCAGCTGCGAATGGACACTCTGACTGCCTGCGCATGATGATTGATTATGGGGAGGAGGGAGATCTCACTAACATGGCAGACAAATTTGGCCAGTGAGTTGTTTTATTTTTTTTTTTTTTTTTTTTTTTTTTTTTTTTTTAATTCAGCTTAAAAAAAACTTTCATGCTTAAAGCTAACTTGACGAGTGAACCTCCAGTGCTAAAGTGTTTTTTTTTTTTTTGTTGCTTTTGTCCCCATCCAGGACCCCTCTGATGCTAGCTGTTCTCGGAGGACACACTGACTGTGTCCACTTCCTGCTGGAGAAGGGTGCCTTGCCAGATGCCAAGGACAAAAGAGGCAGCACGGCTTTGCACAGAGGGGTAGGTCAAAGAAACAACAGTTAACCTAGCATGCATGTCTTTGGACTGTGAGAGAAAGCTGGAATACTCCTAAATGCCATCTCTGTTTGAAATATAGTAATTTAAATGTTGCCATTAAACTTGGAAGTTTAATTTTTTTTTTCCTCCAGTTGTAAAATTTTTGTCAAATGTTTTGAATATAAACTGGACACTGCTCAGATATACAAAGTTTTATACAAAAATACCCAAATGCATATTAGATTGTGTTGTCTTTGGCACTTTTTTTGTTAAAGAAAATAAAAACAAAAAACAAAACTTGGTCACGTACAAGCACTGGACTGAAAATGAGTGAAAAAAGCAGCAAGTGTCCAAATAAAAGTTTGAAAGACCTTCGGAAAGTCTGGAGAACTATCATTCAAGACCACTTTAGAAAAAGTTTGGCTCCTTGGAAGTAAAATGTGAAGGAAAAAAAAAAAGTAATATTCTGAATTCAGTTTTTGACAGTGAAGTTTAGCTCATTCCCCATTGTTTTTGTTTGCACAGGCTGTGTTGGGCCATGATGAGTGTGTGACAGCCCTGCTGGAGCACAAAGCTTCTGCTTTATGTCGGGACACCCAGGGTAGGACACCGCTGCACTACGCTGCATCCAGAGGCCACACAAAGATCCTGGCCAGTCTGGTGCAGGCCGCCATGGCAACAGACCCACAAGATAAATTGCTGGACAACAAACAATACACCCCATTACACTGGGCTGCTTACAAAGGTTTGCTCAGTTTGATCATCTGGAAATGCCTAATCCCCAAACATTAATGTTACACATAATCACGGTCACATCTGTTGTCTCTAATGCTAAGTGTGTGTTTGTGTGTTGTTCTCAGGGCATGAAGACTGTTTGGAGGTTTTACTTGAATATAAAACATTTATCCATGAAGAGGGAAACCCTTTCACCCCCCTGCACTGTGCTCTGTGAGTGTCTTGGTCTGGAAAAACTAATTACCTTTACTGGGGGGGTTTAGATAATGTTAACTTTTCATTAACATGGTTTTCTTGCTGATAGGATGAATGGCCACTGCGGTGCTGCAGAAAGACTGCTGGAAACCTCTGGGGTCCACATGATTAACACCAGAGATGCCAAAGGAAGGTGAGGCTGCAGAATGAAAAGTACTTTATCAGGTTTTTAGGAATACATTTGTTCAATAAAAAAATTAAAAAAAGACTGGGACTTTTATATTGTGCAAAAGATGACCAATGTGCAGGAATTGTGGTTACCAAAAAGCTGGCTGTTATAGATCTGTTTTTATTGTTCGGGTTTCCTGTTTTCTTTTTTGTATTACTGTAGGGTCTTTACCTTACAATACAAAGCACCTTGAGGCAACTGTTGTTGGGATTTGGTGTGATTTTGGCTATAAATAAAATAAAATTATAGATGCAGGGATGGGATATGGAGTTAAATGTTACATAGTTTATAAATGGGCAAACATTTTCCCACATTCTCGACTGGGAGATCTTGATGGAGTATCCAAAACAGATCATTAATAAAGGGGGCATAAAAGACGTTTTAAAAAGACCTACAGCAGCCTGGTCCTGTTTCAGCTCAAAGAGCTGGACAGGAAAGTTGGCTTGTCAGCACAGACATTTAAGTCTTTAACACAAATCCTGTCTCTATAGGACCCCACTGCATGCTGCTGCATTTGCTGAGGATGTCGCAGGACTTCAGCTCGTGCTTCGTCATGGAGCAGATATCAATGCAGTGGACAAAAGTGGACGCTCTGCTCTGATGGTAGCTGCTGACAAGGGGCACAGCGGCACCGTGGGTAAGTCCTACAACTGTTGCTCGTGTGGGATTTGGTTTTTGTCGCAGAATTTCTATAACAAAAAAAGGCAAATTAATGAAACAAAAAAAGAATAAACAAGTTTTGTGTCTTGGTGTTGTCCAGCCATCCTCCTTCACCGGGCCAAGGCTGACCTGACACTGCTGGATGAGAATAGGAACACTGCCCTGCACTTGGCCTGCAGCAAGGTATGTGTTAGTTATTCACAAGATCCTCAAATCACAGGATTCTCTAAGGAATATCTTTCTGTTGACTTTTTCTTTTTTTTAAACGGTCATTTGTTTTGTTCCTCAGGCTCATGAGATGTGCGCCCTGCTGATTTTGGGCGAGATCCACAGTCCCACTCTGATAAATGCCACCAACAGTGCTCTGCAAATGTGAGAACTTGGCAATATTTTAAACCAACAATAGATTTTTTTGTATATATGGAATTAGACTAACACCCACAACATGCTGCATAGCCCATGTTTATTCTAGTGTGATTTTTTTTTTTTTCTCCCTTTCAACTGTAAAGTGTTAATATATTACATTTTTCCTGCAGGAATCTATTTAATTTGCATTAATTAATTTGTAGAATTTAACCCCTGTATTGTTAAGAAGATATTTTGCCATGTTGCAGTAACAGATGCACAGGAATTTAATTACTATCACTAGGATCTACATCTGAGCATTGGATTTAGGATGGATCTTTTATTGAATATTATGACTTGCATGTATTTATTTATTTATTTTCCCAAACACTACCTTGCTTGTCCACAGGCCCCTCCATCTTGCAGCACGCAATGGCCTGGCTACGGTGGTGCAGGCACTGCTGAGTAGAGGAGCCACGGTGCTGGCTGTGGATGAGGAAGGTGAGCAACACCTAAATTTAGATTTTTCAGTTTGCTTCATCTTTTTATAGATAAGAACACAAAAGGCAGTCCACTTTCAATCAGTTCATTTATTTTGTTAATCTTGTTACTGTTTGAGGGAGGTAATGTTGAAAGCAGATTTTAATAGGTCTGGGTTTGATCTTGTAAACAAACATGCATTGGCCACCAAACACTGCTACCATTATATCCAAGTGTTCTTTTTGTTTTTAGCTCTATATTATTACTGAAACTTGTGAGCTTTATTAATGGCACATGGGTTAAATATGCAGGCAGTGGAATGATATTAAAGCCATTACTTATTGGATTTTGGCCCTTTATGTGCAGGTAGCCAGCGGTGAAAGAAAAAGATCTATTACCTTAATAACCTAATGTGCAAAATGTCTCTTTCTTCAGCTGTAAAACATTTTATTGTGTTCATTAACTAACACAGACTTTGCATACACGTGGCTGTGCAAGTAGTGAGCAATGGCCTTTTAGTGCTCTGAGGGTCATTGTCCAAAGGCAGCTGCTTTTGCACTGGATCTGCCCATGATCTAATTTGTAGAGGGTTTTTTTTCTGAAGTGCTTATTGTTGCTTAGTTACAAAAGCTTCCTTCTTCAGTGCTGGATGATGGTGACAGGCAGGATCATTGTAGATAATGTTGATGCAAGTTCCACCCCTTCTTGATTTTGATTGGCCACTGAGATAGAAGCAACACTTAGGTGTGAGGCGAGTGTTCAGAATTTGAGCTATACCCAAGGTTAAAGTGGTTTACCGATGCCTGTGGACAACAAACCATGTACTGGAAGTGAGTCAGTAATGAGAGCTTTAAGAGGGGAAGCTGAGGCAAACTAAGCAATTAGAGTTAAGACTCTGAAATGCTCTTAGAGCCAAGAGAAAGTGTAGTATTTCTCTGAAATTGTACCACTGAGTTACTTTAGAATTTATATTAGTAATGTTTCATTAGTTAATTATCGGTACTTCCAATATTGATTAGAACATCTCTGACACATGATGCTCTAATGTGGATTTTGATCCGGAACAGGACACACCCCAGCTCTGGCCTGTGCTCCCAACAAGGATGTGGCTGACTGCCTGGCTCTGATCCTCTCTACCATGAAGCCTTTCCCCCAGCGGGACCCTTCCTCCTGCTCCTGCTCCTCTCCTACAGTCTCCCCCTCTCCGGGTCTCAACTTGTTGAAGCACTGCGGCATCACCGCCGCCTGCGCCCCGCTGCCCAGCAACGGCCTCCACAACGGCTACGTCAAAGACCGTCACGGTGCACCAGTTGGCCTCGACGGGTGTCTGTCTGAGTGAGGCCACACGGCCCTCTCAGTCAGCTGCTATCACCATCATCACCACCAGGGGGCGACTCCCTTTAAAATGGCCCAGAGGACCAGGAGAGCACCCACCCACATGTCTGTTTTGTGTATGTATGTGTTTGTGTGTCTGTGTGTGCGTGAGTGTTTGGTCTTCTCTTGAGGTGCAGTCAAACCTAATATGCAATTAGATCCCATTCCTCCATCTCCTAATAGTGCTTAATATGTAGAGGCACATTGCTCTACAAGGTCACTCAGATAAAGTGTGGCATTCAAAATAAACACTAGCAATCTGGCCATCTCTAAATCATTTAACCCTTTAAAATCATGTTGACATAGTTATATAACCAACATTTAAGAGCATGTCTGTATCCTCGACTGTATTTCGCTTCATATCACTCACTATAAAGAAAGTCATATCATGTTAAATCAGTTGCAGTGACCTTGTAGAGGAACATACAGCCTTCCCAAATTAATGATCAAAGAGTTTCTTTGTTTTTATGGTAATTACTTTCTTCTTTTTTTTTCTTTTTAATTTTGTTTTTAAATTGTCCGTTAGCCTAGATTTTTATGAAGGAACCACACAAGGGAAAAATCTAAATTTTGCTTCAGAGTGCAATGCTTGTGTACTACAGTACAATCTGCAAATTTGGAAAAGGGTCACAAAGATGTTAATTCCATAGTGTACTTTAAATGTACGGCCTAGAATTGTTTGGCATTTTAAGATAATTTGGTAATGCTGCTGAATACATTGGCATGCTCTCCTTCCAAAGGAGAGCCATGCTTGGGTCAGCATCGTAACATCGATCTGTTCTTAATGCTGACTTCATTTTTTTTAAAGATGCTAAATAAGTGTTTGTTAAGCTAGAATGTTTCTAAGCATATAAGTTATGACCAAAGTTGATCAACACTACTATGGCTATAAATTATTTATTTGAGATGAACTGTACTGTATAGAGAAAGACAATAGATCTCGATATACCTCGTCAACTCGTTTAGCAGCTGCTTCATCTTCACCCAGGGTCCGTAGGCCTAATGTTCTCTTTTTGTAGGACTAGAGAACTACTGTAGGATAGTGACTGACTGAGGCCTTGTTCTATTCTAGATGAAGGCTTTACTAGTAATATCTGCCAACAACACCTCATCAAAGCATCATATATCTGAGCACATAAGTGAACAAGCCATTTCAATTTATTTCCCATCTCTTTAACAGTGTTTTTAAGGAAAAGATTTTAGAATCTGAATGGCCTGATTGTTGAAAAGAGAGTGATCAATTTTGGGTTTTGGCACTAATGTTTTTGCTCTTTGTGTTTCTGAAGTTGAACCGGCCATCAGCATTGCGGTTTTAACAAGCTCTCTCTAAAGGAGTATTTCTTGGAGCTGATGAACTAGTCTTAAGCATCTAATAGCTTATATGTCAACCGGTGAACGCTGATCAATTAGAACAGATTAAGGAGTATTGTCTGCTATTTTTATTGGGCAGTTTTCAAGCAATATTTTCTTTTGGCCTTCTTTTGTTTGGCGTTATTGAATAGACAATCACTGTCACAAGGGCTTTTGTTTCCCTGGAATGTGTTTTGATTTTTCCTTTTTTTTCGGGGGTTAGTTTTTTGGGTTTTTTTTATTATTTCATGGAAAAATAACCTAAAGACTAAACGAATGGCTCTGTGTGCCGGGCATTTTACTGTCAGTGTCAACACAAATGCACTGGATTGCCTTTATGGCATCTCATGAAATGCCTTTTTGACCCATGCCTTCCGTACATAACACATCATTTCAGTTGGATTGCTTAATGGCAGAGAATGACGAGCCCTAAGACCAATTATGTCTCCACCAATTTGATTGGAACAGCATTAAACCACAGTGTCTAGTGGCAATAAAACTGCCCGGCTTTTCTTTGTGTCCCGGCATTATCAAAGACCAGGGAGTTTGAAATCCCTAATAGAATCAAATAGGGCTAAGAGGAAAAAGAGAGGGATCTTTGCTTAGGCCAATACCTGTTACTTAGATTTCAGGAATAGCAGAAATCCAAATATGTGCTTTTTTTTGTGTTCATTTCTTTTTTTGTCTCTTCATCCCATTTTCTGGTACTAAGCATACTAAAGATGATTGTATCGGACCACTAGAGCTGTTTGTGACTTTTAGATGTTATACCTATGCTATTTTGTTGTTGTTGTTTTTATTTTTAAAAACCATCGGCTGGTGGTTAAATTACACTGAGTCAGATTGTTTTCATTGGCGCGATAACTTCATATCCAGTGGTAATGAAGTGGCACAATTGCACACGTTAGTTGACTGGATGAGAGATGAGGACCTAGGCTAGGCTATGTTGTTAAATACACCTTACAAAAACACTTTCACATAATTGTATTTAACTTGGTTTTCTAAAACTGACAATAGTACACGTTAGGGCAGTGATTTCTATGAGTTAATGATTCATAGTTGGCATTTAATACGACCTCTATAACTGACTGAAATGAAGCGAAACTAATTGGTGAACCCCAGCCTTCGTTCTCTTGATTAGTTTATAATTTTCTCGAGAACCAATATAATATTACTGGGGATAGGTACATACTTTGTTGTAATCTCAGGATCTGTGCTGAAACAACAGGCAGAATTTATTAATCCAATCAGATCTCTGCAGGATTATTATGTCTACACTTTTTCTTCTTGATGGGATGTTCCATAATTGAATTCCTTTTTAACCCCAATCCCACAGCACTTAATTAGATAGTCAAGCACGCACTTTAGTACATTCAGGTTCTAAGTGTGCAAAATAGAGCAGATGTAATGTATGTACTTATGTTTACATGCATGTGTAATGCTGCTGAAAACAGGAAAGTAGGGTTGTAAAAAGACAAGCAAAGGCTGCAATGAAATTGTACTCTAACAATGCATTATTTAAAATAGGAAAAAAAGAAAAAAAGCAGGTGTATTTTCGGGGACAGTGTCCACTGCCCGCTGACTTGAGTTATCGGTTTCTGGGTGCATGGCCCAGCAGCGTGATATGGTTACATTACCCAGCCTACTGCTGACGACATAGACTCTGGTCTAAGTCGCTTAAAGTCAGTCCAATGATTTTTAAACACCTCAGGCAGGCTCCTCAAAAACTACATACTCTTTCTGCCATCAGTAGGTGCTGTCAGGCCAGCCTGTCCAGGCAGGGGTGTCCTTTTTTAATTTTTTTTGCTTGCCTCTTGTGATGTCCATATCTGACCAGTAAATGGAGCCATTGCCCCTTGCAACTATACAAGTCGTAACTGAATCCTTTTGTTTTATTACAGTGTTCTTATACATGCTTTTTTCATTATTATTATATTATTATTATTTGTGTGTACCAGTAATAACTGAATGATTGTGCACGGAGCTAGATCACGATTTTGATATAGCAACGATTAAGCAAATGGAGCATATACAATATATCTGGAGTCAGAAATGGAAAGCAATGAAAGGTCCACTTGTAGCAATAGCGCACGTGCGTGTGTAATAGTGTGCAGCACAAATATTGCACTGCCATCTGTTTAGGCCAGTTCAGTAAATCAAAGCATAAATGCCAATGGAAGATTTAAATGCGGGTTAGATGTCATAATCTTTGGTCACAAAAAAACAGGCCTGATTGCCAAAATGTGTTAAGGGGGGAAACCCCTCTTAGTAAAGCAGCAATGGATTTATGCATTCAAGCAGTTTACAGTCTGACCATCAAATCTGAGCCATGAATTTTCTGACTGAAATGAATGTAGGGTCAGTTTAGAGCAGGACAAATTGCTTTTTCCCGACTTTAAACTGTTGCTCTTCATTTGTCTTGCATAGATATGATTATACAGGTAGCATGTAGTAAAATAATTCTCTGCATATTATACTGTGTGTGTGGTAGTCTTCCTGCATCGAAGGTCTGGATATTTCTTTTGGCATTATCATTGGTGTATAGGCTTACTGTTGTGAAATATCACGTTTCTTTCTCTATACATATTGTGTGGAGTGTAGCCTACAAGGTAAACGGAGGACAGGAGTTCAGATGAATTCAACATTCATATTCATCCATTCCATTGAGATTGCCTTACAGTACAGTAAAACAAGAGGGACAAGAAGGTCTACAGTAGATACGATCACACGTTAAATAGCCTATATTTGACAAAAAATGCACCTAAGCTACACCCATTTAGTGCCATAGAAACCTTGATTTGCCTTTAGACATTAATCACATTTACTCAGTCAGTAACATATTCAGACATAGGCAGGAGTATTATAAATTTTGTGTTTGGAGCTGCATGCGTTTCACCAGTTATATTAGTCAAAATAAAAGCTATAAATATTTGCATGGGATATTCATACTTGAAACCAAGTATTCTGTTTAAAAAAAAAAAAAAAAAAAATTTGGTGTTGCTAGAAGTCTATTTTATAATTGGACATTTTTTGAAGAATATACTTAGTCCCTTTGGTATTGGCAAAGCAGTCCCTAGGTTTTGTGGTAAATAAGGTGGTTTGTAAAGTGTGTTACAAGGAGAAAAAAAACAATTTTTGATGTCCAAAACTGCATGGTATATATACAGAATAGAACTGATTTGCCTCAATGGATGTCTTGGTTCTTACTTGAAGTAAATGGCAAATTTCAATTCAGCCCTCTGATCCACTGTTGAGCCTTTTGCCTTAAAAGCTATAAAAGAAAACGATACCTGGCAGTACCTGTTTAGTTGTGTCACCTTCAGAGTTATGCTGCTAGGTTGGATTGCTGAAAAAGAAAATTGGCTTTTTTTTTTTCTTCTTTTGTTTGGTCTTACAAAAATCTCTGGGTGTCAAGAAGCACACAAATAAATTGAGGTAGCACATAGCTCAAGGTTGCCATGGTGCAGAGATTGTTCGGAGTGGTTGGGATCTCGCCATATTTTCCACTGTGAATGAATTCAGAGTTCACTCGTAAACAATCAACTTTGGCTTATGTAATATCTAGAGCCAAACGACCGGGGTGGGGGGTGGGGGGAGAGCAGTGGTGTACCTCAGAAATATTCAGACAGAAAAGAAATTCTTGCTTGTACAGCTATGCTAACAAAGAGTTCAGATCTTTTGATCCATTTTGTTGTGAGTTGTGTAATTCTGCTTAAACCAGCCTAAATCAGATGTATCTACGCGGAAGTGTTTGAATAGTGTCAGTAGATGTCTCATGTTTCCTACCTTACGAAGGGGCAGCCAACTGCACTTTGTACTTTTTATTGGACCTGCAGTTTTACCTCATCAGTGATCTTTTGTGTGACAATGCTGACATTGATCCTCTGTGATTCTTTTTGGGGGGGGGGCGTTCTTTTTTTCTTTTTTTTTTTCCTTCCTGATGCCAGTCGTGAAGATTTCTCGTGTAGTGTGAGTGACTTTTCAACATAAGCCCTTTTATTTTTTTTTTCCTTTTTTAACTGAAAACTGAACTGAAAAGCCTAGTTAACCCTGTTGCGACATGTTTCTCTTTATTACGATCAACCAATGACTCTGTTATCTGACGCAAGTCATGTGGAGCAAAGAGTAGAGTCTAAGTTAAGGTGGGAAATGAAGGTAGCTATAAAACTTTACCTCTGTAAGTCAGAACAATACAAGTTTTACATTATGACTAATGCTCGTTTGACCGCCTTCCCTGCCTGAACACTTGGTCATTAATTTCCCCCACCAATAAGACCTGTGTAATATCGAACACAGTGTTGGCATGGTGCCTTTTATTTGTTACTACCGAAAGGTACGGTCTTCCATTTGTATTTCCCAGAAGCCTTATATTGGGAAAGAGAAATTACACTGAACATACATGACTACAGTAGATGGGCTCATACTCCCACTGAGCATTATTACTTCAATCTAGTGTGATCCAAGTTAAAACGACAAAAACAAACAAAACACTCTAAAGAACTCCTACAGTTTTAGTCTGGATTTCACTATTTGCTCCCTTCGGGAGGCTGAATAACTTGCACAGTACTGATGCGATTTAGGGCACATCAAACATCAGATGGATGGGGATCAATAGTATGAAGCACAAATCCAAAGAAGGCACCTCGGGACTCAGCTGGCTCTCTCAACAATAAGCGAAGGAGCCTATAGACCAAATTGAGGCAAAGAAGTGAGGAAAAACATCTAACTCCCTAGTGCAGGAAACATGAGGTTTGATTGTCAGTAACACATTAACTGTAGAAAGACCATTGCCTGGAATTTCAGAGCTTTCTTCTGATTGTTCTTCTCAACTCTTGGGTATTCGTTGACGGTTAGTAACTTCACAGCGCAGATTGTGAAACAATGCGGTACCTGAATTCAACATCAGACATAGGTAAACTGTTTGTTGTGACTGTGTTGCGATTT
Source organism: Oreochromis aureus (assembly GCF_013358895.1). Taxonomy (NCBI): domain Eukaryota; kingdom Metazoa; phylum Chordata; class Actinopteri; order Cichliformes; family Cichlidae; genus Oreochromis; species Oreochromis aureus. Next base: position 9,551,526 of record NC_052961.1, read on the forward strand.
GATTGTGGAGATTGTTTTTTGTCTTTTATTTTTAGGCTAGACTGACTACAAGTAGGGTTGCAGTAGTAGCTGTGTGCAGTGTTAATAACAGTGTGATCATATTATAGGAGTGACGTAACATTTGTTGTCTTACTTCGACATTAAGGCATGGATCATCTTCTCTCAAGCTGACCTCGTTTGAAATGGAAGATAAAAGTGCAATAACCTTTTGTTTATCATTGCTTCCTCAGTTGGGAAAAATATTTAATATGCCCTTTTCTTTTTTTGTTAACACCAAAAGTCACTCATCTGTAGCAAATGAAGGATTTCAAGTGGTCCTCTTGTTTGTGATCAGAGAGGTGGCATTTGATTGTGGAGTGTGTGATATTCCATTCTTAAAACTGTGATCGACATACATCTTTAACAGCTGCCTGCTCAGACAAAGGACCCTGCACAAGTTGATAAATTTGAGTAGGAGCATTTTTTTTTTTCTTCTTTCTTATGGATGGACTTTGATGGTATTGTAGTTTGGACTTCTGGTTTAATAGCCGGTATAGACATGTTCATTTGCATGTGTAGATGTGTATATGCATCCTTTCTTCCTCCTTGAATGAAATGTTTTCTCAAAAAAAAACAAAAAAAAAACAACCATATTTAGACCTGCTGTCGGTGATGTATGCGGATAAATGGAAATATGAAATGCCTTATATTTGTTTTCAATGTTAAGCATTAAGGGTTCTTACATGTCCCTCCCTTTTCAGCGTGTAGCCTAAAGCTTGTACAGTTAAGAAACTCATGAGATTTATATCTACTGTATAGCCTGTGTGTTTTCAGAATTTGTTACTTGGAGGTCCTGTGATTGTGGTTTTAGAGAAACATTCCCCTTGAAAGTGCCGTTTGTTTTCACCAGCAAAAGATGTGTCTTTGGGGGGAAACCTTTATTTACACGAAGGAAAACAAATGTTCAAAACACTTTCCAGTGTTTACTGTCGAACTGAATGACACAACGCATTCGTGCAGTTGAACCAAGGCAGCAATCTTCTGATGGAGCACCTTATCGACATGCTCCTTCTGTGAGCCCACAATAGAAGTAGTCTCTCACCAAGCTTGATTACTCTAAAGCAGAGCCATATCAAAGAATTTGCCCATTAGGAGCCCCCTTGAATGTGCTATTAGGAATAGCCTACTGTAGGAAAGGATGTATACTGCATGTTCTTTGACATTTTAGTAGTGGTTGTCCCTCTTTTTCTCTTTTTGTTTCTCCGTGTTTTTATGTTTAGTCTGCTTCACTGTAGATGTTGCCACCTCATTGCAACTCACGAGCTATTAACAATCCTCTCACAACTGGACTTAAAGCAGGCGTTGATCTGCTGCTGAGGCAGCCTTAAGTCATTGCGAGTTTTAAAAAGGAAACGCTAGTTCAATGGGTTGCCTGTTTTGTGTTATTTTATTTTGAGTGGCTTATTATGGGGTAATGACAAAGGAGCCCTTATCATGAGTGGAAGGACTTTGAATCAGGTCATGTGATGAATTACAATCAAAGAGTTTCACAGTGCACCTTCACAGAAAGTTAAACAAAAAAAAAAAAAGTTGGCTTGTCCACCCAACATTCCAAAGTTGATTTAATTTTCCACAGTCCTGTCCCTCTGATTGAGGAATTTTATTTTATTTTTTTCCTCTTTGCTGGTGAATGAAGTGGGCATGTGTGTCAACGACAGGGTTCCCTATTTAGCCTAACGCTGATTACCTCATTTACAAATCTGCAAATATACTATTCTACTGTGTGTAAAGGAGTCAATGCCATCACCAGCAGCGCGGTCTCGAGACCTGTGATGACAACAGGACCAATGAAGTTGAAATTAGTCAATTTTGAAATATGACCAGTCTGGGAATATAGGGTTAAGACACGATTCAGACATTATTTTTTTTTTCTTCTTCTTCCTTTTCTTTTTTTTTTTGTAAAGATGAATGAGCCTATTAAGATTTCTTTAACTAGTACATCACCACAGCTGCTACCCCAGTCAATGCAGGAGCTGTCAGAAAGCTGCAGATACTTTTATTGTTTGTTTTTTAAATAGCCAAGTCAATATTCAAAGTTAAAATCAAACACTTGTTAAAACACAGCTCTTCAAACTCCAACTGGACTAGCAGCTGTTGGCACTAGCATGGTTCAGGAAGCCTGGTGTATCACAATTGTTTAAGTGAACGATCACATTAGCTTCACTTGCTGTTTTTTCAGTAGCATTTCTCCTACCTCCTTGTTTTGCAGCCTTGAGTATTGTTAGTCTCTCCACCTGTTCTGACTTAAAAAAAAAAAAAAAAAAAAAAAAAGTTTATTCACAGTACGGGAATACAGATTTATCATAAGCAATGGTAGTTATACATAAAGTGTGCTTGGTTGTGCTGTATGTGTACTTGTCTATTTGACGTTGGAAAAAAAAAATATTTATGAGAAGCATTTATACGACAAAATACCACTGGAATGTGAAGCCAGACAACGTTATGATGCAGATTATGATGATAGTCTATCCCCTTTAACATTCAGTGGCGAATGGTCAGAGGAATCATCTTTTTAAGAAAATGAATAACCATTGGCTTTATATTTTAACAGCATTTATTTCTTTGGTTTCCTCTTATGCATATACTTCCCCCATCTAGCCCTATGGTATACAATATTTCAACGTTTACAGCTTCCTTCTGGGTCAGCCATTGATTTTTATTTTTTTTTATTTTTTCTCCCCCCTACAGTTGTAATGATATCACAGTTTGTCACAGGGATGATAGTAAGGTGTATTTGTAAATGTGGATGAGTTTGAGCCCCTCGAGCCGTATGCCTTTGAATCCATCTGTCCACTCTGTACCAAATTCTGCTACACAGGCGTCTTGTTTCCGCACTGCCCCAACATTTTACATCCAGTTTTGAGTACAAAGGGGTACGGGACAAAGGTGAAAGGTTTGAGGTTTTTCAGACCAGGCCCCGCCATCCCACCACCCTCACAACCACCCAACAGCTCACCCATGCCTACTCTAAGACAGGACCAGCCCAACTCCCCCACCCCTCCCCTCCCCTCTCACCCACTGTCTCACCTTTAACCTCAAGCCATTCATTTTTCTGTTTTTGTTTTATTTTAATTTTTTTCGACAATGCAATCCTGAAAGCACTTTGCCTTGTTATTCCTTTGTGTGAACATGTGAATGATAATTTGTTACAGAAATGTTAAATATGTAAAAGATCATTCACTGTTTTGGAAAAACCTGCATCTGTCTTTCTGACGTTAAAAGGAAAAAAAAAAACAATTTAGTGACATTAAACCTGAATCTATTTTATAAAATGTTTGCTGCAGCCAATTGGTCTTGTCATTCAGTATTGTGGCTTAGGGTTGTTTGTGTTCAATAAAGTGCTATTGCTAAATATTTCTTGAGTCTGGAGTTATTTATGTTTTTCGTGTGTTGTGTTTTCGCCAGTGTCTTTCAAACTAGGAACCTAAGAAAAAAAAAATAAAGCTGAGAAGACATTTTAAACCTTTTTGTGTGTGTGTGTGTGTGTGTGTGTGTGTGTGTGTGTGTGTGTGTGTGTGTGTGTGAGAATCTACTTGAGGCTTGAGGTTTCTCAACTCAAATGAGGAACTGACAAAGCAAAGAACTTGACTGTATTTACCACCACTGTTAGCTCACATTTTATAGTAGTATGATGGGAGTGTATTGGACTTTGACCTTTGTGTGTTACTCATAAGGAATTAATATACTTTTTAAAGTGTTTGTTTTCTGCAAAATACAGTAACAAGCGACATTAAAATATTGATCTGCTGGAGTTTATACCAGATTGAACCACTAGTTTCATAAGAAACTAATGTAATAAAACGAGTGACTTGCATGCAAAAGTAATGTGAATATTGCCATATCTAGCTCTAAGTTTCCTCTAACAGCGAGACTAATTTGAACTCAATTTTATCTTGCTTAAAACCACAGTTTTATAAGAGTACCAGTGCAGTTCAATGACACCGTGTCAGTGTTGGAGGAGCATGCACTCACACTGTTATAGACGGAGTCATTCATTTCAGTGTCTGCCCCCTTCTGCTAAACCGGATCCACCCACTCTGCATAAAGTGCATTTTCTATCTGGATATTTCTACCTATTTTTTTCCCCCCTTCCTGTTTACCTTCTGTCCTAAATATAACATTATGTTCTTTCACTGCATGGCTGAGAAAGAATTGTGTCATATTTGTGTGGCTGTGCTGTGGAAAAGTAATGAGCAACCCTCCGTTTCTTTATGCTTTGCTAGGAAAATGGCAAATGGTTGCAGCAATTCAGCTACATGCACAAACATATCTTGAAAATTGGTATATTTGGCAGATTGCACAACTCCAACAAGATTGAAAATCAATATTTGGTATTCCTAAACGATGCCTGAACTCTTAGACACATTTTAGTCTGTAAGTAGTCTTCAGGAATAATTCTATAGGCATCTTGAAGGAGATTCAAAGTTCTTCTTTGGATGTTGGCTAATTTGTGTTCTGTTCCCTGTCAAAGTCACCCCCACACTGTTGATGTTTAGGCTCTGGGAAGGTCAGTCCATGATGGATAGTGATCCAGTTTGTGTGTATGGTTTTTTGTTTGTTAATCCGGGTATTCTTTAACTTACTTTGCTTTTTGTGGTCATTGTCATGATTATAAATTAAGCCATTCATTGTTTAGTTCTCTCCTGACCTCCTCCAAACATTGAGACAAAAATGTAAAATCTGGATTCATCATCCTCACACCAAACTGGTCATTACAGATGGATCCCCCTCACTGGGACTGGTCCTGCAAGAGGTTTTTTTTCCAGGTAAAGGGAGCTTTTCCTTCCCACTATCACCAACTACTTGGTCACAGGGAATTGGGATGTTGGGGTGACTGCTGGGGTTTTCTTTATTATTACCAAGTGTATACCTTACAATATAAAGCACCTAAAGGCAACTGTTAATGAACTGTAAATAAAATTTAATTTAACTGAACTGAGTCACATGTTGCGACTCATTGTCAGTCATGGCATACCTCAGCATTTTCTGTTTTAATTTTTTAAGAATGGCTTCTTGACAGCCACTCTTCCACTGAGACCATTTCTAATGATGCATTTCTGAGGTCCTGTGTCAAGTCTTTGCTGACTTTCAGACACAGGTTTTTTTTAGGTCTTCCACTTCTTTTGTCTTCCAACAGGCTTCTAATAACAAAGTACCTAAAGATGCAATTTAAAATCAGATAAATTAGCAAAATCTTTGCTAATGCGTTATCCAAAGACACAACACTAGTTCATCCCATGACTTTGTTGCTTTTTAATGCTTGAATGATTCATTCAAGTACTAAAAAGCTTGTCTAATAGAGTTTAAGAGAGAAAAATGTTTTCATCTGAATATGGTGGATAATAGGAATGGACTGAAAATGAATGAATAAAACAGCCAATGTCCCCAAAAAATCTTTGAAAAATCATCCAGAAAACCTAAAGACGTATTGTTAAAGACAACTTTAAAAATATAAGAAGATCAAAATGGAAGATTTTGCTTCCTGGAAGGAAATTATAAAGAAATGAGAGGTACCTCAAGTCTTTTGCAGATTACTGTATGTATTTGTGCCATATTTGTCTTTAAAAATGAAACCATCACGGAAAAAAATTAACTGGTAGTTCTAGTCAGATTTGTGTAAATGTGTATTATAATATGGTCTGTAAATGAATGAAGATAGAAAGATGAATATATATAGAGAGAGAAAGTTAAAGGACCAAACAAACGAACGTTGTAGCAGTACGTCATGACGTCGCCGCTCGCTTGCGTCTCAATGACGCTGAAGTGTAGGATGTAGCACAGGACGTGGCTATCAAGCTCCTAGCTACACTGGGACGTCTGAAAAAACACAGAATTCGTCATAAAGAACTAGTTTAATACACGCTTAGGTAAGTATATCTGTTAGTTATGGTATTTTCTTCTAGAGTGTGTAATTGTAAACGGATATTTCTCTGTGTAATACGCCTAGACTGAGCTCTGTCTGGTTAGCTTGATGCTAATATCCAGGGAAAACCAACGGTACCGTATTTGCTAAAAGGGATGGTTAGTGGAATAGCGATAGCTACATGTAATTCGTGACTAGAGAGGGGTGCTTATATCTAAGCATTGTTGTGCTTTTTGTGCGATGACCCCAGTTTCTTTAATTATAAACCCCAAATAACAGGGGCAAAGTACAGCGTTGTCAACGAAATATCTTTCACATAGCTAACGTTAGCAATGCTAATGTTTGCAGGGCATGTTGAGAGCAATTGGAGAAATGGGGGTCTGTAAATCGCCTACATGTGCCGCTTTCAGTCAAATTGGGTCATCAGCCAGTCAGCTGGAATGACAGGATGTTCTCATTAGGTGCTGTAGGTGACAGTAGGGTTAAATTTACACAACGTTAGGTCAAGGGCATCGAGTCAGGGCTGTGTGCTCAACGTCTTGAGTCATTGTTCCTTTAAATTTTTTTTTGATTAAAGCAGAAAACGATGTTCATAAAGATAAAAAAGGTGTGAGATGCTGTTAGGTAAAGAATATAGATTATTGCAAGAAAATTTGAAAACGACTGAGCTCACGTCTTTTTTAATATATCTCCAGATAAATTGCGTCGATCTTGGATTTTGTTCCATGCAAGTGCAATCAATCTAACAATCTCTATGAATGTTATAATTTTTCTTTTTCTTTTTTTTAAAAACTCTTTTAGCAGGAAGGCCATTTTACCAGATGTGACGTATCAGCAAAACATCAGGACCTGAATGGAAACATTTGAGGGCTTTTGTGCGTGAGGTAGGCTTAAAGTATTTGAACTATGTAAAGGATTTAGGCAGATTATTTGGCATTGCTTGGCAAGTAATTTGTCAACACGTCTTGGTAAACTTGTCACTGTTCTTTGAATCTGGGTTTTCTCAACTGCTTTTGATTCTTTATGTAAACTCAGACTGAGCTGATGGTGTTGAGCAGAGTTGTATTATGAAGCAGGTTCAACATATCCAGGTTTTTTTTTTTTGCATTAGCTGGCTTTACCAAACCTAAAACTTTATTTGGACATAATGAAGATTTTTATTGATTCTCACACTTGCATAAAAAGGGAATTTGATGCATCACATGACTGCTTTTCAGCATAAAATTGCCAGATCGTGTGATAGGGATCTAGAAAGAACATACAAAAATATAACCTCATTATATTTTAATAATTGTGGCAGTTGCTGACAATTGTAAACCAAAACTCTGAACACGACCTGCTCTGGACCAGGTTAAGAGTTTAACATGAGTTACCATGGTGACCAACTTGACACTGAAAACTCTTGAGTTTTAAGCTTGACATACGCTGCTGAACTATTAGTCTCGCTTTGTGGTACACCCCTCAGGGCTAGTTGAGTACCATCTGGTGTTTTTCTTGTCACTAAAAGTGTTTTTTTTTTTTGTTTTTTTTAATCACTTTGGGGTCATTATCATGCACCCAAATAAATTTAGGATCAGTCAGTGCCTCTCTGTTGCATAAGAATGCAAAATACTTAAAATCTTTGTACAGATTAGTATCATCTGTGTACAGTTGTCTTTAAGAAGTTAATATGGCTAAAAACCTTTTTGTGTGTTGTTCAGGAGGTTGTGGGTAATGTACCATGGGGTACGACGTTACGAGGTTTCAAGGGGAGGTGGATGAAGATCTGTTGTGTCCAATATGTAGTGGAGTGTTAGAAGAACCAGTGCAGGCAAGTCTCTGATCAAAATACACCCCACCTTTTAATTCTATCTGTTTTTCTGACATTAAATTTGTCTTATATGCATATGGATTTTTCCACCTCAGGCTCCACACTGTGAACATGCCTTCTGCAATGCCTGTATAACGCAGTGGTTTGCCCAGCAGCAGATTTGTCCTGTTGACCGCACAGTAGTGACGCTGGCTCACCTCCGTCCTGTGCCCCGCATAATGCGCAACATGTTGTCCAAACTTCAGATCAGCTGTGATAATGCGAGCTTTGGTTGCACAGCCACACTGCGGTTGGACCAGCTGCAGTCACATCTCAAGGACTGTGAGCACAACCCCAAAAGGCCTGTCAACTGTGAGGAGGGATGTGGGTAAGTGGATTCCATAGAATAAATCCAAAGCCTTATCTGACATCTATAGAAACACTAAGACAACCATAATAATATTACCATAAATTGTTATAAGAATGTGACCTCCTTTGTATTTTGTAGTATTAAATTTTCTTTTCTTGCTTAATATTCTGTCTTTCTCACTCTTGCAGGCTTGAAATGCCCAAAGATGAGTTGCCCAATCATAACTGTATTAAACACTTGCGGAGCGTTGTCCAGCAGCAGCAAACTAAAATTTCAGAGCTGGAAAAAACTGTAGCAGAACATAAACACCAGCTGGGGGAACAAGTAAGAGTATTTTGCCAACACAATAGTATATTTTTGATAAAATATTAGGTCCAGTCTTGATAAAATATTAACAGTTGTCTGTCTGTATGATATTTGGCAGAAATAATTTGAGTGCCATGTCTTTGTGGTATAAGACACAGATGCATGCCTGTTATACGTGCTTGATGGACGTGCAATAACAATGGTCTCCTCATTCTTATTGCACTTTTTTTTTTGGTGTGAACATGCATCTATTTGGGCTTTTTAAATGGGCAGTTGCAGATTTTGTACTTGAGGCAGTTTTGAGAGGTTTTCATTCACTCTATTGCTTTTCATTTCCAGAAACGAGACATTCAGCTGCTAAAAGCCTACATGAGAGCAATTCGCAGTGCAAACCCGAACTTGCAAAACCTTGAGGAGAGCATCGAGTACAATGAGATACTTGAGTAAGTGAAGGTTTCCTTTCCTCTCCCAATATGTGATCTGAAATAAATTCAGTTCCTAATTTTCTTTTTTTAAATCTTCAGGTGGGTAAACTCCATGCAGCCTGCTAGAGTGACACGCTGGGGTGGCATGATCTCCACTCCTGATGCTGTCCTCCAAGCAGTCATCAAGCGCTCCCTCATTGACAGCGGCTGTCCTCTCTCGATTGTAAACGACCTGATCGAAAACGCCCACGAGCGTAATTGGCCGCAGGGACTGGCCACTCTCGAGACGCGGCAGATGAACAGGCGCTACTATGAGAACTACGTTGCCAAGCGTATCCCTGGCAAGCAGGCAGTGGTGGTGATGGCCTGTGAGAATCAGCATATGGGGGAGGATATGATCCTGGAGCCCGGCCTGGTTATGATCTTTGCGCACGGAGTCGAGGAGATCTTATAACTGTGCAGCTAGCTGAACTGATCCAGCGACGAGTAGGGACGTTTTGCTTTGGGGGTTTGCTGTGATGAGTATGATTTCTCTCTTTGGAGTGAAACCTTTTGAATAAATCTGGCTTATTTAAAGTAAACTCTTAGGCTTACTCCTAAGCTTGATACCTATGCCTTAAAGTAAGGACAAATGCTTATCGAACCTGGCAAATATAAACTTAAACTGACTGATATCTAAGATAAAAGATGAGATGTGATGTTTACAAGGTTTATATTTAGTGCATTATCTGATCTGATTGTTCTGCTCCATGTCCTGATAGAGTAATAAGCCCAAACCCCGGTTTAATGTGCTCTGTTGTATAAATGCTTGTAAATAGAAATACTATATTGAATTATAAATGTTATACTCCTCACTGTAATTAGATTGTGATTTTCTGTTTTTGTTAATCTCAGTTCTCTTTAGTCAGCTTGTCTTATTGTCTACAGGGACGTGCTTGCTTTAGTATTTAGTTTCCTGTGAATATTCCCAGAGACATTGTGCTTCTCAGTTTAGATTGTTCAGACCTTCCGTGCCATTTGTTTTATTTATTGTGTTGCCTTTCACACAAACATGCTTGAAGATGTTATGATGTGACATTTGGAGCTCTGCCTTTATCGGTGCATTTGAAGTTCACTGCAGAAAGAAATTGATTTTGTGTTCTATCTGTTTGTTGCCTCAGTTGTACATATAGTCTGTATGTTGGGTCCAGTGAAAGTTTTAAAGTTTGGGATATGACTATGTATAATGAGCTTTGAAAAAGTGTTGTGGCTCATTTCTGATTTAAATATAGACATTTACATTATAGACATCTTTTCATTATTCACAGTTGGCTAACATTGTCACTGAAATGCCACTAAAACCAGACACAGCTTGGAGATTGTACCAGTATTTGTAAAGTCACTTTTAAGGCTTTCAAGAGGAGAAATGCTTTGCCATTAGTCACTCATTGCTGTTGTAAGATGAGCAAAAAAAGCTGTTGTTATAGAAACCCACACAAGTGGATGATTCCCTTTACTATTTTCCTTGTTATTGTTTTTGTTATGTGTCTGTTATGTACCATGTTGTACAGACAAGGTAATAAAATGTAAAATCTGGGTGGATTTTTGTCATTGGAAAAGCCTGAGTTTATATTTGGCTTCCTAATTAGGAAAAAATGCAGTTCCTTATTTTACCACAACATGTCATCAGAGATCTGCTGGGAAGTACACTTCATAATTCACTTCAGCTTGACTGCTTTATATAAAGATTTAAGTCCAGAGAAAATTGCTGCAGCCTGTAAGAAGTCACGATATGGAGTGTGAGGTGGAGCTGACCCAGTTTACAAAAAAAAGAGGAAAGTTTAACCACAAAACTAAAGACGGGGAAAAGTCTGACTACTCTGACCTGACTCACTCTCCTTTTCTAACCCAGACACCCACATGTTTTCCATGTCTGTTATCCTCTCCTGCCAGCCTCGTCCTCATTGTGCAGCTTAATCCCTCACCATTGTGCTCAGTGGAATGTGAAATCATGTGCTTTACCAAATATTGTGGTTCTTGTTAAAAGTCCACACATATAATTATGTCATGTGGTTGGTTGAGGACTGGTATGCTGCAGTACCACACTGGCCAGAATATTACAATACACCTCAGAATACGTGTAAATGTGTAATAAAGTACTTAAGCCTTTCCACAAGAAGCATAATTTAAATAAACAGAACTTGGCTTAATGCAGATGCAGAGGAAGCATTTACCTCATTTAAGAAAATGTGGCTGCATTATACTGTAACCATATATGTGCTTGTTAGGAAATAAACAGGCAGTGCAACTGTTTGAATTTCACTGTTATATTAATGGGCTACTGTGTGAGCAACTACTTCACATACCAGAAGCTGTACGGCCTTCACCCATAACAGACATCTTGCATGGTAAGTTACATTTTTCATTTTATCTGTAACGTATCCATTGTTAGTGGTGTACAAATGTAATGAAGTAAAAAAGAACAAAACAAAACAAACAAAAAAAAAAAAACCCTTTTATTATTTAATCACAAAATACTCGTTTCTAATTGGCTGAAGTTAACGTAAAACTTGTCATCAAGTTCACGTTCACGTTCGATATCAATACGCACTGTTTGTTAAAGATATGAGTACATAGCCGCAGTATTTACAGTATTTCACTGTTTACTCACTATTTGGTTAAAAGCATACCTCAGATAACAGCGTAGCCTCTATAAGGCTTATAACCACGTAAATACAATTAATATTTATTGTTATTGGTCACTAAGCTATAAACAAATTATATCAACACCAATGTGGCTCGAGGTCTGTAGCCATAAGTAACGTTAGCTAGTTACTTTAGTATTTATTTATTTTTTGTTAATGTTGTTACAAGCAAAATTTGAAGGGGTTATATGGTGGTATTATTTTATTGTAACCACGGTGGCGTTAAGTTCTGCGCCTTAACATGTGACGTCAGCTTCATCACTTTAAAAAGGCTCATGATGGACGGGAACACCAAAAACAACAACAGCGCTGCAAATGATAAGACTGTTGAAAGCATTACGGTGCAGCTTTTAGCGTATACTTCCTGTAAGGATGCAGAGTGATAACTACGCTTTTACAGCTGCATAATTTAAATGAAGCATTACTTTCTAACTTTGCAGATGGACGCACGGGACCGAAATAACGGGTGTGTATTGGCTAGCAAAGGAGGGCGCAGATCAGCTGAGGCGGTGCTTCACATGAGGGATCCTCCGCGCTCACAGTCGCTGCTCTGCGCAGTAGTTCACCGCTTCCACTCGCCAGACCTCGCTGCCTCCGTTTAAAGTTAACGACCACTTTGCTTCGCGTCTGAGGGCAGGATTTTGGTTTTGATTTTTTCTGCTGCCCAGCGTCGAGACGGTCTGTGTAAAGGCAACCAACACAGTGGCGACGGAAAGGTAAATGACAAAAAACAAAACCTTGCACCGTTCGCATTGATCGAAGTTTTAACAAACCCTCTATACGTCTTTCGGCTGCAGATGAGCCTCAGTAAAATAAGACAGGGTAAAATTTCGTCTAGGTTTTGTGCTGCTATTAAGAACTGAATGAAAAGATCCGAGCAGATTCATGAGGATATCGATGGCTTTCAGCTTAGTGCTTTTTGCTGTTAATAACAGAGTAATTCACTCAGCAGATCAGCCTTTTAAAAATCCCCAGAAACATGCATGATTTCAGTTCCCTTTGCCAATAAGTTTGGTACCTTTGCCAGCCTATTTCATGTGACAGAGTAGGAAATGGTAAGCATGTAGGCTGCTGAACACCTGAAGATACTTCATGTAAAACACTTACTGTTTTCTGTTTGTCAAAGCATGTCAGCAGCATACTCGACAAACAGGTTATTGGGTGATTACACTGCCAGATAGGATTTTATCTGAGTAACCCCCATCTGAGATTGCAGGTGTTGCAGGGTATGGTGCTACACCAGTGGGAAAAAACAATAAGTACACCCCATGAGGGCTTTTGAATGAGTTTTCGTCACTACTGGGAAGGCAAAATCCTTCCTGGTGTGAAGTAGGTGATGGGGCACGTTGGTGAATAGCACTATTGCATTGTTTACTCAAACCTCTCCTTTCACTGGCATTTGTCTGCAAAGCATGAGCGTGAGTCCCTATGTTAAGTGGAAAAACAAAACATACAGGTCTAGATGTCACGTTTGTGATCCCCCCATCACCACTCTTTTGGCCGAAACTGTCAGTTTTGCAAGCGCTTTACATCCAGGTGATTTGATTTACAGAGCTGTTTTTCCTTTGTCATCTTGTGAACAGGTTAATTTTAACGCTGAAGAGGCTCCGAGGTGCTCATTTGTTTGTGGCTGCAAGAGGGTTTTTAGGAACAGACAATCAATAGTGTAGTCAGGTCAATTGTGCCATTTTTCACGTTTGCATCACAGGCTAGAGGATGTAAATTAAGTAGAATTAAGCCCATTCTGTGACTTTCGGTTTAACTTGCACATTTTTAATGTTCCAGCTATAGTTTTGCAGGATATGAGAAAGGATGAGCTTCCCTTCCTAGCAAACCAGCCTAAAATTAATGAGCTACTCCCTGTGAATTTGGCATGAAGCGTCCCACATCAGTAATTTTCAGTATCACATTATGGTAGCATGCTGCGACTTGTAACGCTGATCATTTCCAGTGAAGAAAATTTCTCAAAGTACAGGTTTTTTCCCAGATCATAATTGGTCTTTAGTGGGAGGTAACTGCACAAGTAAGCATGATCAGATCACATAAATTAAAAGCAAAGATTAGGTACCTTATTTGACAGAAATCCAGGCATTTCCACGTTAGTTCTGACAATTTTGAAACAAAAATATGTATTATGCAAGAATTAATAAAGCCTCAATCAACAAAACTGGTTAAAAAATCATTTATTTACAGTGCTCATTATTTTTTTCTGGCTCTGACTGAACCATTTAAAAATGTTCAATGCAGGAAATCCCGAATGAGAAAAGACAATCTGTATATTCTAGCTCTTTCGGATGGCTCCAAAAGACTAAATTACTGGCATGATAGTGGAAAATACTGCTGAACAGCACTTGAGATCATTTTAAAAGAAATGTGACATTTGTTTCATTTTTAGTTGTGGAGAGACCTGTGGGTGAACCAGACGAGACTCCCTGATAAGTGCAAACAGTCACACCATAAAAGCAATGTGGCCGTTATATGACAGCATGCAATCTCACTAGTCTGGGCAGGTTTGAGGGTTTTTTTCTGAAGGCAGTATGGTGTTCTACGGGGCTGCCTCCACACACACACACACACACACACACACACACACAGCTATTATATAAGTCACATTCAAGTCTGAACTCAGAGTGATGGGCTGCTTTCACTTTGAAGCTTGTGAGCATGTAAAGCCTTGCCTACATTCCAAGAAATGTGTGATTCATGCTGTGGTGAATAGCTTTTGTTGTTTTTTGTTCAGTCTTTTTTTTGTCTTGATTTACAAGCCATGTGTATTATGTTCACATTATCCAGTATTCCTCCTAACTGGAGCCTGCAGTTTGCATTCTTCATATATCACCAAACAGTGGTAGACAAGGGAAAGCCCTGTTTAACAGAGCATGCTCAGTTCTGACTGTGGAATTGTTGTGGCCCAGCTTTGTGTGCTATCTATCTATCTATCTATCTATCTATCTATCTATCTATCTATCTATCTATCTATCTATCTATCTATCTATCTATCTATCTATCTATCTATCTATACTGATCGATGAAAGTTATACTGAAGTTTTACTGAAGATGACCCCCCCCCCCCCAAAAAAAAACACAAGTAAACATGCATTACATTACATGTGCAGAAGTACCATTTTTCCTCAGTTAGTGGTTTGTAACTTCAGGCTTAACCTGCAAACTGACCCCTTCATGCAATGAGTCACAGTAGCATCTGCATGTAGAATGCAATTTGGAGCGTGTCCTCTAGTTTTGAAGGCCAACCAAGACCTGTGGTGTGGGAGGAGGCACCAATGAAGGGGGAAGACTCACAGTTATGACTGGGCTCCCCTTCCCTCTAATGGATACCCCCCCTTTCTGCCTCTGGATCCTCCTACCTGTTAGTCACCCATGGCAGCACTTTGACAGAGAGCAGCTGATGTAGGGAAACACTTTCCATAGCAACCAAACATGTCTATCCTTCCACTTGTGTTAACCCGATGCAATCGGCACACGGTTCAATGAGCAGACTCGTTGTAGATTCGAGAGAAAAACAAATGGCCAACATTATATGTAGACTTCTCTCTCTTCAAAGAACCTACGCAGTGTTTTCCAACCGCAGAATGACGGAGTCAGTGACTTACACCCTGCAAGTGTTGCAAAACAGCAGATTTCCTTGACACAAGGCGTAGGCGTTATGACAGCTTGCACAAACATTAGCCTGCGTGGAAAAAGGTCATCCCCAAGTATACCTTCAAGTGCCTGTTGTAAACATGGTGGTTTTAGGGTTGTTGAGAGTTTTACATGAAGACTTTAAGAGCTTCATAATTAAACCCTTGCCATCTGTTAAGGAAAATGCAAACGGAACTGTCGCTTTAATTCTCCAGTTTTATTTTTGTCGTTTTTTTGTTGTTGTTGGGTTTTTTTTTTCCGTGTGGTGAAAGCAGTTGCTTTGGTGTTTTTTTCTTTTGAGCAAGTGGTCAGAAGTTAAAGCCGCTGTCAGGCCCGAGACAGGTGTTTTTTTTCAGAAGTTTATTTGGGAAGTCGATGTTGCTGTCATGAGTCGTTGCTAACCACTTTAACATTTAAATTGTTCTTCAGTGCTATTTGAAGAACGACTACTGCGTCAGTAGCTTCTGTGCACGGCTGCTCAGAATACGTTGCATCATTTATTCTGTACTGATTATATGGAGCAACATTTTGTTTAAACAGTTATACCTCAAACTGTCTGTCTGTCGAGCAAATCAAAGTAAATCAAGTAGAAGGATTGTACTCTTTTTAGGCCGAATATGAATTTACATAGCCAAGACTCTAACACATAAACTTTATATAAAGGAACACAAACAGTTCCTTCATAAGGCATCTGCCATTTAATGTTATCAGTGGGACCTTATTGACTTGACTTAGTCACATGGTCTGTGTTTGGTCTTACCGAGCTTCAGGCATTCGTGAAACCTCCTGAAATATGTATGCCCACTTTAGTAAGCTCATTTAGTCAGGGCCATAATTTTTCAAAGAAATCCATCCCGTGCTTTTGAGTGTAGACAACTGGCTCGGTGTGCATTACACTCTTCATCCGTCCTCTGAGAACATAGAATGCTTCTTCCTGTCCTGACCGGTCCCGATTTCCCACTCTGCATCGTGCATGCAAATCATTATCTAATCAGGAAGTGTGGAATCAGATTACTCAGATAGGCTCAAGATCTAGTTGAACCAGACAATAATGATGATGATGGTGATGATGATGACCATGATGCTCTGGGAGGGAGAGAAAATAGGCACAATGCTGTTTGTGACATCATAAACAAAAAACACCTAGAAGGTATCTAAAATGAGGTGTCTTTTTATCTGCAAATAAAAAATCACTCACAAGCTTGTTTTTAGTTTATTTATTGGGTGTTTAAAGAGATGGAGACAGGAGAACATTTATAGAATAAAGAGGTTCGGGCTGTAATCTGGTGATCAGTAGCAGATGGCTTCTCATGATTCCTTCATGTGTCACTTTGCTGTCGATAAAAACCTGGCCCACCTGATCGGCTGCATAAACAAAGTGCTAGGCAACGGCTCTGACCTTTTGAGGGAATTAAGTGAGGACAGCCTGAACCTTTCAGAGCCCAAAGAGAGAGCAAATGGATCCAAAGGGAGTGGGTGTTATTTCAGATTATTTCATTTCATTTTCTCAGGATGTTCTTTAAGTACTCTGATTTTCCTGTTTGGTTCAGGCAGCCTTCACTGATGCCTAAACAGACTGCAAATAGATGTGTGATAACACCTGTAGACAGCTGTGTGAACAGCACATTTATAGTTCGTCAGCCCGGACAGAACACCACCATGAAGTTTTTTATTCTGTTATTCATGAGACTGGATTTGCAGCGTGTGCATGAATCTCTTCTTTAATAAGAAACAAACAAAAATGATTTTTCTTGTAATTATTTCATTAATTATTACATTTTTAAGCATGAAATCACCATAATTTCTAGTGTGTGCTTTAACATTTGTTCATCATCAGATTAGTGTTCTCAGTTTTTCAAACCTGATGTAGATTTTTTTCTGAATCTATTTTGTTGTTGTTTGTCTTCAAAGTCTTATTTTGCACTCCAGTTTCCATTTCTAAACAGTAATAAAATCAATTAGGAGACGATTCAAACTTTCTCATAGTGTACTTGTACTCTTAGAGAGCGTTATATAAACGGAATTTAATGGTTTCAAGTACCCATTACCGCTGCACAAGAATGCAGGAGAAGAACGGATTGATTTATAAAAAGTCTTCGCTGCATTACCTCATCATGGTAATATAATTCAGACAAAACCTAATGTAGCTCGCTGTGATTTATTACACAGAATGACAAATACAAAATATTCTGTCATGTGAAGTATTCACGGGTTAAACCAGTGCTGGTGTAATCCTTTTGAGAAAAGCCAAGTAAATTTAGCAAAAGAATGACAGGATAATAATAGATGAGAAAATGTGTAAAAGAAAGAATTCGTGACAAGTTCAGAGGAGTCATAAAATCTTTGAACAGCCTGAGTCTTGTCAGTTTTACAGCAATATTTAACACTGTACTCACGTATCCTCTCATTTATTTAATACAGCAAGGGTTCTGTTTGATTATTAATTCAATATTTCATTTCTAGATGGGAGAAAATGTGGC
This sequence comes from Oreochromis aureus, assembly GCF_013358895.1. Taxonomy (NCBI): domain Eukaryota; kingdom Metazoa; phylum Chordata; class Actinopteri; order Cichliformes; family Cichlidae; genus Oreochromis; species Oreochromis aureus. The sequence continues at coordinate 9,569,121 of NC_052961.1, forward strand.
ACGTTTTTTGCCTTAACATTAAAGAAATGGATAGTAAATCAGAAAGGCATGTGTGCTATTTCTTGGTGCCAGACCTGATGGAGAGATTTCCTGGCTCACCTAATTGTAGAACACTGATCACGAGTACGTTAGGTATACTAGAAATTTGCTGTTGATTTTATCCGTGCATTTCTTTTGGAACCATTTTTATCGACACACATCTAAAACAACATTAAACAGGATGTCAGGATGCCACTTTGCTCCCTTCCATTAACAAGTTTCTCCTCTTTCTTTAATTAGTAATGAGCTGTATGCTTTCCTGTCATTATAGAATTCATCCTCCATCATGTGGAATCGTTAAAAGAAACATACCAAATCTTCATCCGCACTTCATGCTTCCTTGCTTCTGAACGATTTGCCGGGCCAGTTTTTATTGAACTTGCAAGCTCCTTTTCTGTGTCAGATTCAAATTTCATGCTATCTTTCAGCCTTCTGTGACATTTAAGTCTCTTCCTTTTGTTTAACGGGGAGGCCCCTTGACGAGCCAGTTTGGTTTTTGCAACATCTCCACAAGGTTTTATTGTTTATCTGTGCATTTTAACACACCAGTGCATCTTTTTGTCCTAAATGAAACCAAAATACTCTCTGTAGCTGGTACTTTGCAAAACTAATGTGGGCCAGTGAGTACATGGAAAAAGACTTTGGGTGCAAAAAATCCCTAGACACAAGGCATCATGGGAAAATTTAGCCTCAAATTATTTTTGAAAGCCTTTCGGCCCAGTTTCCATTGGCTAGTCGCATACTCTGATGGTGTGAGATCTAAAACAAACAGCGTAAAAGCACAAGTCCTTAAAGTTTGCTGTGTTTGGCAGTGAAGTTGTATTTTAGTGCATCATATGAGGAAAAATATTATCATGACACATGTTTAGGAAAGACTGTGGGCGTATACACCTGGAGCACAGTGACAATATTGCGTTCTGATTAAATAACGCCCTGTTGTAGTTGTTTTCTGATTAAAGGCATTTTAATGTGTGCACAGTTCTGTGTATTCTTGCTTCTGCTTCAAAGAAAGTTTGGATGTTAAGAGTGATTCTCCCTGTCTATAATCATGGATTTTTACAGAGCGAGATGTGAGATGCTATCTTTTGCTTGCAGCCACGCTTTTATGTTTTACAAAGAGGCAGGCTAGCGTGCACCCACCTTCTCTTTTCTCTCCGTCTACATCTCACTGTTTCTCTCGCTGCCTGCTTGTTCACAGGCAGGCAGTTTGTGCAGAAGCAGGCACCATGTCCTCCCCCACAAACCCAGAGGTGAAGGAACTGAACCCTGTCGACTTTATCCAGCTACAACAGTACATTGAATGTGAGTACAGACAGGCGGGCAGGCAGGCAGCTTTCTCAGCGCTTAACACCCCCCCTCCACTTCCACTTCCACCCACACACACTCATTTACACTCGCTCATGGTTTCTCATATCTAGAGGAGGTAGCAGTCTACCACATTCTCTTTTTCTGCAAATTGAGCATGCATATATATATTTTGTTGTACTCCAGATAAATCTATATTCATGGTGTAATCATATATACAGATGACATTTCAGAAGTGTGGATTAAAAACATTTGCACACAAAGCAAATGGATGAAGTGTACGTGCGTATCCCTGTGTGACCTGCGTGCCTTTGCTTCCAGACAACAACTTGAAGGTGAAAGATGTGCTGAGGGAATTCTATGCAGATGGCAGTCTGGCCCGGCACAGGCATGGAGAGGTGAGGGGACAGAGTGTCCTGCTGTTCACAGTCAAATCCATCCCTCCAAAACTAATTCACAGAGATGCCATCTAAAAGCTTCATAACCCAAGAGAATAATAGGCCCGAGTGTAGCTGTTCGCTGTAAAATGAGAATAAGATTTACGTGTATTGGGCAGTTATTAATTATCCTTCGCTGATGAATTAGATTTCAACCTGCAGTATCGATCAGGCTGACTAAGCTGTCCATGAGAAATATCGTCAGCGTATTCAAGCGAGACTGCAAATGTAAATTACCTCCTTAGATTTGCCCACGCAGCAAGGCCTTGTTTAACAGTGTGCTGGCTTCCCTCATGCAGTGTAAGCTCAGATGTGATTGAACAACAAAAAAAAGATTTCTCAAATCAATGGTTGACACTGACTACTAATTTGCGAAGACAGCAAATACAATAATTTCTTAAGTATTTATTACAGGAGTGAAAGTTTATTTGCGACTTTGAGTTTAATTAGAAGAATGAAATGTTGTTTTTCATAATGGGAGAGAACACAGTTGCGTCCATAAAGTTACAAGTTAATTGCTGTGAAAATACAAATACGGCTACAAGACTACATTTAAATGATTTGTTGGAAATGTTGTGTTTTGGTGGTGCAGCTCCGTTAGTCTCTCTCCCTTGTTTTTTTCTTTGTGTGATCCGGCTGCCTTGCATTCATATTATTTATTACTCGGGCAGCTCTGCAGGGTAAAAAGTAGGGAAATGGAATATGAACAACAAATGGGTTTGTAGTTCACCATTCTCAGGGGACTACAGCTTGTTAGCCCTGCAGCATAATATCATGTGAGAAACACAGATGCCATGCCAGACAGATGGACTGAAATTTTCAAGCAGGAGCTTATTTTTTTGTTTTATGTCACTGTCACATGACACCCTGTAGACACTTTGTTTTGGTAAATTTGTAAATTATTGAATTCAATCTATTTAAGAAGCTTTTAGGGCTTTTAGGATCTTGTAAATCCCTATTTGAGCTTAGAACAGCTGATAAAGCGACACTTGTAAAACATAAGATTTTCACACAGTTGTTCACAGTATTATCTTTTTTTTATTTACAGAAGTAACAAGCATATTATATACAAATAAGCTTTAAAGCATTCATTTCACACTTTACTAGACCGCTGTAAACAGAACATGCTTCTCCCATTCATCTTTTTTTCCCAGTGCATCAATGAAGAAGGCTTTCGTCTGTTTCTCAAGACATATTTAGAAGTGGAGGACTTCCCTGTGGATCTCTGCCAGAGACTCTTCCTCTCCTTTCAAAACTCTGAACCCGGCCAAGAAGACAGTACCAGTGAGATTATACATACGCACCGTGCATACAAACAGCTTACAGCCTTTTCAGCCGACCCTTTTCGCCTCATGGCCGATTTGGCATGCGTGCAGTTATCACCACATCCCTGCATCGTACTGTTTGTCTACATATGGTAACTAGAGAATTCACAGCCTCCTCTCTCTCCTCAATCTCTCCTGTAGAGGAAGTCTTCCTTAAAGATGTCTCATGTTACTTCTCTCTACTTGAAGATGGCCAGCCCAGGGACAAACTGGAGTGTGAGTTTTTGTTTTCTTTTGTGCCCAAAATAGTAATGACTCATCTAGCAGCTCCACTTTCATTTCCATTCTTTCTTTAGTTGCTTTCAGGCTTTATGACAGAGATGGGAATGGAGTATTGGACAGCTCTGTAAGTTGTTGAGAAAATCTTTTAAAGTATAATTAAAACATCTTCAAAACAGCCGCAATACCAAAACAAGCCTGCTACATTTTGAACAGGAAGTGGATCGGATTATTGCACAGATGATGCACGCTGCAGAATATCTCGACTGGGATGTGTCAGAGCTCAAGCCGGTAAGTCCCAGAATATAAATGTAATGCAAATATCCTGCATGCACTGCACTTAGGTAAAGTATAGTAAATGTATGTGAAGACAGATTTATTTGCACAAGACATCCATAGCAGTGTCAGGTACACACTATATGACACTTCTTGTTACTCATTTCCCAGAGGTTCATAAAGTGATAAGCCTCTCTGCATATACAATTGACAGATTCCCCAGCTCGACTAGTTTCAGAAACCACATGGCCCTTTAAGTAATAGAAACGTGTGTGCTGATTGGATAATAACAACTGAATGTGATTTCATCAGGTTCTGAAGGACATGATGACAGCAATTGATGCTGACAGCAGCGGCACGGTTTCTCTGGATGAGTGGGTACAAGGAGGCATGAACAACGTTCCCTTGCTGGTCTTGCTGGGTCTAAAGGTGCTTTTAAAAGGATCGTGTGTTGGCTGCAAAGTCCAAGCTCAAATATATTTCTTTTTTATAGCAGATATTTCACAAAGTGGTAACTACTCTTGTAAATTCCTGGCCTTGCATGCCTCGCCTCTGTCCTTCGCCTCCTCCTCCTTTTCCCTGAAGCCCTTTTTGCCAACTCACTGTTACAGGGTGTGGTAGTCTCATTCCTTCCAATGCACGCTCTGCACCATCAGAATGCCTTTGTGTTTTCCATTTATTCTGCACAACATGAATGCTTGAATACTATAGCAGTGCTTAGCGCTAAGGCCGTGTATATACAACTGAGGAAATAATTAAAGGAAAGCACCCTAAGATTAAAAGAAAACAAATGACAAAAAGGGTTTCCCTTTGTTGGTATGTGCTAATCCATGTAATTTAAGAAATATTTTTATATGCTTACACATCCCCTTCCACTCAGAGCTAGACTCTTTTGGCACTTAAAAACTTAAACCCAAAGAGCTCAAGCATATTTGTTTGTTATTTTTGTAATTTTATTTTTGTGGATACAAACCAAGCAGAGACAGCTTTGGGTCTAATGGAATTTCACTTGAGAGACTTTCCTCACGTGTCACTCTGACCTTTTCCTAAAATGTTTTAATCCTCTTGCACTGCCAAACAGAGTAAAACGGTTTCCCACCACCATCTGTACAATTTGTATATAAGTCTGGTATATTTTAATTATTATAAATACTTAACTTGGCAGGAGTTACACATGCTTGCATTGACCAGTTGTATTAATCTGAGGCTAGTATTCACAAGAGTTAGACAGAACTCTCCACTGAGAATTCAGTTTTTAATTTCATCCCTTTAAAATGAATCAATTTATTATTGGCCCTATACTTTAAAATGGTTTATGAGATCCGCTTTGTGTTATGGATGTTTAGTGTGTTGCCAACAATATAGAAGCCACGCACAGTCTGTTTGACAATTAGCTGCAGCGATCTAAACCCACAAACTAGATTGTGTCACTGGGTTTGGCCTCTGCAACAATGCCAGGGACTTCCCCTCCAGCTATTTCTAGCCACCAGTGGACATTTGAAGCCTAGGGTGCATAAATTCAGCCCCCTTACAGTTCCTGTATGCTGATTCGCAATTCTGTCTACTGATCCTCTTGCAGCAAGTGAAAGGGTGATACATCCTGTCGTTAAAAAAAAAAGCATTTCAGTATCTAATCTGGATAAGAACGCTGACCACTCAGTAAACAGATTGAAAGTAATTTTATAATCTTCTGTTAAGCGAGATTATAGATAGTTTTGATTTGAATGTCCATGAAGTTGTGCGTTGTGTGATGATATGTAGAGTCACCGCCATACTGCATAATGAGCCATCTCATTAAGTTTGATAATGAATGGGTGCAAAAGATGAAAAGCATGCCTTGTTGTGGAACTAAAATGTAAGAATTGGAAGAGAGAAGAGCTTCTTTTCTTGCAAACATATATATTTTTCTGTTCAAAAATCATATGCACAAAATAAAAGATCATAAACCGTTTTATTCTTCCCTTTGCACTGACTTCTTCATTGACTGTTGTTTCAACAAACAGATGACCCAGAAAGACGGGCAACACCTATGGAGGATGAAAAATTTTAACAAGCCCGTTTACTGCAACGTGTGTCACAGCATGCTGCTGGGTTTGAGGAAGCAGGGGCTGTGCTGCACCTGTGAGTACAAAAACTAACCAGAAGAGGGCGCAAGGCAGTGTCTAATTTGAAAATTGCATTAATTTTTTTGGGGATTAATCAATTCTCATCCGCCTCCTTGACATTTACCACAGTAATTTATATGTGTTTACAAATTATGTGACAGCTGGTTTGTGTGTCCTTTTGCGCAGCCTGCAAATACACAGTCCACGGTCGCTGTGCTAACAAGAACCCGACCCCTTGCGCCAGGACATACGTGAAGTCAAAGAAAGAAATAGGGGTATGCTGATGTCTCCATGACAACCTTTACAGTCACATGCACGGTCTAAATTTGATTTCATGCTATGTCTGAGTGCTCTTACACGGACAATTTAAAATCCATCCCCCTTTTCAGGTTTCAACACATGACTGGGTGAGTGGGAACTGTGACTCTAGGAAGTGTGACAAATGCCAGAAGAAGATCAAGAGCTTGCAAGGCCTAACAGGCAAACACTGTGTGTGGTGCCACACGATGGTGAGCGAACATATCAGTGCATGACTCATTTAGGAATAAATTTGAGTAAATTACTTTCTAAGGAAGGAGGCGATTCGATTTAGTTGCATTTTGGAATTGTTGTGTGCATTTGTATCTATTGAATCCAGGAAGGCTTTTCCCCGCCCTTTCTATGCAGTTTCTTTTAATTGTATGCTCTAAATCTGCTTTGTATTTCTGAGTAATTTTATTTGTATTCTACAGCGTCATGATCAATGTGTGGACCAAGAGTCAACACAGTGTACGTGTGGGCTGCTCAGAGACCATATTCTTCCTCCATGGGCCATATATCCTGTTATAAAGGTACACAACTATCCTCAGGCACATCTCAAGCAAATGCACAGCTCAAAGAGTATGCAAACAGTGCCTCTCTCACACCAACGCAAAACATAACATCAGCCAGAGGCTGTTTTTTTCATTGGTAAATCATTCTCACCTGTGTGGCATTTTGTCAGGTACACAGTGTAGATGTTTTTTATCCAAGAAACACTATGATATTTTTAATGATTTATTTACTCTCTGCCTTTATTGTTCTCCCTAAAGGAGAGACCAAATAATGTAAAAAATGGCTGCTTGGGGTCAGGAGATGACAGCGAGCTCAATACCACTCCTGACGGACAAGTGCTTCAGGTATTATTCATGCAAGCAAAAGCTTTTCATTAAAGCTGAATAACAAGAGCTCGAAAATGTACACCATGCTATTAGTGTGGGGTTTGCTTTTTATATTCCTTTAGTATAATACCTGTAACATTTGTTTATTAATCATCAGATCTGCCCTGTGCCGAACACCCATCCTCTTCTAGTGTTCGTCAACCCTAAAAGTGGTGGTAAGCAGGGAGAAAGGTGAGCTCAGAAAAGAATATTTTACTGGAAAAAGAGATTTCAAATCCACGAGCGTTGTGCAACTTGGTTTTCTTTGTGTTTTCTTTATTTCAGAGTGCTGCGTAAATTTCAGTTTTTACTGAATCCACGACAAGTATACAACCTTTCAAATGGCGGCCCTGGACCAGGGTAAGTGAAGTGATACAAGAGTTTTTGTTCAAACTGATTTTAATATTAGATTATTTCTTACCACATTATCCTGAGTACTTACTTAAACCTCCATAACTTCCTGTTACAGTTTTTTTCCCCCAAAATCTCTTTCAAATTTCTTTCAGTTTGAGTTTCTTCAGAAACCTTAAGGAGTACAGGATCTTGGTGTGCGGTGGAGACGGCACAGTTGGGTGGATTCTCGATGCAATAGGTGAGATTGTTGGCACAAACTTCACAAAATCACATGTGAAATTGATTGTTACACGCTTTGTATTTCCTTCCCTTTTTTTGCATTCAGACAAAGGCAATCTGCTGGTGCGGCCACCTGTCGCTGTACTTCCTCTTGGCACAGGAAATGACCTTGCACGATGCCTGCGCTGGGGAGGAGGTGAGAAATGAAGAGATGAAGTGTTCCCTTATGTAAATAAGATAATACTTGCAGGTCACTATTTTCATGCTTTGGCGCCACTGTCTATTTGTACTTTCAGACAGTGTTTGTACTAAGTAAATTGGCTTCAGCAAGAGCTTCAGATTAAAGTTTTCTTGTCTTCATATTTTAAGGGTATGATGGCGAAGATCTGAACCGTATTCTTAAAGACATTGAGGGGAGCTCCCAGGTGCTGATGGATCGCTGGAGCGTGCAGGTTATCACTGATGAGAATCAAGAGGAGGGTGACCCAGTGCCATATGAAATAATCAACAACTACTTCTCTATTGGAGTTGTGAGTTTCTCATAAATGTGTAATACAAGAGGAAGTGTTTTATTTTCGGTTTAGTAGGTCGTATAATTGCTGTATTGTTTTGTGTTTGCAGGATGCCTCCATTGCCCACCGGTTTCACACAATGAGGGAAAAACATCCTCAGAAATTCAACAGCAGGTTTGCATATTTGTTTGAATATTATGTGTCTCTAGGGCACATTGTCAGGAACAGCAAACAAAGCGAATGCATTCCTGCTTATAGCAGTACAACAGTGTTTCATAGCTTAACAGATGCACAGTTTAACAACACAATAGAGCTAAAAGACAGCAAATTTTCTCTTTGCAACTTGACTTCTATATTTCCTGTTTGCCTTTGCAATTGCTGCTTTTTTTAAGCAGTAAAAGACACAAATGCTCGAGGTGACAGCAGATGTCTGTGGCAGCAAGTGTTGCTGCTTGACTCCTACTCTTTCTAAAGCGCCGCGTGCGCTAAAAGGAGAAAATGTTCTGTGAAAGTGAAGTATCACTTAAACCTAAAGGAGACGCTTTTTCTAACGGCAGAATGAAGAACAAGCTGTGGTATTTTGAATTTGCCACTTCAGAAACCATCTCTGCTTCCTGCAAAAAACTGAGCGAAAACTTAACAATCGAGGTGAGAGCACAGCACACAAGTTTGCAGTTTGCTACTTTGAAATAAGTAGCCTCGATACAAAACAGCAATCAGAGACAGCGCACTGATATTTCACTCTAACGCTGCGGTGTGCTGTACTATCTCCAGTGTTGCGGTACTCCCCTGGATCTCAGTGGAGTGTCTCTTGAGGGTGTTGCTATCCTAAACATTCCTAGCATGCATGGTGGGTCCAACCTGTGGGGTGAGACCAAAAAAGTGGACACTAAGGGACTGACGGCGCAGGAAGAGCCGGAGGTGATCATCAATCCAGAAATCCTGAAAGTGGCTTCCCAAGGTATTTTGCAGTTGACCTGTATTACTCAGATGTCTGATCTAACAGCAGTGGTCCTGAGAGAACACAATGAAATACACAAATTAATGAAAATATAATTAGCAGCAAGTATAAAGTTTATCTAAATTCATCTTCACTTCAAGCCTCATCTCCTCACCTGAAATCACTTCTCTAATACACAGAAACGTGCAATAATATGTTTATTTATTTCTGATATTGTAACGATTTCTTGTCGGCAAATTAGACGTGCAACATCTGACAACCAGCAACATCGAAAACTAACCAACATCAGACGGATATAAGCTAACATTATGTTTGCTTTAGTGTCCTAAAGATTACATTTTCCCTTTGTTAAACAGTTTGATTACATTCCTTTAACGTATGGAAGTTTATTCAGTATGTGAATGTTATCAGCAGCACTTACTGATAGAAAAGTTCAGCTTATCCTCAAACTCACGTCAGCATCAGCGTCATTGGACAGAAGTGAGCTTCACTGACTCATCGACTCACATTAGACTTTTCACAAAGTTTAACCTGTCACCAACTCCTTTATGAGTCTTTTTACGAGCCACCAGCAGTGCATTAAGTACTTATCTCTTCATCCATTCTGCCAGTATATATCCAGAGTATATAAACTTACTTCCTAGAGGAATTTCACAATTAAAAATGTGTTGCGGGCAACATATATCTCTCTCTGATAGTTTTAAATAACCAGACAATCCCAAAATACACGGTAGTCATTTGCATTTTAATTTCCACATTTTCTCCAACAGACAGGGGGTTGATGTTCTAGCAACAGTACTAGAGGGTGTAATAAAAAAATACATTTATTCCAACCAAACTTCCTCTGTTTCTAAATTGCACAAATTATAATAACAGTCCAATGAAACTGGAACCCATATGATGATGTTTGGTCTAACTTTGAATGTGGAGTTACTGATTTTCTGGCCACTTGAGGGCAGCATAACCCTGTGTACACGATTTTGACCCCTTAAAGGTCATCTATGCTGTACTATACTGTACTTCTGTCCATCTCCATATATTTATTCTTGGCTTTTACTATAAACATATTTACTACATAATTCACATTTAAAGATGATATCTATTTATCTTATTTATTTGTAGCAGCCCCTCTTCTTTCTTTGAAAGTGATAGTCCATTCAAGTGTTTAACTTTTTTATGACTGGCCAAAATATTAACACTTAAATGCAGGGTTTTAGTGCATACATACAAACAAGTACCTGGTGCTATTTGTGTAATCTGGTTATTGAACTTTATGATACCGAGCCACCAGAATAGCAAGCCAAAATTTCAAGGCATCTGTATTCTTATCTGCAAAAAAAATGTTTATGTGTCATCTTCCATGTTCTTAGTTCTTCTTTTGATTGTACTGTAAAGTTCCTCCACTATCTTATCAGAAGATTTCATGCACTACAGAAAAGGGTTTTGGTGCCCCTGGTCAGCATTCATTTGAAGTAGGCCCAATTTCTCACAGAAGGGATGCTTAGTTTCCATGTGCCTCTTCAGTGCTCGAATGGCACCATGTTAACATTAGCCAACGTCTCAGAAACGATGACGCATGCAGGCTGAAAGCTGTTGACATCTCAGCTGAAATCTTAAGAAGCAGAAACCAGCTTCTGCAAAAATGTTGTTTTTTTTTTTCTTTTTTCTTGAGGTTCTCTGCACTAGTGGTTAGTTATGGTTTGCTTCTCAAATCAGTTTCCTCCTAACTATTCATCTCTGTGCTGTCAGCCAAGACCTGAGTCCAACCATCCCGCCATTGTATGCACAGAGAAATAAGTGCACGTAAACTGCAGTTGTTTGCAGGTGCATGATGATTATACATTATGTATGATTATTCATATACATTGGTGTGCCTCAAACCACTGCTGTCATTGATCTCCACTCTGATGCAGATTAAATATGAGAAGTGGCATCTGCCTCAGGCCCAATCTTGTCTTCCTTCTCTGGACTGATTAGCCTCTGCTTTCTTGTCAGACCTCAGTGATCGGCGATTAGAGGTGGTCGGCCTTGAAGGAGCCATGGAGATGGGCCAGATTTACACTGGACTCAAGAGCGCGGTGCGGCTCGCGAAAACTTCTCAGATCACCATCAGGTGAGGGGGGGAAAAAAGACACACGGACATGTTCAGACATGACAAGGCTGGACTTTCAGCTTCAACAGTGGGTCGTAGTTAGGGATCATCGTTAGCTAATTTACATAAGAAGATACATTTACATTTTAATGACACATGACCTTCCTGATGCATTCTGTTTATCCCTCTCTACGTAGGACAAAGAAGGCATTACCAATGCAGATAGATGGAGAACCGTGGATGCAGCCTCCCTGCACGGTAAACACTGCACAGGCACAGAAACACAGGCTGCTTTAGTATTAGAGCAATGCAATGAAGTCACATGCCTGAAATGCCTGATTTTATATATATTTTTTTAATTTACAGATTCACATCACACACAAGAATCAAGCCTGTATGTTGATGGGTCCTCCGGCCAAACCATCTGGCTTTTTCAAATGAAACAGACTGACGACATGCACGTGTTTGCTGTATATAGACAACTGACTCTTTTTCTCTGTAACATAAAATCAGTTTGGATGTGTATGTTGTAGAAAAACTGCATTGTGACAGTCAAAGTTAGGATAACTATTTCAAAAGTTCTGCATTACTGTAACACATAAACTAAGCATGGCATAATACAAATACAAATGTTATGGTACGATAAGTTTGCATTGTGGCAAAATTGACCAAATTTTCTCAGTGTTTTCTATCAATACTCAACACTTGCTGTGTGAGTGCTAAGTGGAAGTGCTGCTTGGTAGAAACTTAAAGCAAGCTGAATATCATGCGAAGAGTAGAGTATTCAGCTCCATGTGCCTTTATTAGCTGTTCTCTTCATTATGGCTTAGGTAGACGAACATACAGGCATGCACTTTGAGCATAGACCATGTAGTATTGCTGTTTCGTTGTTGTTTTAAAGAAAGTCAGAAATATGTTTGTGTGAATTTGGAACCAAGACAGAAGAAAAGACAAAGCTACATTTCAGTGATGTTGAAGATACTTGAAAGTGTTATTGGGAATAGTAAAGAGGCTGCATGTTGATTCACTTCCTCCTGTTCCCGTGTGTGTGCGTGTGTTTGTGTGCATCAGTGAGCGTGTATGAGTGTGAGGGCATAAAGCTGAGATATGTTGATTTTAATTTGTAATTTGTGATGAGTTCAATTCGAACTTATTGGTTAAGATATGTTTAAACATGTTTATTTTTATTTAAATGCTTTATAAATCATATCATTCCAGTATATCAGGAGGATGTTGATGTAATAAGTAACTGTGTAAAGATTTTAATAAATCATCTGGACTTCAGTTTTTGTTTTGTACTTCTTACAATTCGATCATTTTTACATACCACAAGGGGGCATTGCTAACTTTTTTTTAGTCCTGGGTCATGCACTCATCAAAGTCTCTCTCTGTGAAAGACTTTTTTTTTTTTTTTTTATCTTAGAGATTAATCTGTTTAGTGTCACGGATCTATAATCTGTTCAGATTTCCCCCTGGTGAATTTTAACAAGTAATAAAAACACTGCAATGTGCAATGTGTGCACTAACAACATGATGACACACCTGTGGAAACTCTGTCAATGGCTGGTGGTCACAATGGTTTACACAACTGTACTGCAAACAGTCGGCCACACAGAAAATTATGTAAGACCCCAGGTTTCTAATGAAATTTACACACGATTATTTCTGCAAGGCACATTTGCTTTTTTGCAGCTTCTCCCTCATTTGAAATATTCCCAATTGATGAATGAGCAAATACTCAAAGCAGCTTTTCAATGTTATTAAAGAAAAATAAGCAAAATCGTTTTAAACTTTTAACAAAAGGATAGAAAATCATCAGTCAACTTATTGAACTGGATTGATTCATAATGCATGCACTGGTAATAAACATAAATGAAAACCCACCTGCGTCACCTTATCAGAGGATTTAAATCCATCCAAATGGTCCTGCTGCCTGGGTTCAGATCCAGCACTCATTTGCAGCAGGCTTAATCTCTTTTGGCAAAAGAGTCATTAAGATTTCTAAAGACAGAAGGAAGCTGAAGTGGGTGATCCAACATTCAAACTGCTACCAATTAGTACAAGAAGCTGAGGTATTTCAGCTGATAATTTTGTCTGATATTCTATTTTTGGTCTGTTAAAAATCAGAAGTATCGTTTTGTCCTACCAGTAGTCTGCAACCATATAAAAAGTAAATAAGCGGAAACTCTGTCTTCTTGTCTGGAATTTTTGGATTACATTTTTTAGCTACTGGTCGATTTTCTTTCAATCAGCTAAGAAACTAATGACATTTATTTATTTGTATCTTGGTAAACACTGTTTGCTGTTGTTTCAATGCGAAACAGAAATGATCCGAGGTGCACTTGAAGGCACCGCGGAGGAGGCAAGTCCCTGTCGCTATTGGCAGTCATTTGTGTTCCTCAAAACAGTCCCCGCCTCCAAACTATTCAAAGGAAACAAGAGAAATTGTAGTTGGCTCCACGCTGAAGCTCCAAACTCGGTCAGCATCTCCCTCGGCAGGTTTCAGACTCTGTGGGAGGACACCAAGAAAGTTATTTTTACTTTTTTCAGTTTTCATTTTCAACAACAATGACGTTCAGGAGGCTGAAGAAGGTGAACTCCAATGGACCGGAGAGCGGTCCCGCATCTCAAGACGACATTTATTTCCCTTCGTCAAAGTCGGACAGCTGCAGGACTATGGACACACCGAGCAACTCCTCGGAGGTTTACAACTACAAGACCCTGGCTTACTCGGGGGGGACGCTGCCCAGAAACTACAAAAAGGTATTGCTGCTGTTCCTGTTAAAAGTTTGTTAGCTGAATGTACCTGCAAAAGTTTCTTTTTTGGCAGGTACACTCATTAATTAAAGTTTTATTAAATTTATTCAGTGCTTTTTCAACTTACAAGGCAAAAATCATTTACACAGTAATTTCTGTATGTTTCCTATTAGTCCTTTTATTACTTATTATTTAAGCAGAGACTGTAAGCTTATTAAAAGGGTTATCAAGTTATTGTATCCAGTGAGTGGCTGGTCGGCGCCACACAGGACATCTTATAGCAGCCCATCTCGGGGCAAGGGTGCCCACCCAGACTCTGAATCTTATGCTGTATGAAACAGATTTCGCCCATGTTCTTCATACCTGAAATGATCATCATACCTTAAAATCTTTATCTGGATGAAAGTGATCTCTAAGATTAAACACATTTTTCTGAAACGCATGACTGATAAGTTTTTGTTGTAACAGGTTACAAAAGCAAATTTGCATTTGATGATTCATAGAAAGTTTGTCACTGTAGTCATTTTAACAGTAAGTTGCATCAGAGCTACAGGATGCGCTACAGAGTTCGGAGGGACGTGCTTATTTGCTTAAAACTTACAGCAGTCAGTCATAGTATGCAGATCACCTGCCCGGATCTTTCCCTTCGGGATGTTTGTCTTCTTCCTCCTTCCTTCCCTGAGCCGTTTTGCAGTTAGGGACAGCCGTTGACTTTGGGGCAGGTAGGTGGGGGTGGGTCAGTATGAGGATCAGTGTGATCATTGTTATTCACATCACCTGCCGTGGTTTGAATGTTGTGGCTGATTGTGATCTGATTGGTTATAAATTGGCCTCGAGTCTTCTTATTTCAGGGGAAATTATTTTAACCTGTGGCCTACATATTAGTCTGGATTTGAGGAACGGTTTCAGACAGCCCTCATCCTTTAGTCCATGTTGCGTAATGCTTAATGTTTATACTGTAAATTTGTTTGGCTACTGCATCAGTCACTTTTATTGTCCTCTGATGAAGCTGATTTCAGTGAATTCTCTTACTCAACTTGCTTTGGAGTTTTCTGCCTGAAGAGCACATCAGAGTTGGAAAAACTCCTTTCACAGTGTCCTGTTGTGACTGAGGCACAGTTAAACCCACACACATACACTAGAGCGACGGGTTACAACACAGCATTGTGTACACTCGGGGATGGAGATCCTGCTCGAGCCACCCCTGTTGGTCTCTCTGGGTATTTGGGAATAAATGCACTCATTGAGACTCCTCTGGGTCAATTCTGTAAGTGTTGGGACATAAAGAAAGCAACATTTTACTACCCAGAGAGACTGTAGCACAAAGCAGCCTTTCATTGGAGCGGGATTTGAAAATGATTGAGCTGGAACAGAGGTGGATTGATTCAAGTGATTTTAGTGGAGCCTTCTGGACAGATACCTGCCTTATTTACACAGTTAGGTGGGGCAGGGACCTGAACTGCTCCTGCTGGTGAGTTGGCTTTTCTCTCAATGCTGTTATTGTGCTCCGTGCTCACCTCTGTCTTATTTGCTTCTTTTAATAGACTGCACTTGGTGTAAACAGCGCTCCAGTTTTTAGATTGGTTGACAGCCTGTGCCTGAAGGCGGCCAATTTGCTGTTATGCGTAGTAGGTATGCGTGCAACTCTTGTTTTGATGTCATGAGCAATGAGTAGACAGAGCAGCAGTCACGCATTTCTGGTTTCGTCAACAATGTCTCCATGCTGGCATGCTGGTTAAATAGCTTAAGAATACCAAAACACTCTTGGCTCATTATTCGAGACGACTGGACGGACTGGCTGCTGATCGCTGATGTGCTCAGTAGGTGTGCCTAGGAAATGCTCGGGGGGAGGGGGGGAAATCCTCGTGAGTAAACTTGAAGCTACGCAGGTGTGTGACATGCTTCACATCTCGTTTCGTTTTCTCCTTGCAGGGTGGCGGCTTACAGAAGTGGAAACCCCTTACGCAGACGCCAGAACCACAAAGGTACAACATCCCTCATCTTTCTCTGATATTTCTCTTTGGACTTTTTTATTTTTTCCCTCTCACTGTGCCTTCACATGAATTCTTTCACGGTGGCATCTTCCTCAGAAAAATGATTCAGGGCGAGCAGCCTCATATCAGAGTGAATGGCAGTCATTCAAACAGGGGGTCGCTGATTAAAGCCATTGTTAAGGGAGGTTATAAATATTCATTGAGCCTCGTTGAGCTTCACTCCAACAGGCCGTTGTACTGTTACTGTACGTCTGCATGTGACGTCCGCATGCTCCTGCATACAGAGGAAGTCCTGTGCAGCCAGTGGAGTTGTATTGTTATGCAGTTTAGTTAAGGATGCAGAGAAACACAGACATTAACCTCTCGCTGACTTTCACTCCTCCTTCCTCTTGAATTTTGTATTTGATGTACATAAAAGGCTGTTTTATGGATGAGTCAGAATAAACATCATTAAGCTATGTTCGAATGAGCTATAAAACCTCTAAAACCATAACGCATACTTTTATTATTGGACTGTGCTAGAATAGATTTGCACCATAGTTTATCTCATTCTGGGCAGCCTACTTCATGGTTCCTTCCCCCACTTCGATCTTGTGGTTCTAACTTTATCTGACTTGCTGCAACTTAAGAAGTCGAAAAAAAATTCCACACTCTGTTTGTCAACCTTTATTGACAGAAAGATGATATAAGCCTCTAAAGGATATCCCCGCTCTTCAACATCATACAGTGTCATACCCTGACCTTATCATTTCAAACTGACCATGTCTAGTATAAGCATACACCACTGAATAAATTACAGAAGACTACGAGTTTAGAGATAAAACTAAAAAGCTGTGATTGTTGTTCATGTAACCCCCATCAAACTTTTAAAAAAGGAAAGGACATTTATGCCTCTGCTTTATTGGAAACAGTGAAAACTTCTCCTTAACTATATCCTAGTGTTCAAGGCGACATCTATAAATGTCCTATTTTGTCCAAATTGTAGTATAAAACCCATTCATCCGCCCATTGTCGTAACTAAATGTCCCATTCAGGGTCGTGGAGCTGCTGGAGCTGATTCCAGCTATAATTGGGTACAGCCTTGACAAAACCTCCCCTTGTTTACCCATCGTTTATTGAGATTATTTGTACTGGTGAACATTTTTATTTTGCTTGATTCTACAACTGAATCAGAAGGTGAATACCTCCTTTAAGGCTAAAAAGAAGTAGGCATCAACTGTTAGACCGACATGACACGATCACTTGATCTTTTCACTGCTACCTTTAAAAACATAAAAGAAACAGTGCTGGCTGCAGCAAACCCAGAGGAGAGTTTGTCCTGTTAACAGTGACAAAATGTTCCTTTTATCGTTTTATTTTAGGAAGGTGGTGGTCCTGGAGAAAAAAGAAGAGGAGGCATTTGGTTTTGAGATTCAGGTAAGTTTGGGAGTGATATTTGGGGGGGTACTTCTCGAGTACCACTTTCACGATGCGCCGCTATCTTTGTCCGCACATGATAAAACCTAAGTGACAGAAGCTTGTACATCCTGTTCTGTGTAGGAAAGGTCACACATCAGTCAATACATCAATAAACCCGTTGATGTTAATCCCATGACTGTGGAGATGCTTTTATTTTTACTTTTTCTCCCAGCATCTGTATTTTGAGCAGTGTGGTTTATTCACATGCCTTCCATGTAATACCTGCCCCGCTCTGCCCTGCTCAGCAGACAGAAACTTTTCACTTTTGACCTCAGTTTGTCTCTGATCTCGCTCTCGCTCATGTGCCCTGAAGCTGCCTACCTCACAATATCGGCTCTGTTGCTCAGGCCTCATTCTTTAAATAGTTTGCTAAATGATTAAAGCGTGTGAGTACATCTTCACATTATCGTGCTTTGGCGGTCTTTTTAGACTTCTTGGACTGAAGTACTTCTTTGAGGAAGCGACATAACTATATTGTTCTATTTCTGGATTTTGGCTGCACGTTCCCACCCTTCCTGACCAGAAGGAAGTGAGATCATGAGGACAAGTTTGATGCTACACAGAGAAAGAGATGGAGAAAGACAAATTTAGAGACTTTTTTGTTTGTTTTTTTGTTTTTTTTTCCCTCGCTGTCTGCTCTGTTAATACTGGGAGCCGAGGATCGAGCACATCAATGTGATATTTGCATTTGAAACAATATTTGCATGCTTGCGTGAGAAAGAAACAAGCAGCAGGCTCAGGCTGATTTGAATAGGATACAATCTGTCAGGCTGAATTCGGGAGCAGATAGACTTTATAACTTGAATTTTATTTTATGAGATGCTTCGTTTTCTTTTTTCTCTCAGCTGGAAATTGGTTTTCTTCGTAAGGTAGAAGCTCCTTCAGCAGCAGCAGCATGCTGACTAACAGTTTTGCTACTAGGGGAAGTCTATCTATGTTCTGCAGTGGTCTGACCTTCTGTAGAGGAGCTGTGGTGACAGAAACAAGGAAGAGCATGCAAATATGTATGGAAGTTACAAAAACGGTTGCCAGAACAACAAAATATTTGGCCTTTGGGTTTAAGTAATGCTCACGTCATGTGGTTAAGTTAAAGTAGCAAATACAACCCAATATCCTGGAGTCAGAGTGAAGTTTTCAAAAGTAAATAGTACTTGTTATAGAGGACATTTCTTACCCTCCAGTAGTTTACAACAATTACTTTTTTGGCAAAAAAAAAAAAGTAAAATCAATCTTGTCACTTTTCACTTGTAGCAGTTAATAAAACCCAACGACTGGTTATGAAATTGGTCATGTGATGATAGAACAGTAAGAGTTTTTACAACTGTAATTTGTCTTTTTGTGTTTTATTATCTTTATAACCGTAGCTTTTCAAATTATTATTACAGTACTTCCTCTTGACATTTAGTGGTGTATAGTAGTTGATTTGTGACCTGTGAGGATCAGGGCATTAAAATAACTTCAGTGTCGCGCATCAACCAGGCATGTTTCATCAGACGAGGAAGAAAACCTCATTTGCTTCTTTGCGTCACATCTCCGCGTGTTCAGTGATATCTTCTTTCCTGCATTGTCTGTCATGACTTCCTCTGCCGGTTATTCAGTGGCTTTTCAGCGTTGCCACATTCTTTTACAACACCTAGTACCTAGAGTGGGAAATTTTTTTGTGTGTGTGTGAGTTCCTTTTATTCAGTGTGATTTTTCTGTCTCCTTCAGACTTACGGTCTTCACCATCAGGACCAAAACTCTGTAGAGATGTGTACGTTTGTGTGTAAGGTCCACAACGACAGCCCGGCTCAGCAAGCAGGACTTACAGTTGGTAAGCAAACTTCCTCCTTCTGTATGTTTTCCTCTTTTTATCTGAGCTGTATTTAAGCCTAAAATAACCTGGAAAAAAAAAACTTGAAATAGACTCGAGGGGAAGCGAGCGTGACATGAGGCTTCGGTTCAGGTCGTTGTTTGCCAGCTGACGCTTGTGTAACGTGCGTCAACATAAGCACTCGTGAGTTTTTGTTTGTTGTTTAGGGAAGTACAAACAAGACTGTATCCCTACTCATTTTTCCCAGTCAACAAATAAGCTGTTGATCGACTACTCCTCACCAATGTGGCATATGACACAAAAGCAAATTAACTTTAATGGAAGTGATATTTTTAATGTCTGGCTTCCTTTTTAAAAAAACAAAATAAAATGAATTTTAAAAAAAATGAAAAAAAGAAGTCAAAATTAGAAACGGCTAATTTGTTATAACTAATTAATTAAACCAGGAAGTGCATTCATATGCTGTGTTTTAAGAGGACTGGGGAAAGACAAGAAAATATTTTTTTAAAGTGAACTGTGAATTGTCTCAGTTTTTGAAACTTGTGATTGGTCAGTCACAAGCTGTCCACACCCAGTGTTATGTTTCCATTATGTCAAAAAAAGAGGGAAGGAGATTATGTGCTGATGCTCTTACCGCCTATTTTCTTCAACCTGCGGCTGTCACTTTAGTTTCACTTCCTAAATTCCTTGCATGCTCGCTCTATTGTCCCCCCCACTCTCCGTCTTGCTGTGAACACAATGACTTCATCGCAGTGGGGATTTTTTTTTTATTTATTTATTTATTTTTTTGAAAGGTCAAAGTAGGCTAAAATCTCACAAAAGATGATGTCACATGAGTATCCACGCCACATCTTTTCCTGCTTTGATGAAACTGAAGTAGAACTTTGTGACATACGCGACTTTACAGCTACCCAGATGTAAACGGTTTAATGCCAAGTAAATGCTTTTCTGCGGTCCTGTGATGAGCCATATGCCACGAAGATGCGAATTAGTCCTCCCACATTTGTCTTGCACATGTGTTGAGGTTTCATTCAGAAGCGTGCCTCATCTGGCTGCTTCGTGAGGCGCGGCTGGTTAACATACATGTTTGTATATTTGTGTTTGTGCAGGGGACACCATCGCAAGTGTGAACGAGGCCACCGTGGAGGGGTTTCGACACAAGGAGATCGTTCAGCTCATCAGAGCCAGTGGGAACTCACTCAGGTACACAGACTCACAAAGACCAACAACAGTGGCTTCAAAACACTTTTCTCAGAATTTGTTAATACGTGTGCTCAGCTCATCCCAGTGGCTAAACGCTTGATAGAGCTGACAGGATGCTCACTTCATGGTTCACCTCTCTAACTTAAAAAACAAAAGTGAATGTGTTTCACATGGGAACAGAAACCAAATAAGTTTGAAAGCTAACAGAGGGCCGAATCAGGAAAGATGAGAATAATTTGTCACAAAAGTGCAGTTTCGGTTTTGGGATTAACGTCAGAGAGGCGGTTTATCCTGAATTCTGTTAAGGTAACATGAAAGATGTTAGTTACAGTTTTTCATTAACAATGCAGATGGTAAACATTTGCACGTGCATGAAACGTGGCAGTTTGCTTTTATTGTCAGTTGCATAAATGTTCAGTAGGATAGGAAAACAATCAGAAGATGCTATTTCTGTTTTTGGAGTCCAGGAAAAACTTGAAAAATAATTGAGGTTAACTTAAAAATCCTTCTGTATTGTACTCATTTAACTCTCTTAGAATAATTTGTCTGCCTCAGCTTTAGTATCTGGCACATCGCCGTTTAGAGTCCTTATCTGTCGGTGTGCTGAGTGGGTGTTTTTAATTTGAACCACAGTCTTCTTCAACCCCCTTCTCTGCTTGTAAAAGATTAAAAGGAAAGTTAGCATGGTGTAAGATTCTCTGAGCTGATGCAGAAGAAGTGAGGCGAACCGCATCAGAGCGCCAGTGTAGACACACTTTACAGACTGACATCATCAAATTATACTTGCAGTTCAAGTCAGTAAAAGCTGTTAGAGTGAAAACAAGCTCTGTAAGTTGTTCTCTCGCTCATGTTATTTGAACAGATTTGCGGCACTTAAGTGGAAACTGTGTGTGTTTCTTATTCTCCCCCCTTGCTTGTAAACCAAACCCGTTCCTGTTACTAACTTTATGAAAAGAGCCTTTCATATGGTCAAGTTTTATTTATTTATTTCTTTTTTTAAATCACTGTTTTCTGCCCTTGTAGTTTTTATGTGCTTCCTGCTACGCCTGTTAACTCTACTGCTTTCTGGTTTTTCGTTTAAAGGCTGGAGACGGTTTACAGTGACTCAATTCGAAAAGCTGAACTAGAGGCCCGGCTGCAGTATCTAAAGGTGAGTTTTTCACTGTTTGTCAGTGGTGAGTCAGAACGGATGAGCGTCCAGCAGCCTCTCTCACACACACGCACCCGCTTAAACATTAAGTTACATGCTGGATATAGACACCACACCTCCCTCCCTCCACACCTGTCCCTCCAGCAGCACTGCCACCTGTTACATTAGCAGTTTGTGCAGCAGGCCCACTGATGGCTGCACACATTCTTGACTCGAGCTGCCTGTGAAGTGGCCTTAAGTGAGCGAGCTTTCCCCCAAGATTACAGCAGCTGTCCTTTTTCTAATCCTCAGCGACACAGCTGCTTTGTGAGAGAATAAACCAACATTTTAAAACACGGCACCCTGCTGCTGAACGTGCCACGTTTGACGCACAAGATGAAGTAAATGTTGTTGTGTAAATAAATGTGATGTGGTTGTTGACTCATTTATGAAAAGATGGAGGGGGAAAAAAAAAAAAGAGTGAAATGAGTGAAGGCCACTTGTGTAACGATGGCAAGTCTAGACTTCAGTTAACAATCTATGACATGTCATCTTCAACTTAGTTTTAGTCTGTAGCTTCTAATTCTAGCCATGTGGCATATGGTCGCCTGCTCAATTATTCATTATTATTATCATTATTGTTATTATTTTCGTTATTGTTATTATTATTATTATTATTATTATTATTATTATTATTATTATTATTTTTAGTTTAGTACACCTGTGGTGTGGGCTCAGATGATCTGGCTTTATTGCTATTAAAGGTTGCATATGAGGGTGCTGGATCTCCTGTCTGTATGTTGTGTTTTGTTTTTTGTTTTGTTTTTTGAATTGTAATCAATTCCAATATCTTGTGTTGTCTTTTAGCAAACGCTTCATGAGAAATGGGATGAATATCGCTCGCTGATGGTGCAGGAGCAGCGCCTTGTTCATGGTAGGTGATTTTTGGCCTTGTGCAGTTAAACTTGTACATGCATACAGAGTTTGTATTCTTCTATTCTACTTTATTACTATCCAGACAAGATTCCAAAATGTAGTCAAATTCCAGGTCACACTAAATCCCAAATTTAAAAAACAAACCATAAATTAATTAAAAACAAGTTCATGTACATGTATCTAGAACATTAACAACTTCTTGAGGGGGGGAGAATCAGGATGTGTATGACTGCTGCTTTGCAGGAAGTCCTGAGTACATGGTAGAAAACAAACAGCTTGTTGCTATAGTCGGGTGGTCGCTTGTCCAAAATGAGGCAAACAAGACTCACAGAAAATTAAAGCAGTGTTTTTCATTTATTAGTCATGCTTTCTTTGCAATTGGTCATTTTCCTGTGTCCTCACGTTGCCCTTCTTCTCCGCAGGTATAGTAATGAGTGATGCTGCCTTGTATGAGTCCCTGGAGTCAGCCGGTGTGTACGGCAGCCTCGGCGCTCCAAGCCCTGCGCTTCAGAGAGCCCTGCACTGCACAGGCAGCACCAGCAGCAGCGCCAGCTTTCTCAGCACGGCCACAGAGGACGACCCTCTCTACCAAACCTGCATATATCAGGCGGATGGCAGCGTGGACTCTGACAGTGCAGAAAAAAAGAAAGAACAGTTACCGAAGCTGCAACGCCTCCGGCCGGCCAGCGAGTTCTTTTCAACGACCAAGACGCAGCTGACACGCAGCGCCAGCACTCGCAGCTACGTAAAAGGATCTTCGTCGTCGTCCGTTCCGGGGGAGAAGCAGGGAGGCACGCTGCAGAGGAAGCCCAAACAGAAAAGCTTCCGCAGACGCCTCCTCAAATTCATCCCCGGCTTGAACCGACCACTGGAGGAGGAGGAGAGCAAACTGTGAGCAGCAAACGGAGCCGTTCACAGAGAGCAGAACTAAAGACTTAAAGTAATAATTACTGCCAAACTAAAGTGCCAAAGAAAACAGCAAGCAGCCCCAAAGAGTGAAGAATTTAAGACCAAAGTGTATTGGTTCTGTAGTTGCACCTCTTCCTGTTTAAATGGGTAGACCAATGGACATTTAGCTACATTCGGTAGCATTCAGTGTTTTATGGCTGTACATAAGTTTTTCTTTTTGTTTGTTCTAAGTTATTTATTTATTTTTGCATGTTCAGTTTATGTTCAGAATGATGTCTCAGTTTGTACTGCATGCAGAAGTTTAATTTTGACAGCTGAATAAAACACCAATGATAATTGTAATTGTGTAGCAGAACATTTTGTAAAAAACAACTTTGATAATAACTTCAGATGACTCAGGCTGATCATATTTTATCTTCTCTACTCGAGGCCACGGTTCCCCAAAATAAAAACTGTGGCTGATGATTATATGCGCATTATTTTGTGCAGAACTTGCTTGAAAAGCTATTTTCCTCCCCAAGCCACAACTGTTTGTGGGAATTGTAGCTGCCAAGCTTAAATTAGTGCCAAGACCCCGAGTGTACACACAATCTGTAATTTCCCCTGGTGGAGATGTGCCCTGCTCCATGTGATGCTTTTAAATATAGTAAACCTTTATAATTTCACAACTCTTCCACCGTTTAAGAATGTTATCAGCCGAGTTCTGGAGGTTAGCGTGCGGCTTGGGATGCTTTAGGCTTTTTTGTGGTGTGAGATATCCAGAATGGCGGCTGTTGTATCTGCTCTGACACAGTTTATTGTTGCGAGAATAGTGAGGAATGTGCAGAGAAAGGCATGACCCAGAATTCCAAACACAACCGCTTTCTTTCAGCTCCTGCAGGCGAATGCAGATTCCTACTCTTCCACACTCCCATATTCCCATGGCGGCTTCAGTTGTCCAAGGGCTCGCTGGGTGTTGGGGTGTGTGAGCGTTTGTTGGGCGGGGGTCGCTTGGAGTCTTTTCATTCCTGGCTCCCAGCTGACCTATGAGGTCATGGTGGTCACTCTCTCATTGGCTCTGTTGGGTTGATCCCTTTTGTCCTCTGCTGCTCGTTCACAGATGCATTAGGAGTGACGATGCTGGTGAGCGATGGTATGTGGACATGTGTCAAAGCCAGGCCCTCTCATCCTCGTTTATGTAGTGAGAAGGAGAAGCAGTGGAAAGGACGTCGTTATAAAGGATTGTTATGCGTGTCTGCTGGTGCTTGAAATATGGGGTTGGAGTGAATGGGCCAAATGTGTAACGAGGGTTTAATTAGTCAAGATAATTGTTTTTAGTGCACAATGTGTGGAAGAGCTATATAACAGAGATGTGGGGCCCAAACAAGCAGGCTGCAGTTGATACTCGGCAATTAACATCACAGGAGATTAGGCTAGGCGTGTGGTTGCTGTTGCAAATATTTGCATGACACCCACAAGCTTAAAGGCTGCTGTTGACGTAAAAACTAAATGGAGAATTTGTTTGTCTTTGCACAAGTGGGTTTGACAGGTTTACTTCAGTTTCTGCTTTTTGTGCTCCCTGAACTAATTACTAATATACTTAACTGCCATCTCTACTGTCACAATAGTTTATGACAATGCTTAGTACGCTGGATTATAAATTTTCTTCCCTTACAATGTTTAAGAGGAAAAGCAGCTTCAGAATTGGGAGTAGCTGATGCAGGCTACAAAGACCATTCAAATAGTCAACAATTGAGGTAAAAGCTACAATAAAAACTCCTCATTCATGACTGCAAAACAGTAAAGTATTGCCATAAAGCAAAAGCTGTGATTGTTTAGTCATGACTGAGACTGTAAATGACCATTCTCATATTCATTTGATCAATAAAACTCAAGAAAAATTACAGCATACATCTGAATAGGCCGGTCCAGAAGACTCCCTATATAAACATGTATAAGTATGTTTTCAGGTGTTTGCTGAATGACAAACATTTATTTAGGTTACATAACAGTTCAGTGCCCTGTCTGTAGGGTAACTGCTTTATTATTGCAGCTGTAGTGTACATGAATAAAGGGAAATTAACAGAATATTTCCCCGTTTTTTTTTTTATATCACGCCTCGTCTCGAGATGTTTCTACTCAATAAATAAAAACAAACAAACAAAAAACTCTCCAACGCGGAACGTGAGATTTTTATTAGTTTAGAGTTTTCTAGCTTAAATTTCCACTTCCCTGCATCTGAAGTGTGAGATGATCGGCCACTGGGAGCAGACTAATGTATGCTAATGTATGTAGGATGATGTCACTTGAGGTGAAGTCAGGTGATTCTGCAGACTGCAAGATTTGGAAATGACCTCTGGGGCCAGCTCCTGTGAGATGCCTTTAAAGGCATTATTGAGAATTTTCAGTTGTGTGTGTATGTGTAAACTGTTTGTCCTGTTCTTGTCATACTTAGTGTGAGTTCCCTCCAGACCAGGGGTGTCAGACATGTGGCCTGAAGGTGAGAATCGACCCCGAATCCAGATTACTAAATACTAATTGCTTAATAACCTCAGAAAGCATGATAATTATGGTAAGTCAATAATAGCTTCAGTTCTACAGCTCTTGGCCTGAAAAGTATTTCTAGGGCTTGAGAATGTCTTTGACTCATAACGGGTAAAATACTGTGCTTGTTTATCCATTCATCCATTCGCTTCCGCTTATCCTTTCCAGGGTCGCGGGGGGCGCTGGAGCCTATCCCAGCTGTCATAGGGCGAGAGGCGGGGTACACCCTGGACAGGTCGCCAGTCTGTCGCAGGGCCAACACACATTCACGCTCACATTTACTCACACATTCACACCTAGTGACAATTTGGATTATCCAATTAACCTATCCCCTCAAACTGCATGTCTTTGGACGGTGGGAGGAAGCCGGAGTACCCGGAGGGAACCCACGCAAACACGGGAGAACATGCAAACTCCACACAGAAAGACCCCGGCCTGATGGTGGAATTGAACTCAGGACCTTCTTGCTGTGCGGCAACAGTGCTAACCACCGTGCCACCGTGCTTGTTTAGATTCACTTATTGTCAATGTGTAAAAAATGCACAAAGAAATCCTGCACACTACCAAGAACCTTAGCTCAGGTGTGCATAGAAGACAAAATAGCACACTTGTTCAGCAAAACACACACAGTTCCATATATTCTTGCATGCTTAAGATAGTAAAAATGCCCATAGCAGTTTTATTGCACTTGTGTAAGAAAATTGTGTATATATAGTAAACAATAAATAGTGTGGCCCTGGGTGCTTGTAGATTTGATGTGTTATTGATTTTAGTGTGGGTGATTTCAGAGCAGAGCTCAGTGTGATGCATCTGAGATTAATCGTGCAGTGCATGCTTTGATGGATCGGAAATGTTTGCCTGAGGGCTGACATTCAAACAGATGATGGGCAGGGTGAGATGGTTCCTTTAGGATGCAGTGTACTTTCAGCAGGCAGCGTGATCTGTCGTTGAGAGCAGAGACTCCCTTCTTATCTGCTGCAGAGTTTCAAAAACTTCTACCCGAGAAGATTTTGTGGCTTTGTAGATGGACGTTAAACTGTAATGCTCGTGCATTAGGAAATCTTGTTAAAATTACAGTTATATATTTTTCATGTCAGGTGTTTTTTTTTATCATTACTGTAAATGGATGCACTTCTTCACACTGAAAGAAAGGTAGGCTGTCACGCAATAGGTTTAATGGTCTGGCCCACTTGAAATTCAAATTGGGCTGTAAGTGGCCCATTCACTAAAGTGGGTCTGACACCCTTGCCCTTGAGAGACTTTCTGCCTACACCACTTTGTGTGTGGAGGGATGTGCACGCATACACAGACACAGACATGGCTGCTTGACTATCTTTGCGTTTACATTCAAAAACCCTCATCTAAATACAATTCTGACTTTTACCCTAAAGTCAAGTCTTAAATCTCAAACAGCCTCTTTAAGGGGTGTGAAAAAAAATGTTTTATGCACTCTTACACTTTCAAACTGAAACTTGTTCTGACAAAGATAGCTGAAAAAGTTTTTATTCTGGTTTATTTGTGTCTTGTATTTGGTTTCCTGTGAGTTCAGTCACTTGCTGAAAGCCACAATATGCTTCTTCTGCACAGCCACATGTAACTTTTGTTACTTATTGCGTGCATGCGAGAGTTTTAATGGACATCTGTAAACTGCTGCTGCAAAAACAAACCAGCACTACACTCTGCCCAGTCGAGCACTGAACTAGCTCTGAATAATGCCTCTAATAGTTCCTTATACACTGCTCATTACTCCAGCAATAACAAATAGCCATCACAATACACCCGAAACAAAAATGCCTAAATAAAAAAAGTATGCTATCTCTGGCCTTGCTGTACTTATTTATCTACTTAATTGTAGTTTTGAGCATTTCATTCAAAGTCCTAGAGCCTTGTTTCGACAGGGTTTAATCAATTGGCGAATCTTAATTTTAAGACATCAGAGGGGAAAAAGTTCCACTGACCCCTCATGCATATGTAAGTTCCTTTTGTGTCCCTTTACATGCAAATTCAATTGTAGAGTTAGACTTTTTAAACCAGCTGAAAGTAGAGACAGAGTAGAACAAAATGTGCCTGGGGGACAAGTCCTCTTCCCGTCTGTCAGTTGTGAAAATGAACATTTGAGAAAGGGAAGCGGGAGGGCCTGTAGGACAGAACTGAGCCTCTGTGGTGAAACAGTTCAGACCAGAGTGCTATTTCTCAATCATGCCATATGCTGTGCCTTCTGATTGGCCGGTAGTCCCCTCGGGTTCAAATGCTGGATCAGTGTGCTGATGGTTAATAATGAGGAAGCAGTTTAGCTCAGCACTTACACAGCTACTTATTTGTAGAGAAGAGACGCCAGACAAAACCACTAATGCTGTTCTCACGCAAGATACCAGCCTCTCGGAAGCACAAATATCATCAAAAAAAGGAGGAAGTTTTTAATCTCAGACACTGGGGGTGGTAAGTTGTGTGTGTTACCAGGGCAGGAGCTTGTGTGGGCCGTCACAGCAAAGGATGTGGGTAACAAATGTGCCGGAAATCCACCCTAAAGATAAGAGAATACAACTCAAGGCAGGGTTTGAAAAAAAAAGCCAGCTTTATAGGTATGCATGCATCTACATATTCATCTGTCTGGCAGTCTGCGTGTGTGTTTAATGGGGAGAGAGACAGAACAGGTAACGTGCAATATTGAGAAATGTTTTCTGAAATAAGATTTCTGGATCACAGACAGAAATTGTCCTTTACCTCTAAAATATAAAAACTGAGGGCCAAATGGCGAAACATGCCCAGCGTGACTAAGATGACTCAGCTTTATTGCAAACCTGAGTGGCTGTTAGCTTCAACAACGGAACAGCTGAATAAATGCAAAGTGCTGTAATCGCTTCATAATCTGCATCTCAGATAAAACTCCTGCATTTGGTTTCCCAGCAGCGGGGCACTGATACCTTCAGTTGTCTCTTCTATCGTCACTTTGTGGTTTTATCTGCCCCTTTCCTGTACGGTTCACAATTTTAACCCAACAGCTTGTTAAACAGCCCAGTTGAACAGCCCAGAAACTCTATTCAGGAAGTGTGCAGATGTTTAATTTATAAAACTTGGTCTATAAACAATTGTGCTGTAGCTGCATGGGTTTGAAAGATTTAAAAATAATACACATTTCATCCCAAAGTAACCGTTTCCTTAGAATAAAAGATTAATTAAAACAGGAACTTGAAGTAAATATTAAAGCCTCTGAGATTGTTTTTGTCGATGAGTATGTTTGATAGACTGATGGCAGTGTTTAAAAGTAGGGAATTTGCAGCTACTGAGATTTTCATATTTTTATGTTTTTATATCTTGTCTGTGGTTCTCTCGCTGGTTTGCAGTAGGCGAACCACGGCTGGGAAAAAAACAACACAAGAAATGTAATATCATGTGTTTCCATACGACAGTCAATCAAGACATCTGATGAAAGTGGTGTGTTTGTTTGCATTTGTTGCAGCAGCTGGTTAAAAATCTGATCAAACACACACCTACGCAGGCCAGAGGAAGCAGATAAGTATTCAAGTAGATTCACCCAAACAATTTTTCTATCCCACTCTGGAAACTTTTTAGACTTTATCATCTACCTGTATGCAAAAAAGAAAAAGAATGTCATGTGAGCTGTGTGTTATACTGTTGATTTTTCAGGGCTGTAACACAGAACAGTTGAAACATTTAAAGGCTTCATGCAAAGCTGAGAACACGAATCAAAGTAAAGACGTTTCTGCATGCATGGTGTATTGGAAACACGTGGTTACATCATGCAATACAAGCCTTGCAATTGTATCGTATTTACATTAAATTTATGGGGAAAAAAGCTGCCCTTTAGTGCACAAAAGAAACCTGCGCCACACAAAACATGTGTCCATCTTTACACTACTGACCCTGGAGTTTTGACCTACTCAGACATCTTCTTCTTAGAAGCAGGTGAACCTGTGCCAGAAACCTTTAGTCTGCTTCCCATTTAGAAAACAAATTACAAACTTTGAGAGAAGTTTGAGGGACTTTTACCGGGCAGAGAAGGCGTGATGAAAGATACTGCATAATGGATCCAGTGTTTTTAAAGATGAACAAGCGATATTGCATCTGTGCCTCTCCTGCTAAAAATCGGGCAGTTATTTTATCTAACTTAGTGGCAATGCCAAATGAGGTGATAAACTGCCCCATTATAGGGTCATGTTTTTGTTTATGTTCTTTTGGGTGAAAGAAAGTGACTTTGTGATCTGTTAGAATCCAGTTCCATGTTATGTGGTTGACACACAGATACGTTTTAGGTAGAGGATGGATATCAAAGCTCAGGAGGTGACAATATTTGTTTTATTGCAGCGAAGCAGGTAACTGAGGTTGAAACTGTTTGCATACGTGCCAGACTGTCTACACAAACAGTTACTACAGCAACACTTCCTTTTCATCATCACTTCATATCACAGCGTTAAATAAATTCAGCTTTTACTCACCATCCCACACTCTAAGCTATTTTTTTATTTCCTGTTAAAAGAGTAACAGGCGTTAAGCCTGCGTCATTGAACATGCTTTTGTTTCCCTCTGCTGCTCATGTATCAGACACTCGTGACCGTTTAGCTTCACTGCCCACTCTGGGGAACAACAGCTGCATGCAGCTTATCTCAGTACATAATGTGTATATATATTAGCAGGTTGTAAAAACATCCTGATGTGATGAATCATAGGCTTTCTTTTAATGCAATACACATTTGACTGTGTTTGGGTTAAACTCTGAATCTCTGTTTTTCTGTCCTGCTTTCAAAGCAGCAGATCTGGAGTAAATCTTTACATCTGGAAGGCTAAATCGTCTGGATTAGATCTAATAATATGCAGGTTATTTTCTTGATTCTGTATCTTTGGAATGGTGAAGCGTAGTGTGTGTCCAGATGGCGTAGGATGGGCCTCAGGCAGAACGTTCGGTTTTAAAGTGGTTCCTCTTTTTTGTAATATAATGGTTTTATTGTGTTTGAGAACAAAAGTCAGATAAGGAAACACCTGTTAATCCTCTGCCACTTCCACTGTAACCGACGAACATGGAGGTTTACCGAAAATGACTGAACGTGTCTTTGTTCAGTGGTCAGATTTCCAATCAGGTGCTGTTCAAATGTTTTTAAAGTTTTGAAATGTTCAGATCAAAATAAACCTCCATATGTAACTTTTTTTCATGTGTTTCTTTCTGTACTTTACTATTGACCATTCAGCCTGAAAAATGTTTTACTTTAGTTTAAGCCATCTCAAATTATAGTGAAATAAAATTACATCAAATCCTATGCAGCAAATATACAAAGAAAGTTAAAATCTAGTAAATCTAGACTGCATATTACAGAAGTACTTAATCACTGTGATGTCACCCAGTGGCACTAAAGCATTGCTGTCGCCAGGATAGGATAGTAAGCTTTGTTAGCAAACTGCGTCCATACAATGCAGCAAATATAATACTAGCCTTCCATTGATACAATCAGATACTCAGGAAGCCATTTTATTATATAGGCATATTTGTCATGTATCTCCAAAGCACCAACACCACAATCACATTTAACAGGTACAGTTAACTGGCTTGAGTTACTGCAGGCAAGGCCTTGCAGACAGCTAGTAGTTTAGTTTAGTTGACAGTATAAAACATGCAGTCAATGCACGAGTGCCTTAAAGCTTCATTGTCTCTGAAGACCACCAGATGGTGACAGCCGTGGCTGCAAAAATACCTGAGATCCTATAGAAATCTATGCAAAAATAGCTTTTAGTTTGGACCTCTGTAAACACTTTCCTGCTGAGTTTATGAGCTCAGCCACTCATTTTGGGTCACACGGATTAAATAATAAAGTCTATTTTGTAAATCTTGGTCATATTATTTTTCTGCATGCTCATTGGCTAAAGACAAAAACTCAAACTACTTAATTCTTGCATTTTTATTTTTATTTTAAGCTTTAGTATTATTTCATGTGAAAGAAGACTGCCAAAACAAGACGTCAATGGCATGTTGTATGTAATGCTGATGATGAAAATAGATTAAGTGCTCCAAAATAAACCAGAGAGGAAACAATGATGGAATTTAAAAAATGAACAACATGCAGATCTTTTTTAAAAACCACACATAAAATAGTGTTTTTAAGCATGAGAGAAACATGAAAAACCTGACTGACAAAGTCATTTTTGACCCGTACTGTATGTTTAAGGGTTAAAAACTGAATCTCTGTTATATAAAACCCCTGACAGCTGTGAGTGTGCACACAAAGACAGAGAAAGTCCTCAAACACAATAGCAGGAAGTGTCATGAGGTTAGATCTTTAAACACACAGTGGCCTCAGTTTCAAACTCTTTCCCACAAATTGTAACAACAAAAACGTTTCACCCAAATTATTTGCCCAAACCATCACATTTTTTGCTGTTTTACCCCCAGCTGATTCTTATAACTGTAGTTTCGACATCAAGACACCCTCCACATATCTACACTCGAATTCAAAGATGTAGAACAGTGACTGTAACTTCTTCCTGCCTCCAAAGACAGGAAGTGTTGGGGATCAGCTTGTTCTGGACGACATTTTTTCCCCCAGGAGATGCTGAACAAACATAACCTCCACGTCCACACTGACGGAACAGCACAGCAGCATATTGTACAGCATATTGTCTTCATCTCCCACCATTCCAGAGCAAATGAAACCAGCATGGCCGCCTGAAAGCTGCGGAGCAGAAGTGTCTGGCCTTCAGGAATGCTGGAAGCTGAAGTGTTTGGGAGAGAGGATGTTGACTCACCATTTTTTTTTAAGAGCCAGCTTCAGGAAAACAGAGGGGATGACGTTCAGAGATACTGTAGTGTGTTCCTTGAGCGTAGTTAGCTGGAATTTACAGGAAGAAAACCTCATGCTTTGTATGATAACAAAAGGAAGTGCCACAAACAACCCAAAATTTTGTTTCTATACTTTATTAGAGTGCCTGCATGATTCACAGTTCATAATAATCCCTTTTTACCTGATAGAGGACCCAGTGTTTGAAACATTTGCCTTCTGTTTTAGCCAGCCCTCTTCTGATTGGTTGTCCCTCACAAACATAAGGTTTAAACAGCAGTGAAGTATACCATATCAAGATATCCCCTCTCACTGAGCAGAAAAAACTGTCTGAACCTGGGTGTTTAGAAAAGTCAAGAGTTACTTCTACATAAATGGATGCACACTGTACAGTTTGGTCCATAATTTGATGGACAAAGACCCTGTTTTTGTGGTTTTGCCATGGTACACCACCTCAGTGGATTTTAAACAAAATAATCAATATATGATTGAAGTGTGGGGCATTTTATTTTTCATTATTGGACTTAAAATATAAACTACACCATGACTTGGGTATTTTTAAAGCTCAGTAAGGTCGTATTTATAAAGTGTGTGGGTCCGGATTTCACACAGACTCGCTTTCATCCGGCAGTGTTTAGATCATTCTCACTTTTGCCCACACACTCTCCACCTCAAAGTCCTTCACTCTCAATCCAAGAAGGTAGAACTGACTCATCTGTGCTAATGACACATGCACAAACACTTCTTTGCGAATAAAGTGACGACTGTGAAAGCAGACACTACAGCGGCTGTGATATCATATTCCTAAAACAACTGAATTATCTTTGTTGGAAAAAGAAGAAGTTTACGTGTCTGTCTTTTGACTTTGTGGCTACTTCATCTGCTGCCACTTCTTCCTTTTGTTTTTCATTTTGTTTCATATCCCATGATTAAAATCTATTTCTAAGAGCCAGAAGATTCCCCTTGGTTAATCATATCTATAATTTTCATATCCTTTATGCTCTTCAGTTTGGTACCACAGTAGTTTGTTGGGCTCGATTTAGCACCAGACAAATAATGACTGTATACGCCGTGTGCTGATGAGATCGGGGAATTCACTGTGATTTGAAAAGAGACCAAACAAAAGCACACTGGGGCACAGCTATTATCCATTTCGGTGAATGGCAGCAGTGGTTCTTGCGGCTGACGTCTCTTTTCCGCCTTCTACGAGTTTCTTCAATCTCTGTTTAATGCTGAGAAGCAAGCCTTTGTATTGTTGGGGGATTTCACCTGCATCAGTGCAATCAACCCTGTGATACAAGCGCTTTATAAAGTCCCCTGCTTACGCTTAAACAACTAGATCCTGACCTTGAGCAGGTCCAGGAAACTTTGAGACAATAACACCACTATTTCACTGACTGTATCTGGAAAAACAAGAGGAAATTCGCAGGGAAAAAAAGGGAAAAGTTTAAGATGAAAAGGGGCCAAAGTCAGCCAACAGCCAATAGAGTGAGTCACTTATGGCGACTGTCCCAGACCTGGAGAGGAATCAAAACAAAAAGCACCAACAGTTCACCACAGCAGCTCATGAGGAGATGCTAGTTAAGGGGAGTTCCTGGAAGAGCTTTATGCTACCCCCCACCACCCCGTTTGGGGCCTCGTGTAATACGTCCTGACTGTTTTCCTGTGGGACCTGTGAAAACAGTCCCCACCCTCGTCCACGCCTCTGCGGAGATACAGCGAGAATGAAGGCAACCACGACGACCCAGAAAACCAGAATAAAGGAGACAGCCAACCAAGGTGTGACTTTATGAAGAGGTGCTTCCCCCTTTGAGCTCATGACCTCGTATTATTTTCCTACAGAGGCGCTAAGTCTTTACTTTACAGATGAACGCTTCAAAGCCTGTTGTGTTCCTT
Source organism: Oreochromis aureus (assembly GCF_013358895.1). Taxonomy (NCBI): domain Eukaryota; kingdom Metazoa; phylum Chordata; class Actinopteri; order Cichliformes; family Cichlidae; genus Oreochromis; species Oreochromis aureus. The sequence goes on from NC_052961.1 coordinate 9,603,546, forward strand.
TGATTTGTTACTCATATATACAGATCAGTAACAAATTAAAGACGCAGTCGTGTCTATATTGAGGGCTATGCAATGCTGTGGAGTGGCCTTACTTGCTGGTTTGTCTTCTTAAATTAACTCACAGTTCCTCCAAGTCCACCTTTATCCTTGGATAAAACATTATGTATCCTGATAACAGTGGTTTCTCTCAGGATGACAATATCCTCATGGATTGGGCAGTAAAAGATTTGATGATTCTTAATGTGATGCAAGCCATATATAACTGCTTTCTTCCAGTCCCTTAAACCTGTTTCATTCTAAGGTCCAGCAGGGGGGCAACCACTCCGGATGGATGGATGGATGGATGGATGGATGGATGGATGGATGGATGGATGGATGGATGGATGGATGGATGGATGGATGGATGGATGGATGGATGGATGGATGGATGGATGGATGGATGGATGGACCCTAGCCTGTCGCAGGGCTGAGACAGAGAGAGACAAACAATCCTTTGGACTCACATTCACACCTATGGGCAAATTTAGAATGACCAGTAAACCTAACAGTTAACCCCACCTTCTGCATGTCTTTGGACTGTAGGAGGAAACAGGAGAGAACCCATGCAGCGATGGGGAGAACATGCATACTCCAAGCAAAATATGGTGGACTTGAACCCACAACATTCTTGCTTTGAGGCAAAAGTTCAAACTGCTACACCACTGTGATGCAACCATGTCTACCGCCACAGTTTTCTGACTACACTGCCTATCATACTTAGCCTAAATCCTGCAGCATTTCCATAAAGTTTTTTATACATCGCCATTTCTTTTGGTTTTGATGGCCTTGGTTGTGCCCCAGTGACAGCCACAGATGTATCCCTGAGAATCAGTCACACAGTGGACGAGGCCCACTGTGTGTGGCCGAGTAAATGTGGGCAGTTGGAGGAATGTGAGAGTGGGAAGTGGGGGGGCATTCTTGTGACCTACAAATGGATGACAGAAAAGATTTTGTCCTCTCCGGGTGACAGAGACAAGCTTGAAGACAGAGCTCGTTATTCAAACTGTGCTGTGATGAAATGTCTCTGATGGCAGCACAGCTGGGTCTTACGTCACTTTCACTTAATGTAATCTGGACCCAAAGTCATTGTGCAACACTGGCAGCCACATGGCTTTGGAGACAGATTTAGAAATCCACAACTTTAGCATTACATCTGCAAATCATCTTCATTTACTAAGATCTTTCTTTTGATTCTCAGCTGTGGAAAAAGTACCATCATGCCGAAACATAATCCTATTTAATCAGCTTGAATCTTGTACAATGTGGTCTCCATCCTCACATCTTTTTCCATTGAAATATTTATTGGATCAAGCCAGCAGCTGACTTAAGCTTTATTTAATCTATTGTTGGCAAACATACACATACATACATTGGTTGCAGTTTATTTATAGTGTGTTGTAAATTCCCCCCCTTACTGACAAACTCTAATTTCACTTGTCACTGATTATTGTGTTGTTTTTAGATAATAAGATCTCACCAGAACAATCTTTGAGTTTTTGTGTCTCATTACCTTTAGAATGTCAGAAAATAGTTCACAAAAATGTCCTTCCTAGATTCTAAGCTTGCATATTGAAGTCTTTAAGTGTCTTGTTTTGAGTTCAAAACCAAAAATACAGCGGAAACAGCTGCATTTAAACACAGCAAATTACTTTTCCTTAGCGTGCTTCCTAAGCTTTTCCTTGCGTGTTTACTGATGACAAGAAGATAAATTACAACCAAATATGTTGAATACATCATTTTAAACAGCTTAAGCCTTCTCAAGGAGAAATAAATGACTTTATTTCAATGAATAAAGTGAATGTATTCATTTGTTTCCTCTCTCCCTGCTTCAGATTGCGTCATGAAGAAGATGGACCCTCAGTGTGCAATACACAAATAAACTAACTTAATTTTGCTTAAATCCGCCTCCCGTTATTCAGCCAAAGGCAAGAGGACAGTAAGCTGCTGACATGCTGTAAAGGTCCTGCCCTGCAGTGAAGACACGAGCGTTTGCTCACTTGTGTCAGGATGCTGCCCTCCAGTGGTCAACTTCAAACATGACAGTTTTTTTGGTATTTTTTTCTTTTCTTTGTGGCTCACAAGCTAGTTGTGTAACACTACACTGGGACACAACTTACATGAATATAAGCAGCTGGAAATGATATTGTTTCATTATGACCTCAAAGACAAAAGTGTTACAAATTTAAACAATTAAAAAAACATCTCTGTCCCTTTAAGTGTACAGAGATTATTGATAAATAATTCCACAAAGTATTAAGTTAAGGCTTTGGCTGTTTACTGACTTACAGATATGATACATACTCAAGCTGAGTTTTACAGCTTAAATAAATACACTCACCAGACACTTTATTTATTTGACATCTCGCCTGACACTAGTCGAATTCTCCTAGTTTGAGATGATTTGAGGTTTTTGACATGGCCAATTATCCTCCTGGAAGCAGCCTTTAGAACATGCGTACACTGTGGTCACAAAGAGATGGCCTTGGTGAGTAACAGTCCGCACGCTCTATGTTTAAATGACCCTCAGTTGGTACTAAAGGGCCCAAAGTGTGACAAGAAATATCCCCCACAACAGTACAATAACAGCAGCAGCCTGAACAAGGATAAAAGGCAGGATGGATGGCTTTTATGTTGTTACTGCCAAATCCTGAGTCAAACATTCAAATGTCACGGCAGAAATGAAGACAAGGAGACTACTTTCTTCTATTTTCTTCTTTCCAGTTTTGGTGCAATTTATAGTCTAAATTTCCTGTTCTTAGCTGACTTAATGCAGCCTTTTGTTTCTGTAACCCATCTGCTAATGTGTTGCGTATTCAGAGATACTTTTATGTATAACTTGGTTGTAATGAGTGATTATCTGAGTTACTATTTCCTTCCTTTCAACTCAAAAAAGTCAGGCGATTCTTGCTGCTGTTACAACCAAATTTCGCCTTGTGGGACAATTAAAGGATTATTCTATTCTATTCTATTCTATTCTATTCTATTCTATTCTATTCTATTCTATTCTCCTTTGACCTCTGACCTCCTCAGGCATCAACAAAGCATTTTTGCCCAGACATCTTTTCTCTAGTTTGGACCAGTCTCTGTAAATCGCAGAGAGTTTTGCGTGGGGAAAATACCAGTAGATTAGCAGTTTCTGAAATTACTCAGACTAGCACGCCTGGGACCAACAACTGTGCCACATCAAAGTCAATCAAATCACATTTCTTCCACATTCTGAACTTCAGCAGCTCGACTCGATCATATCTATATGTGTAAATGGACTGAATGGCTCCAACGTGATTTGCTGATTAGAGAGATTTACATAACAAGCAGCTGAACAGTTGTACCTAATGAAGTGGCCAGTGAGTGTGAGGGAAGCAGCCACAGGAGGCCAGCAACATCCGCACCAGTCACTTTGTAACGTTTAGGTGAGGGTCAGCAGAATCTTATGGCCCCTCATCTGAATGACCTGAAAACCAACACAAAGTATGTCAGGTAGTAACTTCCTGGTAAAATGCACAGAAAACTGTCCGCTTTATGTGTGACTAATAACTCACAGCTGATCTGATTGCTGTGGCGAGTTATGTTAGTTTGTATTTTGGAAAGCTGGAGTGAGAATCTGCAAAGGGGTATTTCATGCACTTCTTTTAAAAGTTGAAAGATGGGAAAAATATTTTGTTGAACACTGAGAAAAGAGGCACTCTTGGACCTATCAGCGCCCCGCTGAGTCACTCAGGCTGGAAAATTGATAAGAATCAAAGACTTTCACCCACACAGATTAAGATCAGAACAGGGAGAACTCCAACATGACAAGAAAA